>NW_027361814.1:2915000-3377500 GCF_039654945.1 Dendrobates tinctorius | reverse complement strand
TTTTGGGGTTTAATTTCTCCTGTTACCCTTGGGAAAATAAAAAAATTGGGGACTAATTGATCATGTTTGTGGAAAAAATACGATTTTTTTATTTTCATGCCCTGGCATTATAAACTTCTGTGAAGCCCTTGGGGGTTCAAAGTGCTCACCTCACATCTAGATAAGTTCCATAGGGGGTCTAGTTTTCAAAATGGGGTCATTTGTGGGGGGTTTCCACTGTTTTGGTACATCAGGGGTTTTCCAATCGCGACATGATGTCCGATCTCAATTCCAGCCAAAAATGTCAAATGGCGCTGCTTCCCTTCCGAGCTCTGCCATGCACCCAAATAGTGGTTTACCCCCACATGTGGGGTATCAGCATACTCAGGACAAATTGCACAATAACTTTTAGGGTCCTGTTACCCTTGGGAAAATAAAAATTGGGGTGAAAAGATCATTTTTGTGGAAAACGTATGATTTTTTAATTGTACCGCTGTACGTTATAAACTTCTGTAAAGCCCTTGTGGGTTCAAAGTTCTCACCACATATCTAGATAAGTTCCTTGGGGGGTCTAGTTTCCAAAATGGGGTCACTTGTAGGGGGTTTCCACTGTTTAGGTACATCAGGGACTCTCCAAACGTGACATGGCGTCCGATCTGAATTCCAGCCAATTTTGCATTGAAAAAGTCAAACGGCGCTCCTTCCATTCTGAGCTCTGCCATTCACCGAAACAGTCATTACCCCCCACAAATCAGGTATCAGCGTACTCAGGACAAATTGCACAATAACTTTTGCAGTCCAATTTCTCCTGTTAAACTTGGTAAAATAAAAAAAATTGAACCTGAATTATTTTTTTTGTGAAAAAAAGTTAGATGTTCATTTTTTTTTAAATATTCAAAAAAATTCCTGTGACGCACCTAAAGGGTTAATAAACTTCTTGAATGTGGTTTTGAGCACCTTAAGGGGTGCAGTTTTTAGAATAGTGTCACTTTTGGGTATTTTCTATCATATAGACCCCTCAAAGTGGCTTCAAATGTGATGTGGTCCTAAAAATAAAATGGTGTTGTAAAAATGAGAAATCGCTGGTCAACTTTTAACCCTTATAACTTCCTAACAAAAAAAAATTTTGGTTCCAAAATTGTGCTGATGTAAAGTAAACATGTGGGAAATGTTAGTTATCAAGTTTTTTGTGTGCCGTATCTCTGTGATTTAAGGGCATAAAAATTCAAAGTTGGAAAATTGCGAAATTTTCAAAATTTTTGCCAAATTTCCATTTTTTTCACAAATAAACACAAGTTATTTGAATGAAATTTTACCACTAACATGAAGTACAATATGTCACGAGTAGTGTTGAGCATTCCGATACCGCAAGTATCGGGTATCGGCCGATATTAGCGGTATCGGAATTCCGATACTTAATTCCGATACTTTTTTCATATCGGATTCCGGGATCGGAATCGGAATAGGAAGTTCCCATCATGCTATGAGCCTGCTTGCTTTGATTAAGCCAATGGGAATCCTCCGAAGTGTGGGCACATCCTGTTAGGCATGTAGGCATGTTAACTATTGGCATGGCTGTGATTGGCTGCCGAAATGATGTCATGATGCACTATAAAAGCCACCGCAGCCGCCATTTCTGGTCACTCTGCTGTGAATTCAGTTAGGGACAGGCTGCTGTAGAAGACTGTGAGGGACAGTTAGAAATAGCGATTCCACCAAACATCTAGTGCTTTACCCAGGCTACATAAACCACCACTGTAGCCTTCTTTGCCCTAGCAGCAGTGTTCACAGCTGTCTGCAAGGGCTGTGTGAGTGCAGCTCACGCTGTGGAGTGGGTCCTGCAGCCACGTCAGGCTGTAGGCCACCCAGTGTGATCACTGCTGCCTCATACATCTTTTATTTTTTGAGCTGCATTTTTTAAATAATTTCAATCTAGTGTGCTTCCATCCGTATCCATATACGTTGGTTGCAAACACTAGTAGTAGACAGCGGAGCCTTTCTGCAGCCTTTCAGTGCTAGTGTCCACTTTGCTGCACTGTTCACGGCTGTCTGAGAGGTCTCTGACTGTGTGTGAGTGCAGCTCACGCTGAGTAGTGTGTCCTGCAGCTACGTCTGGCTGTAGGACGCTCAGCGTGCGTCACTGCCTCACACATATTTTTATTTGAGTGCAGCTCATTTTTTCTTCTATTAGTGTGCATCCATCCGTCTCCATCTACGGTGGTTGCAAACACTATATAGGAGTACACAGCGGAGCCTTTCTGCAGCCTGTCAGTGCCAGTGCCCACTTAGCTGCACTGTTGACGGCTGTCTGAGAGGTCTCTGACTGTGTGTGAGTGCAGCTCACGCTGAGTAGAGTGTCCTGCAGCTACGTCTGGTTGTAGGACGCTCAACGTGCGTCACTGCCTCACACATATTTGTCTCTGAGTGCAGCTCATTTTTTCTTCTCCTATTAGTGTGCATCCATCCGTATCCATCAACATTGGTTGGTTGCAAACACTATATAGGAGTAGATAGAGGAGCCTTTTTTTCTGGCTTGTGCCCTGCCGGCGCAGCCAGATTAGTATTACCCAATTTTTTTGGAGCCTCATCTTTTGCATTGTAGGTTACCTGCCTGCATTGTAATAGCTCCAAAAAGTTGGTGATACTATCAGTTTCAATTCTTTGTTCTCATACTTTGAGTTTGTTTCAAACAAAGAAACCACATAAAAAGTTCACCAAACACTACATTTTGAACTTGTGTAGGCCACATCAGCTCCTATTAAAGTCTAGTCCACACACACACACTTCATAAAATTAGTGTTTCTTGTACCTGTAACCAGCTGTTCAGGAATAAGCACACTAAGGCCCCCCTTTGTCCTTTTTTGCCTATCTTAAGCAGTCTTGCAAGATGAAGAAGGCAGGGAGTAAGGCGCGGGGGCGTGGGCGTGGGCGTGGAGTTTCAGCAGGGAGAGGACGTGGGGATTCTGCAGGGAGAGGACGTGGGGATTCTACAGGTAGAGGACGTGGGGATTCTGGGCCTGCTGCGGGCACCAGTGGATCAGCATCCCCCAGTTTTAGCAGGCAACAGTCCTTTATGCGCAGCTTTGTAGGACCTCAACGTACCCCACTGCTGCGGGAGGAACAAATTGAAGCCGTTGTCGGATGGATGGCAGCTAACGCATCGACTTCAATTACTTCCGCATCCTCTCAGGGTCAGAGCACCGAAGAGCAACCATCTGTCTCTTCACCACCTGCCAAAGTGCCCAGGCAGTCAGAGAGACATGGACAGGAGCCATCACAGTCTCTACTTCTGTTCTCGGAATCTGTTGGCTTGGAAAGAGGGGGCCAGCCAAGCAGCATTCCTGAATGTGAAGAAGAGGGAGTATGCAGTGATGCGCAACTTCTTTGTCCCTCTGAATCTGAAGAGGCGAGTGGGCCAGTGCCTATGGTCAGCACACCTCAGTACGCATCAGATGATGACGAGACTCAGTTGCCACTTTCTGGTGTGTACGGTGCTGGCGAGACAACCCCGGAGAAGCAGCTGTTTGAAGAGGGGAGGGAAGATGATGAGGTCCTTGACCCATCATGGCGTGAGCAACAGGAAGGTGGTGGGAGCAGCTCGGAGGAAGAGATTCCCCTACCGGCCAAAACAGGAGGCAGAGGGAGGGGGAAGACTTGGTTGCCTGTACCCTCCACTTCGGCACCCGTTAGGAGCATTCCTCCTTCCAAAGGCAAACCGGGCGCTCACAAGAGTTGCAGTGCGTGGTCCTTTTTTGACACAGTTGCAGATGACATTTGCTTTGTCAAATGCAAGCTGTGTCATCAGAGAGTCAAAAGAGGGAGAAATGTCAGCAACCTCAATACCACAAATATGTGGAAACATGTGCGCACCAAGCACGAGTTGGAGTTGCAGAGACACCCTGAAGACGTAGGCCAACGTACAGCACCACCTACCACCTCTTCAGTTCGTGTTGGGCCCTCTTCCTCCAGCTCACACACTGCTGGTTCGGCTTCCTCACAGGATCGCCAAGGAAGAACCTCTGCCACTGTTGTCCGGAGACCCTGTCAGATTCCACCCATAACAGCACGTTCCCATCCATCACAGCCATCGGTAGCACAGGCATGGGATAAAAGGCGCCCTTACTCGGCAAACCATCCCCGAGCACAGTCTCTGAATGCTGGCATTGCCAAACTTCTGGCAGTTGAAATGCTGTCATTCAGGCTGGTGGACACTGACACCTTCCGGGACTTAATGGCATTGGCAGTCCCCCAATACAACGTGCCCAGCCGCTTTTATTTCAGCAGGCGAGCCGTCCCTGCCCTGCAGAAACATGTTGAGGGCAAAATAAAACATGCGCTACTAAACGCCGTTAGTAGCAAGGTCCACCTGACCACCGATGCGTGGACCAGTAACCATGGACAGGGACGATACCTTTCCCTCACTGCCCACTGGGTCAATGTTGTGGAGCCGGGTACGGATCTGGAGAGTGGCGCTGTACGTGTTCTTCCAACGCCACGGATTGCAGGACTCCAGTCTGTACACATAGACTCCTCCTCCTACTCAAGTTCCTCAGAAACAGCAGAGCAGGAGCCTGTTACGACCGATATGAGCACAGCCGTGGCCAAACGTCAACAGGCTGTACTCAAATTAATTTCTTTGGGGAATCGAAGCCACACAGCACAGGAGCTCTGGAATGCTATCAAGCTGGAGAGCGATGTGTGGTTTGGGCCAGCGAATCTCCAGCCGGGCTTGGTAGTGTGTGACAATGGCCGAAATCTGGTGGCAGCTCTTGGCCTAGGCAACCTCACACACATCCCATGTCTGGCACATGTTCTTAACTTGGTCGTGCAGAGCTTTCTGAGGGACTATCCGGATCTTGCTGCACTGTTGCACAAGGTCCGCATAGAGTGCGCTCACTTGCGACGTTCCAGCACGGCAAGATCGCGCCTCGCTGCTCTGCAGCGACGATTTGGCCTTCCGGAACATCGCATCATATGTGACCTACCCACCCGGTGGAATTCAACGTTACATATGTTGGAGCGGTTGTGTGAGCAGCAGGCAGCAGTCATGGAGTACCAGCTGCATCAGGCGCAAACAAGTCGCACTGTGCGCCGTTCACACTTCAGCACCATTGAGTGGGCCTCTATGAAGGACATCTGCCTCGTTTTGCGTGCCTTCGATGAATCCACGCGGATGGCGAGTGCAGACGATGCACTAGTCAGCATGACTGTCCCCCTTATCTGCCTGCTTCAACAAACACTGCAAGCACTAAGGGATGAGGTTTCAGAAGAGGTGGAGGATGAGGAGTCCCAAATGCCATCTGCTTCTGGACAGTCTGCGCTACGTGTTTCCTCACAAAGGCCTAGGCAGGGGACACTTTGTGAGGAGGATGAGGAGGAGTCGATGGAGGAGGAAGACATCTCTCCAGAGGAGGGAGGTACACAAACCTCTACTCAGTATGTACAGCGAGGGTGGGGTGATGCAGAGCAGGTCGAGGTCACGCCTCAAACAGGGGACAGCGGTTCTTTGGCAGTTGGGAGTCTGCAGCACATGGTTGATTTCATGCTGCAGTGCCTGAGAAACGACCGCCGCATCGCCCACATTCTCCGGCTGATTATTGGGTGTACACCCTCCTAGATCCTCGCTACCGGGACAGCGTACAAAGGCTCATACCAACGTTGAACCGGGAGCGTAAAATGCGGGAGTACGAAGAGTCACTGGTGCAGTCCATAATGTTTTCCATTCCACCCGACAGCATTGTTGCTAGTGCTTTACAAAGCAGCTCTGTGCGTCGAGGCAGTGGAGGAAACTCTGCACAAAGAGGGAGCAGAGGCAGTGCCGCAGCACAAGGCAAGACCACTATGGCCCAAATGTGGCAAAGTTTTGTGTGTCCACCACAATTGTCTACACCATCAGCGACGCCTCGAGTCAGCAGGAGGCAACGCTTCCGTCAGATGGTGTCAGACTACATGTCTTGCCCTGTCGCTGTACTCCCAGATGGCTCTTCCCCCTTCAAGTTTTGGGTCTCTAAGCTGGATACATGGCCAGAGCTTAGCCAGTATGCATTGGAGGTGCTGGCTTGCCCTGCTGCCAGTGTATTATCGGAACGTGTCTTTAGTGCCGCAGGTGGTGTACTAACAGACCGTCGCACGCGACTATCTTCCGATAATGTTGACCGGCTGACTTTTCTGAAAATGAACAAGGCCTGGATCTCCAAAGACTTTGCCATTCCTCTTACAGACTAAATTAGTGGTTGGCAACTGTATCCAGGTCTGCTGGTGTGTTCATTTTTCTACCACCTGAACTATAATCCCTGTGCTTCAACACAGCCAGTTGTCGCTCAGATGTGTCGTCTGCACAGAGAAACACACTAGCTCCTGTGTTACTGGGGTTCAGTAATGCCAGCTGATCCCCTGCTGTGTGGACGGCAGAGTCACCAGCTCCATCAACATTCAAACCACTACTGATTTTTAACCGTGCCCAACTTAGGTCTCTGGCTCCACTGTCTCTACTATTTCCCCTGACCTCCAACCCCGCCATCTACATCTCTGAAGTGGCGTCAGCACAATCTACACTTGTTCCTGTGTTCCTGTGGCTCAGTCCCATCAGTTTATCCCCTGATGTGTGTCCGGCAAGGTCTCCTGCTCTGTCCACATTCCCATAACCAGTAGTGGGAATGAGGACAGAGCTGGCGAACTTGCCGGACAAACATCAGGGGATCAACTGATGGGACTGAGCACCAGTAACACAGGAACAAGTGTAGATTGTGCTGACGCCACTTCAGAGATGTAGCTGGCGGGGTTGGAGGCCAGGGTAAATAGTAGAGACAGTGGAGCCAGAGACCTAAGTGGAGCATGGTTAGAATCAGTAGTAGTCCACAACCTCCATAAAAACCGATGCCCATTGGCCTCTGCATGCGGCATGCGTAATCCTGGGCTCCAACAGCGTCAGTTGGTGTTCAGAAGTGTCGTCTCCACAGAGCCAAACACATTCGTTCAAGTGTTAGTGGGGTTCAGCACTGCCAGCTGTTCCCCTGCTGTGGAGATGGCAAGTCTCCTGCTGCATTCACCTGCCAAAATCCAGTAGGCCCCAGCCTGCTCCTCGCCTAATCCTGGGCTCCAACAGCGTCAGTTGGTGTTCAGAAGTGTCGTCTCCACAGAGCCAAACACATTCGTTCAAGTGTTAGTGGGGTTCAGCACTGCCAGCTGTTCCCCTGCTGTGGAGATGGCAAGTCTCCTGCTGCATTCACCTGCCAAAATCCAGTAGGCCCCAGCCTGCTCCTCGCCTAATCCTGGGCTCCAACAGCGTCAGTTGGTGTTCAGAAGTGTCGTCTCCACAGAGCCAAACACATTCGTTCAAGTGTTAGTGGGGTTCAGCACTGCCAGCTGTTCCCCTGCTGTGGAGATGGCAAGTCTCCTGCTGCATTCACCTGCCAAAATCCAGTAGGCCCCAGCCTGCTCCTCGCCTAATCCTGGGCTCCAACAGCGTCAGTTGGTGTTCAGAAGTGTCGTCTCCACAGAGCCAAACACATTCGTTCAAGTGTTAGTGGGGTTCAGCACTGCCAGCTGTTCCCCTGCTGTGGAGATGGCAAGTCTCCTGCTGCATTCACCTGCCAAAATCCAGTAGGCCCCAGCCTGCTCCTCGCCTAATCCTGGGCTCCAACAGCGTCAGTTGGTGTTCAGAAGTGTCGTCTCCACAGAGCCAAACACATTCGTTCAAGTGTTAGTGGGGTTCAGCACTGCCAGCTGTTCCCCTGCTGTGGAGATGGCAAGTCTCCTGCTGCATTCACCTGCCAAAATCCAGTAGGCCCCAGCCTGCTCCTCGCCTAATCCTGGGCTCCAACAGCGTCAGTTGGTGTTCAGAAGTGTCGTCTCCACAGAGCCAAACACATTCGTTCAAGTGTTAGTGGGGTTCAGCACTGCCAGCTGTTCCCCTGCTGTGGAGATGGCAAGTCTCCTGCTGCATTCACCTGCCAAAATCCAGTAGGCCCCAGCCTGCTCCTCGCCTAATCCTGGGCTCCAACAGCGTCAGTTGGTGTTCAGAAGCGTCGTCTCCACAGAGCCAAACACATTCGTTCAAGTGTTAGTGGGGTTCAGCACTGCCAGCTGTTCCCCTGCTGTGGAGATGGCAAGTCTCCTGCTGCATTCACCTGCCAAAATCCAGTAGGCCCCAGCCTGCTCCTCGCCTAATCCTGGGCTCCAACAACGTCAGTTGGTGTTCAGAAGTGTCGTCTCCACAGAGCCAAACACATTCGTTCAAGTGTTAGTGGGGTTCAGCACTGCCAGCTGTTCCCCTGCTGTGGAGATGGCAAGTCTCCTGCTGCATTCACCTGCCAAAATCCAGTAGGCCCCAGCCTGCTCCTCGCCTAATCCTGGGCTCCAACAACGTCAGTTGGTGTTCAGAAGTGTCGTCTCCACAGAGCCAAACACATTCGTTCAAGTGTTAGTGGGGTTCAGCACTGCCAGCTGTTCCCCTGCTGTGGAGATGGCAAGTCTCCTGCTGCATTCACCTGCCAAAATCCAGTAGGCCCCAGCCTGCTCCTCGCCTAATCCTGGGCTCCAACAACGTCAGTTGGTGTTCAGAAGTGTCGTCTCCACAGAGCCAAACACATTCGTTCAAGTGTTAGTGGGGTTCAGCACTGCCAGCTGTTCCCCTGCTGTGGAGATGGCAAGTCTCCTGCTGCATTCACCTGCCAAAATCCAGTAGGCCCCAGCCTGCTCCTCGCCTAATCCTGAGCTCCAACAACGTCAGTTGGTGTTCAGAAGTGTCGTCTCCACAGAGCCAAACACATTCGTTCAAGTGTTAGTGGGGTTCAGCACTGCCAGCTGTTCCCCTGCTGTGGAGATGGCAGTCTCTCCTGCTGTCTCCGCATTACAAAGACAGTAGGCCTCTGCCTACACCCTCCTATTTCCTGGGCTTCAACACAACCAGTTGTAGTTCGGAAGTGCCGTCCACACGGAAAGAGATACTTGCTCCCGTGTCTCAGTGGGGTTCAGTAACGTCAGCTGATCCCCTGCTGTGTGGATGGCAGTCTCTCCTGCTGTAAACTCATTCAAAATACAGTAGGCCTCTGCCTACACCCTCCTATTTCCTGGGCTTCAACACAGCCAGTTGTAGTTCGGAAGTGCCGTCCACACGGAAAGAGACACTTGCTCCCGTGTCTCAGTGGGGTTCAGTAACGTCAGCTGATCCCCTGCTGTGTGGATGGCAGTCTCTCCTGCTGTAAACTCATTCAAAATACAGTAGGCCTCTGCCTACACCCTCCTATTTCCTGGGCTTCAACACAGCCAGTTGTAGTTCGGAAGTGCCGTCCACACGGAAAGAGATACTTGCTCCCGTGTCTCAGTGGGGTTCAGTAACGTCAGCTGATCCCCTGCTGTGTGGATGGCAGTCTCTCCTGCTGTAAACTCATTCAAAATACAGTAGGCCTCTGCCTACACCCTCCTATTTCCTGGGCTTCAACACAGCCAGTTGTAGTTCGGAAGTGCCGTCCACACGGAAAGAGATACTTGCTCCCGTGTCTCAGTGGGGTTCAGTAACGTCAGCTGATCCCCTGCTGTGTGGATGGCAGTCTCTCCTGCTGTCACCTCATTCAAAATTCAGTAGGCCTCTGCCTACACCCTCCTATTTCCTGGGCTTCAACACAGCCAGTTGTAGTTCGGAAGTGCCGTCCACACGGAAAGAGATACTTGCTCCCGTGTCTCAGTGGGGTTCAGTAATGTCAGCTGATCCCCTGCTGTGTGGATGGCAGTCTCTCCTGCTGTCACCTCATTCAAAATTCAGTAGGCCTCTGCCTACACCCTCCTATTTCCTGGGCTTCAACACAGCCAGTTGTAGTTCGGAAGTGCCGTCCACACGGAAAGAGACACTTGCTCCCGTGTCTCAGTGGGGTTCAGTAACGTCAGCTGATCCCCTGCTGTGTGGATGGCAGTCTCTCCTGCTGTAAACTCATTCAAAATTCAGTAGGCCTCTGCCTACACCCTCCTATTTCCTGGGCTTCAACACAGCCAGTTGTAGTTCGGAAGTGCCGTCCACACGGAAAGAGATACTTGCTCCCGTGTCTCAGTGGGGTTCAGTAATGTCAGCTGATCCCCTGCTGTGTGGATGGCAGTCTCTCCTGCTGTCACCTCATTCAAAATACAGTAGGCCTCTGCCTACACCCTCCTATTTCCTGGGCTTCAACACAGCCAGTTGTAGTTCGGAAGTGCCGTCCACACGGAAAGAGATACTTGCTCCCGTGTCTCAGTGGGGTTCAGTAACGTCAGCTGATCCCCTGCTGTGTGGATGGCAGTCTCTCCTGCTGTAAACTCATTCAAAATACAGTAGGCCTCTGCCTACACCCTCCTATTTCCTGGGCTTCAACACAGCCAGTTGTAGTTCGGAAGTGCCGTCCACACGGAAAGAGATACTTGCTCCCGTGTCTCAGTGGGGTTCAGTAACGTCAGCTGATCCCCTGCTGTGTGGATGGCAGTCTCTCCTGCTGTAAACTCATTCAAAATACAGTAGGCCTCTGCCTACACCCTCCTATTTCCTGGGCTTCAACACAGCCAGTTGTAGTTCGGAAGTGCCGTCCACACGGAAAGAGACACTTGCTCCCGTGTCTCAGTGGGGTTCAGTAATGTCAGCTGATCCCCTGCTGTGTGGATGGCAAAGTCTCCTGCTGCCTACACAGTCGTACCACTACTGATTTTTAACCGTGCTCCAATTAGGCCTGTGGCTACACTGTCTCTCGTATTTCCCCTGTCCTCCAACCCCGCCAGTTACAGCTCCGAAGTGGCGTCTGCACAATCCACACTTGTTCCTGTGTTACAGGTGTTCAGTCCGGTCAGTTAATCCCCTGATGTGTGTCCGGCAATGTCGCCTGCTCTGTCCACATTCCCATTATCGGAATGTGGACAGAGCAGGCGACATTGCCGGACACACATCAGGGGATTAACTGACCGGACTGAACACCTGTAACACAGGAACAAGTGTGGATTGTGCAGACGCCACTTCGGAGCTGTAACTGGCGGGGTTGGAGGACAGGGGAAATACGAAAATCAGTGAAGCCACAGGCCTAAGTGGAGCTTGGTTCAAATTAGTAGTCTACAACCGATCTTAAAATTTCTTCAATGCAGCCTAAGCCTGCTCCGTGCTTGTCCCTGGGCTTCAACACAGCCAGTTGTTGCTCGGAAGTGCCGTCTTCACAGAGTAAAACACTAGCTCCTGTGTTTGTGGGGTTCAGTAACGTCAGCTGTTCCCCTGCTGTTTTGATGGCAATCTGTCCTGCTGCCTCCCAATTGACAGCACATCAGGCCTCAGCCTGCTAAGTGCTTGTCCTGGGCTCCAACATCGCCAGTTGCTGCTCATAACTGACTTTGGCACGGGTACTCCCTCCTGCCCAGCTTGGTTCCAGCCCTGCCTGCTGTTTCCGGGAAGTGTCAATGTCAGTTTGCCACCCCAAGTTGCCATGTCGTGTTGCGGTTGGGTTAGCCGAGGCTAGGGTGCCAGCAGTTTAGGTGCTTCCTATGTGGACTGCGGGTTCTGGTAAGAAAGGTTTGTTCCATAGTGCCAGTAGGACAAGCACCCCCTGTAGGACTGTGTGATTCGGTAACTGCGGCCAGCTTGCGGCATGCCAACTTTGCTTTTCAGGGGTAACTTCTGATACCCCTCCGGGTTCCAGCACCGTCAGCTGGTTCTCATCAGAGCCTTTGGCCTAGGTGCCTCCATCTCGGTATCCGAGTTCCGGCAACGTCTGCTGGTCCTTGGTAGTGCTTTGTAGCACAGGTACCTCCTGCTTAGTAACCGGGTTCCAGCATCGTCAGCTGGTCCTCGGTTGTGCCATTGGCTCTTATTCCTTCTGCTGCCCCTCCGGGTGCCAGCACTGTCAGCTGGTCCTCGCTATTTCCATTTGCTCTTGCAGCTTATGCTACCCCTCCGGGTTCCAGCACCGTCAGCTGGTTCTCGTCAGAGCCTTTGGCCTAGGTGCCTCCATCTCGGTATCCGAGTTCCGGCAACGTCTGCTGGTCCTTGGTAGTGCTTTGTAGCACAGGTACCTCCTGCTTAGTAACCGGGTTCCAGCACCGTCAGCTGGTCCTCGGTTGTGCCATTGGCTCTTATTCCTTCTGCTGCCCCTCCGGGTGCCAGCACTGTCAGCTGGTCCTCGCTATTTCCATTTGCTCTTGCAGCTTATGCTACCCCTCCGGGTTCCAGCACCGTCAGCTGGTTCTCGTCAGAGCCTTTGGCCTAGGTGCCTCCATCTCGGTATCCGAGTTCCGGCAACGTCTGCTGGTCCTTGGTAGTGCTTTGTAGCACAGGTACCTCCTGCTTAGTAACCGGGTTCCAGCACCGTCAGCTGGTCCTCGGTTGTGCCATTGGCTCTTATTCCTTCTGCTGCCCCTCCGGGTGCCAGCACTGTCAGCTGGTCCTCGCTATTTCCATTTGCTCTTGCAGCTTATGCTACCCCTCCGGGTTCCAGCACCGTCAGCTGGTTCTCGTCAGAGCCTTTGGCCTAGGTGCCTCCATCTCGGTATCCGAGTTCCGGCAACGTCTGCTGGTCCTTGGTAGTGCTTTGTAGCACAGGTACCTCCTGCTTAGTAACCGGGTTCCAGCACCGTCAGCTGGTCCTCGGTAGTGCCATTGGCTCTTGTTCCTTCTGCTGCCCCTCCGGGTGCCAGTACCGTCAGCTGGTTCAAGAGGACAAAGAACAGGAAGACAACCACCAAGATGCAGAACAACAAGAGAGAGAAGACAAAGAAGCATAAAAAAAACAAAGCAGAAGAACATTAAGCATAAGACTAATACTCTGAGCAAATGATATTATCTTATTTATAAGCAGAAGAAGACTAAGCAGTGTATGGGGGTGAGTCCGTTCCTCCTCGTGGTGCCCCTGGAAAAGGCCTGCTTCTGCAGGCCAAACTGAACGCGGACAAATCCTGTTGTAAATCTTTTGTGACAGGCAGAACGGAAGGTGTAAACTTCTAACTTTTCTAGATAACAACTACAGGAATGCCTGACACAAACAAGAATATGATGAAGAAGAATAGGAAGAAGATGAAGAAGCTGAATATGTAGAATAATAATTGTTGAATAAGAAGAATATGAAGAATGTAAGAAAAGGAAGAAGAAGAAGAAGAAGAATGTAAAAAAAGGAAGTAGAAGAAGAAGAAGAAGAATGTAAAAAAAGGAATAAGAAGAAGAATGTAAAAAAAGGAAGTAGAAGAAGAAGAAGAAGAATGTAAAAAAAGGAAGTAGAAGAAGAAGAAGAAGAATGTAAAAAAAGGAAGTAGAAGAAGAAGAAGAAGAATGTAAAAAAAGGAAGTAGAAGAAGAAGAAGAAGAATGTAAAAAAAGGAATAAGAAGAAGAATGTAAAAAAAGGAAGTAGAAGAAGAAGAAGAAGAATGTAAAAAAAGGAAGTAGAAGAAGAAGAAGAAGAATGTAAAAAAAGGAAGTAGAAGAAGAAGAAGAAGAAGAAGAATGTAAAAAAAGGAAGTAGAAGAAGAAGACATACATGTCTGGCAAAATATAAATGAGGCTAACATAGTCAATATCTTTGTAACTCCTAACATCTTTAACCCTCCGTCAGGTGCAATAGATCTGACAGGCACACAGTAATTAGTTTCACTTCTCTCTCCTTGCCCACTTATCAGAAAACCCCACCCCTCCTAGTTATCTCCTGACTCTACAGGCTCTGTGAAACCTGATATCACAGTGACTCAGCAGACCTTCTAGTGAGCAGATATCAACACTTTGGCTTCTCAGGCACATTGCGCCTGATTTCAACACAAATTGAAAGGTTAGTATTTTCTTTTTTTATTCATCACGATTGTGTATTTAGCTTGTTTTATGAAGGATTAATGCTAAGTTAGTGTACATAAGTACTGTTTTCTTAGACAAAAGGAGGGTGGCTTCTAAGGCACATTGCGCCCTAACACATACTCTTTCTCTCTTGCTTCAGATTTTCTGCTGCAATGGCCAGAAAACAGTATGATTCATCTAAACCCCTTCATTTAGAAGAAATGAAGATTTTTTTGTTAGAAGATGATGACGAAGAGCCAGCAGTAACTGAGGATTTAGAGGAATCTAGTGACATTTCATCTGAAGATGAGGTAGCAGAATGTAACACTGATTCTGGAACAGAGCAGGATGGTGATGACACTGATACAGAGGAAACAGACACAGATCTAGCTTATTATTTGGGCAAAGATAAAAATACAAAGGACGTCCCAAGGACGTTCCAGAACAAACACCGACTCTACCACCTTCTAAAAGACGCAGTTGTACTACCTGCTCATTTGTATCTGGTTTCAGAAGGCTTTCTAAATATGACTGCAAAATATGTAAAGAATCAATCTGCCTTTCCCATGCAACTTTCGTCTGCCAGCCTTGCTTTTCTAAGTGTACCTGTGCTGCTTCTGCTGCAATTGAAACCACTGAAGATGAGTAGAAAATAATTAAGTAACATCTAAGTGCAATATCCTTTACGTTTTTTTCCATAATTTTATATTTAAGCAATAGTTAAGTAAAGATAACTGGAGCCTATTTGGCGGTACTACCGAAAAGTGGTACTTTTAGTTTTAATAAGTTTATGGTTAATAAATGTTTTTTTTGCATCTGATTTGGTGTAATCTCTTTTAATACATTCCTATGAAGGTCACTGACTACTTCTATAGTCCTGAAATTGAAATATGTAGCTACTATAGGTGGTTTTCTGACCTGTGCTTGTCAGGCACATTGCGCATGAACTGAGGAGAATCTATATTGCGCCTGACGGAGGGTTAAAAAAAAAAGTTTAATTCCTGCTATTCCATTTGATTGGGCTAAACCTCTATGGCTTTAATGTCTCCTCCACCTCCCACAATACATTCTACATTATTCTTAGTTGTTTTTCTTCATGTAGAATTAACCTACAAGGAAAGAAAGGGTTTTTTTTAATTCCGATATTTTGGCCCCATTGACTTGCATTGGTTCCCGGTATCGGAATCGGCGATACCGATACTTTTTTTAAAGATCGGCCGATCCATTCCGATCCGATATTTTCAAGTATCGGCTGGTATCGCTCAACTCTAGTCACGAGAAAACAGTGTCAGAATCACCGGGATCCATGGAAGCGTTCCAGAGTTATGACAGAGTTATGAACGTGCAAACCACCCTTGGGGGTGAAGGGGTTAAACATCTGAAAGCAGTATAATGTAAGAAAAGAGACCCTGATTCCAGCTATGTGTCCCTTAATTTACTGAGTGCAACAGTTGTGGAAAAATCAGAATTTTTAGAATTAGCATGTAGCAGAGCTCAAAAGCTGCCCCCACCCACACCACAGCTTTCGTTTACATTGTATATGGGCTATGAAATGTTAATCAGAGGAGCGGGTGAGGTCAGACCACAGCTCTAGTGCACTGTGGTCCAGGCAGTGATAACCTCCTGGTGATAAAACATTGATTGTATATAAAAAATAGAACGCAGCCTAATAAGTGACACATCCCTGAAATCTGTGTCTCAGCCCCTACTTCATGCTGTTCTCAGAAAAAATAGCAAAAATCTACTGACAGATTCCCTTTAAAAAAGGTTTTAAAAAAAGTGGAATTTCTGTGTGCTTTTACTTACATCCCTCTCCAAATGTTTAAAAAATACAACTCATTCTGTAAAAAAAAAAAACCTTTATTTGCCTCAATCTGTAGAAAAATAAAAATGTTATGGCTCGTGGAATGTAGAAGGACAAAAATTTCATAAAACATGTTTTTGATGTGCGAAAATACTAAAAAGTCTGCTTTGTACCAGGCAGTGGAAAAAAAGTTATTTTCATCTCATGATAAGCATCAAGAAAAAAAAATCAATTTCAGGATATCATTTTCCCCACTCGTACAGAAAGAGTTAATAAATTAAATTAATAGGTAATATGAACCCCAAAAAGATGCCATTGAAAAATACAACCTATCATATGAAAAAGTAATACAGAAAAAATTAAAAGTCATAACTATTGAAATGCGATGATGAAAAATGAGCATAAATCTGAGTCCTTTGGACCAAAATAATCGGGTTAAAGTGAACCTCAATTTCCCAGTTATGTACTACACGATACTTACCAATCACTTCAGATTTTGTAAATCAATTATTTATATTTTGTGGCTAATTATTAAAAGGTATGAATTATTTGTGATGATCATCTACACATCATTACAGATCTATTCCAATACCAGTACCAATGTAATTTATGACCAGACCCTATTTACTAAGCTTGGTTTTATGGAGCATTTAATCGAGAGGTGGAAAAAAAAAATAAAATAAAATGATCACCCAAAATTTGTCAATGATTGATTGTGTTCTGGAGTAAAAGTTCAGCAAATAAAAACTGATCCTTTCCTGAGGCTGAACATTGAAGTAGAATCTGTCAAGAAGCTTAAAGTGCGGAACAGGATCTTGTAATACATCAACCCCTATGGATAAAAGCAACATGTGAGGCATTAAGGAACAACTGGACCACTGTTATAACCGAAGGGGAGCGAATCGACATACTGACTCTGGCTGCAGCCCGGTGACTGATCGCGGTGGTATGCAGGGCTCGGGGTTTATGGCTTAGAAGAAGGAAGAGTGATATATAGCATTATAAACAGTCAAATTGCTACTCTCATAATGTGGTGGTCGTGTGGAATTAGCATCCACTTATTTAGCACATTTCACCCTCTTACACATATTTTTCTTACAATGCTCATCAATGACCGCCGCAGCCGAGGGACTCGTGAAAGAAGCCGAACATTAACCACATTTTAGCAAATTTGCTTTGAATTACTCAACAATTATATTGTACGTAGGAGTTAAAATAGAACATATGTCAAGGACTGAAAGCACTTGTTCTACAGCTGCACAGATTCCGTCAATTCTCACATTCCCAATCTAAGTTCTCATTACTGAATGTTTAGGGTCTCAATAGTCTATCGGCACAAGGACTTTGGTGCATGGTGGTTACTCGGTAGTAAATTCTCAGGATAATGCTTTTAGAAAAGAAGTTGGAGGCACGGTAGGAACAAGTGGTTGGGTTTTCCGGCAAAAATAACAAAACCTATTACCCGTCTACAAGATAGGTAACAACTAATAGATCGTTGGATATCCAACCACTGAGAATCCACTGATCACCAGAAAATCCATTTGAATAAGGTGGTGGTTGTGCGTGCTCATTGCATGCTCCTTTTCTATTTGGGATCGGCTGAGCTCTGTAATTATAAAATTAGAAAATTTCCACTTAAAATTTAGAATTGTCCATAAATATAAAAAATTGTAAAGTGCAGAGTGTCTCCTGGCATTTGAGACAAAAAATTTTGTTCATTATTATTAATTATTATTATTATTATTAATAAAAATAAAATGATCTGTCACCAAATTTCACAATACGAACTCCATACATTATTATATAGATATTACAGACCAGATGATACTGGTGTACTTACTATAAAAAAGCTGAATAATCTCTTGTAAAAGCTTAAACTTAGTCCCCACTTACCTAGCCTGATTGACAGTTTCGTAATATTCCTACTTCCTTCTTCCTATCTTGATTGACAGGTCCTCAGTGTCTAAATTTCCACTCACCTATTCTGACTGATGACTCATCGGTGTCCCTCTCCCAGCTGCTGAGTCTCTACCATCTAACCTGATTGATAGTTCCTCAGTGTCCCTCCTCCTTGCTGCTAAAATCTCACACTGCTCAGTACAAGCTGCAGCTATTAGTTGGGCTGGGTGGGTGGAGCTTGAATACACTTGAACCAGTGGCGTTACTACAAAGTTATGGGCCCCGTTGCAAATTTTCAAATGGCCCCCCCATGCAAAATACATGCACATCTCTGCTCTGTACACCTCGTACACACACTGCTCCACTCTGTACACATCGTACACACACGGCTCTGCTCTGTACACCTCACACACACTGCTCCGCTCTGTACACATCATGCACACACGGCTCTGCTCCGTACACCTCGTACACACACCACTCTGCTCCGTAAACCTCATACACACACCGCTCTGCTCCGTACACCTCGTACACACGCGGCTCTGCTCCGTACACCTCGTACACACGCATCTCTGCTCCGTACACCTCGTACACACGTGGTTCCACTCCGTACACCTCATACACACACGGCTCTGCTCCTTACACCTCGTACACTACCGGCTCTGCTCCGTACACCTTGTACACACACGGCTCCACTCCGTACACCTCGTACACACACAGCTCTGCTCCCTACACATCGTACACACACGGCTCCACTCCATGCAGATTGTACACACACGGCTCCGCCCTGTACACATCGTACATACACGGCTCTACTCCGTACACCTTGTACACACACAGCTCCGCTCCGTACACCTCGTACACACACGGCTCCGCTCCGTCCAAAATTGTACGCACACAGCTCTGCTAAATCCACACTGTAAACCCCTCCTGACCCCACACATAAACTTCACCTCATCCAGCACCATGGCAACGAGCACTGCAGAGTCCTGAAGACACCGAGGCCACTGATCATGTGACCCCTGACTCCTCCCCTTCTGTGACCTCATCACAGGTCCTGAGTGCACATTAGAGAAAACAGCCTAGTAATGTCATTGCAGGCTGTGGAGGGCTGCGGTGGGTCTCTGCGGGAGGGCGAGGATGGGGTCGGTGCATGGGAGGGCGTGGCGGCTCAGTGCAGTGTGGGAAAAGCAGAGTCCCGGACGGGATGCGGGTGGGGGGTCAAAAACTGTCCCGCGAGACGGTTGGGAGATATGGTCTCACTGACCTGCCGGGCCCCGACTCCCCCCTCGGGCCCGGTCGCAGTGGCGACTGCTGAGACCATGATAGTTACGCCCCTGACTTTCACTCAGTCTTTAGCTAGACTCAGAAAAATGCTCATTTAGCAATTGGATTAAGCAGCCATTCTGACAGATTTTCTCAGTACACCAGCTTCATCAGGTCTAGTAGACCTATTTAATAATGCATGCAGTTTGATTTCTAAAGTGTTTCGAAGCCTTGGTATAATATTTCTTGTGTGTTTTACTTTCAAGCAAGCTTTTTATTGGATACATGTTTGCCTATAACTTGTAATTATTATTTTATGTTTATGTGCTTACTTTTACTAAAGGGAATATGTCAGCAGGTTTTGCTACCTCATCTGAGATCAGCATGATTTAGGGGCAGAGATCCTGATTCCAGCTATGTCACTTACTAGGCTGTGTTTTACTCTTTCAATAGATGTTTTATCAGCAGGAGGTTATCACTACAGGAGTAGGTGTCTCATGCCTTCTGATCCAACCACACTCTCACTGCTGATATCAGCTTACTGTCCATATACAGTGAACACAGAAAGCTGCCAATCAGGGATGTGGGCAGGATTACATAAGGTTCTGCATTCACAGCACTTCAAGATTTGAAGCAGAGAAAACAAGGATTTTATCACAACTGCTGAAACCAGCAAACTCAGTGACACCGCTGGAATCAGGGCCTCTGCCCCTATATTGTTGTCAGATTGCATAGCAAAAATCTGGTAACAGAATTCAGGCAAAAACACCTCGGAAGTTGTGCAAAAATCTTGCAATTTTTGGCACTTTTATGAAAGTACCAGCCAGCCCAGTATGGGTGTGGCATAGAGGGAATTGAGCATGGAAATTCTTGTCGATCACATAACTGAAAAGTTATGTCACTTTAGTAGTGTAACTTACCCCACCATATACCCTACTGCCTGACCGGTGGAGATGCACGCCAAATAAGAAATGTGCTTAATTCTTTAAAAGGCGTGCTCCTCTTAATGAAGCAGGCACATTATACTCCAGCCAGCCCAATAATTAAGACTGATGTGCGCAACGATAAATTGTTCCCATAATTTATAATCCTAAAAGTTAGGTCGGGATCACACATGCGAGGAATACGGCCGAGTCTCGCATGTTAACACCCAGCACTGCCGAGCGGAGCGTGTGGTCGCATAGCAATACATGGAGCCGCATGCTCCACTCCTGAGTGCTGGCGGCAGTGTCGGGTATTAACATGCGAGACTCGGCCATATTCCTCGCATGTGTGATCTCGGCCTTAGACTGCCTGCAGCGGTAAAAGGAGGCCACACTGAGTACTACACACTTATACACCAAGCTAATAAATGAAACACTATGAGGTCAGCTCCTCAGCTCCACACTCCGGTGGTGTCAGGCAGAAAGAATTTCTTTATTTTACATAGTCCATATAAAGAGAGACTGAAATGTGAACCAGGTAGAGTTGAGCGACTTTGGTCGGATCGGGTTTCGTGAAACCCGAATGAAACAAAATTTGTTTCAGACGAAACTGGTCCGACTAGGGCAAAAAAAAGTCGGAGTTTCGTCCGAAACCCGACCCCAATGCAAGTCAATGGGGAATAAAAGTCGTCATTGAGCGGATGACATTCGATGATTGTCGATTTATTACATTATCTACGAAATGAGAGCAAATTGTCTGAAAGTAGAGGGACTTCTCAATCATTATCCAGTCCACCTACCCTGAACATCTGATTGATCTCAGACCTAATTATTTGATCCTGTGTAATTTAACTGTACTCGTGAGCGATAATAATTATTGAAATTAATACAATTAGAGTTTAAAGCCATTTCTCCTGACCTGGCCTTTACATGTCCACCGGTCAATAGGCTCACATATTTCCCCCTCCTCAAAAATAAAAATGTTACAATAATGGTGCCAACACTTTTATTCCTTTGTCCATAAGTTGAAAATTATGACTGTTTCATAAATTGCTAACGTGCTTAGAAGATGTAGCCCCAGCTGCAATGCACATGAGTTCAGGCCCCTGCCTAAGACTCATGTTTCAGAATGACCTCAGTTTCCTGTGCGGAATGGGAACCAATGCAAGCTAGTACTTGTAAAACTGTTTCTGAAGAGTGAAGTTATGGAGAGGTGCAGCAGTGTCAAACATCTGTTCCATCCATTACACTCAAATAGCAGCACCGAGTGTACAGTAGGGCAAGAAGTCTCAATAAATTACAATCCTCCGGTGACCGCACTTTTCGAGTTTACTCGAGCTGCCTGATTCTCGTGCCAATCCCCGTTCCCCAAAAAAAATTATGCTTAAAATGAAACTGAGATTTTCTAATATCAACAAAAGGTAATTTTTTAAGTAATAAGTTTATAGCTGCAAATGTACAAAGGAAACTGTGTAATTGTTTCTGGTAATGTTACGTACGGGCCTGTTTAAACTCTCAGTTCTGGTTTGGAGAAAACGAATTAACTTTAGTATAAATACAGATATATGGGGAATGTAACCGCAGCCGTCATATGATGCTTTGTGAATATTGGGATGACTGTTGCGCTCACACCAAGCACACTATTGGGGATGGGGAGAGCCAAAGTGCGAAAATACACGTGATGAAGAGGTATTGTATTGAGTGTTAGCAGCTGGAACAAAAATTCTCATAAATTTTCTGAGCAAATTTGCTGAATCTAATTATCTTCCGTACGCAGATGTAGCGGAATGAAGTTCATCATCTGCTGCAAATCAATATTATTTAATTATGAGTGTGCAAAGAAGGCAAACCAAAGGTGAATAGGAGTGACTCCCGGGGTCAGGTGCTGGCCACTTATGAAGATACAATTGGTCAATGCTTATCTTACTTTAGATAGTTCCCTGTGTGATACCATAAATATAGATTATTATTATTATTATTATTAATATTACTAGCTGAAGAGTCTGGCGCTGCCCAGGCATAGTAACTAACTACGGTTAGTTATAACAAATTATAATGATTATATCTTTATATATAAAGCTGAGTGTAGAGCCCTGACCACTCTGCATAGCCACATTCACTATAATATCCTACATCATCCCATCAGCCAGAGCCACCGGACTACTACCCCTAATACGCCACATCGTCCCATCAGCCAGAGCCACCGGACTACTAATATCTCACATCATCCCGTCAAAGCCACCGGACTACTACCCCTAATATCCCACATCATATCCCACATCATCCCGTCAGCCAGAGCCACCGGACAACTACCACTAATATCCCACATCATCCCGTCACAGCCGCTGGACTACTACCCCTAATATCCCACATCATCCTGTCAGCCAGAGCCACCGGACTACTACCCCTAATATCTTATATCATCCAATCAGCCAGAGCACTGGACAACTCCCCCTAATATCCCACATCATCCCGTCAGTCATAGCCACCAGACAACTACCACTAATATCCCACATCATCACGTCACAGCCGCCGGACTACTACCCCTAATATCCCACATCATCCCATCAGCCAGAGCCACCGGATTACTACCCCTAATATGCCACATCATCCTGTCAGCCTGGGGTCAGAACCAGAGCGCTGAGTGGAATGGCCCTAACTTCCAGACCAGGGATCCCTTTAAGAGAGGCCTGGCGTCAGAACCAGAGCGCTGAGTGGATTTGCCCTGACTTCCACACCAATGATCCCTTTAATAGAAGCCTGGTGTGGTGAGAATCAGAGCGCTGAGGAATTTACCCTAACTTCCATACCAGAGTTCCCTTTAAGAGAGGCCTGGGGTCAGTACCAAAGCGCAGAGTGGATATGCCCTCACTTCCATACCGGGGATCCCTTTAAGAGTGGCCTGGGGTCAGAATCAGAGCGCAGAGTGGATTTGCCTTCACTTCCATACCGGGGATCCCGTTAAGAGAGGCCTGGAGTCAAAACCAAAGCGCTGGATGGATTTGCCATGACTTCCATACCGATGATCCCTTTAATAGAGGCCTGGGGTCAGTACCAGAGCATTTGAAGGCAATTGCCCTGACTTCCATACCGGGGATCCCTTTAAGAGAGCCTGGGTAAGAACCAGAACGCTGAGTGGAATTGCCCAAACTTCCATAAAAGGGATCCCTTTAAGATAGGCCTGGCCTCAGAACCAAAGTGCTGGATGGATTTGCCCTGACTTCCATACCAATGATCCCTTTAAGAGAGGCCTGGGGTAAGAATCAGGGCGCAGAGGGATTTGCCCTAACTTCCATACTGGGGATTCCTTTTAAGAGAGGCCTGGTGTCAGAACCACAGAGCTGAGTGGAATGGTCCTAACTTCCATACCGGGGATCCCTTTAAGAGGAGCCTGGGATCAGAACCACAGCGCTGAGTGGAATTGCCCTAACTTCCATACCAATGATCCCTTTAAGAGACCCTGGGCTCAGAACAACAGCGCTTAGTGGAACAGTCCTAATTCTATACTGGGGATCTCTTTAAGAGAGGCCTGGGGTCAAAAACAAAGTGCTGGATGGATTTGCCCTAACTTCCATACCAACGATCCCTTTAAGAGAGGCCTGGGATCAGTATCAGAGTGCTGAGGGATTTGCCCTAACTTCCATACCGAAGATCCCTTTAAGAGGGAAGATGTGCCTATGGCATGGAGGATGAGTGATGGGGATATGGGCAGGGAGGGGGTGATTCATTTCTGTCATGTGCTCTCTGCTCCTTTCTTGGGGGCAGACAATGGCTGGGAGCTCATGTTTCCGGGGATGATAGATTTCTCCCACCATGTCAGTGTCTGCTGAGGTGTTGTCGATTTTGGAAAACTTTTGCTCATAGCAATCAATTACAGCTCAGCTTCTTTTAAACATCTCTGGTGAAATGAAAGATGCTTAAGGGTTGGTTGCAAAGAAAACTGTTGCTCTTAGCAACCAATCACAGCTCAGCTTCCTTTAAACAGCGCTGGTGAAATGAATGATGCTTCGTGATTGGTTGGTGACACACACACATTAAATTTTATATATATAGATTATTACCATTTATTGCACCCAATCCCATACAGTTTTCATCCATAGTGTATGTGTGCAGGGGTTAAGTAAAAATGTTAATTGTTGTATTTATTACTCTTTTCTTACTGGTACTGTTACCATTGTTTTGTCTTTATGTTTTATTGTATTGTTGCTTTTACTTGCACATAGTTGTGATAATATTTACAGCATTTCTGGTTTGTCATTTACAGTATAGGCAAAGCGTAGTGCTCCTATTTGGACACTAGAGGGGGCACTCTAGTATACAGAACTCTTAGTTAGGATAGGGTTAAGTGTAGGAGGGGCTGATGGGAATTAAGGTTAGAGTAGAAGGGAAGTTAGTTCAGATGGGGCCAGGGTGCCCAAAGTTACCACATGGGCTATAAACCCAGGACAGCTTGGCAGCCACGCAATGTTAAGCAGCGACAGCCCACATTATCCACGGCCACTGGACATCAATACAGTGGGCCAGGACAGTAGAGAGAAGATGTGGTGACTCATAGCCTAGGCGGACGCCTTTAGGGCAGGAGTCGGTTAGAGTGAGGAATAGAAGGATGCTGAAGCTTCGCTGGTAGTGGTACAGATGGGTCGGATGCTTTTCCAGAGGCAACCAAACCGGGTGGCACATGATTTCAAGTCTGGGGCGAAACAGGTAGAAGGAATTGTCATCATGGCGAAGTTAGGCCAGGAAGAAGCCGGGAAGCAGTCTAAGGGTATGTACACATGTTGCGAATATTGCTGCGGATCCGCAGCGAATTTCGCCCTGCAGATCTGCAGCAGTTTTCCATGCGGTGTATAGATTTTCTGCGTTTTATTTTCCACAGCATGTCAATTGTTTTTGCGGATCCACAGCTGTGGTTTCCATTCTGGCACATAAAAAAATTTCTCTCTCTTTCACATTGCAGAAAGTTCACATACCAAATCCACATAGCAAAAATGCAATGCAGTCCACTGCAAAACCACAAGGAATCTGCATCAATTCCACAGAAAAAAAAACAAGCATTTCATACTGCGTTTTCTGCAAAGAAATGTGGATTTTCTGCAGAAAATTCCGCAGGGTAATCCGCAACGTGTGCACATACCCTAAGACAGTCTGGTCAGGACGTGTGCCATACAGAAGCATGAGCAAAGTAGGGAGAGCTGAGGAAGCAAGTAAAGATGAATGTGTATCCTGTGATGTGCCAACTGTGGAAATATTGTGTGAAGTTATCAGTAAAGAAACCATTCAAGTTACTACGGACTGTGTCTCAATCACTGGGAGTCGCCTCGGAGAGGGGCCATCGCCGCAAGGGAAGTGCCCAGGGGGGACCCAAACCTGGAGATGCAGGTACGCTGAATAGTAAAATGCAATTTTCTGTAGTGGAAGGCCGGGACACTGATGCTTTAGTGTCTCTGGCCATGACTATAGTCCTGGCTTCTCCTTACATATGTGCACACGCTGAGTATTTGCAGCGGATTTTTGGCAGCAAAAACACTGTAGAAAATGCACTTGTCTTTGCCACATTTTTTAATGTATTTTTATAATGCTTTTTTAACTTCCTTTTTCCCCCATTGATCTGAATGAATGAAAAACGCTGCAAAAACACCGAAAGAATTGACCTGCTGCAGAATTGAAAAAATTCTATGATGGTTCAAATCTGCTAGGAAAAAAACGAAATAATTTCAGAAATCTCATTCACTTTGCTGGTACTCTAAAACGCTGAATTTTTATAATGCGGCAAGATTCTGTGGGTAAAAGTAATAAAAAAGCAAGGCAAAAAAGCAACCTGTTAATAAGTCCCTACATTGATTAGATAAAAAAGTATAAGCATTATACAGTATGGTGCCCTGATAATACTTTCATGCTGTTACCTAAATACCACTGTTATATAGTGCTGCCATAGACACATACTGCAAAAGCAATATACTGTACAGGGAAGAGGAGAAGCAGCAGTGTCACACAAAGTGCAAGTAAAACTTCATCTATAATGTAACAGTGCTTTCTTGACTGGGGCCTACAGTAGACATGTGACATGGAATCACGCAGGTTTAATGTCTCAAAGGCCTTTTACAGATTTTTTTTTATTTCAGTCCAGACACATCAACCTATGCTGTTAATCCCAGCAGGATACACCTGGGTGGGCCAACTTCAAAATGGCCACCATGGTCACCACCCATCTAGAAAAGTTTCCCCCCTCCCATATACTAATGTGCCACAAACAGGAAGTTGGTATCACCAACCATTCCCATTTTATTTAGGTGTATCCATATACATGGCCCACCCAGGTGTATCCATATAAATGGCCCACCCTGTATACTCAGTAGAGATAAACGAAGGGGCACAACTTGAGGATTGTCTGCAATGAATGCAGATCTCATTGAAGTTAAAGGGAGCTGAGCTCCAGAAACCGCTAATGGCCACTGAACAGTGTGCCCGGCTGTGGCATATTGGCGCTATACACTGCTTACTTCCAGCTGACTGGGTAGCTAAGGGTAAGTCATTAATTTAAAGGGATTGTTCATGACAACAAAGCTTTCTTTTAAGTAAGCTGCTCTGGTTATCAGTTATTATAGCTCTTAAAAAAAGCTGAGAATTTAGGGAGTCAAATAATTTGAGAATAAATGGATAGTCTCAACTCCGAATGCTATGGGATGTCACATAGAATGAAACCTTTCTGCTCCATCCACCTCCTGAACTAATCTGTCACTCTGAAAAACAGCTCAAATCCCTCTTAGGCCTTTTTCGCACTTCAGTTTTTTTGACGTCAGTCAAAATCCGCCATTTTGCAAAAAAAAACTGATCCGCCATTTTTTTGGTGGATCTGTTTTTTTTCCCCATTGACTTGCATTGCGGCGGATTTTGACGGATGGTCATCCGTTACATCCGTTTTTTGACGGATCCACCATAATTTTGGCGTCCGCTCTCTTGAGAGGATGGACAATGAAATGTTTTTTGTGTGCGTTAAAACAATGGATAGCAACGGATCCGTCGCTGTCTACCAGGCATTATAAAGGACGCCTATGGGCGGCGGATCCATTGCCAACCATTAATTGACGGAATCCGCCAATGGATCCGCCTTTTTATACTGAGCATGCCTGGAAGATTTCCTTTCATGATTTTTTTAACCCCAAATCCCGTTCTGGCAACTAAAAAATGTTCTCTCTCTCTCTCTCTCTCTCTCTCTCTCTCCTTTTCCAGAGTCATATTACTTTAATTTTCATGCACTAGCTAATAAAGCGGATCCATACAAAAACGGATCCGGTGACATCCGTTTGTCACAAAACGGAAACGGATCTGTTTTTTCACACTCTGGCGGATTTTGACTGACACCAGAAAACTGAAGTGTGAAAAAGGCCTTAGTCAGAGCAAAATGAATTGCCAGCACAGTGAGGAGTCAGTTTATATGGCATATTATACTGTATGGTAATACGTGGGAGAGTTAAAATCAGTACCATTTGGCAGAGTTAGAGAACAGGCAGAAACAGGCAAATCTACTGCAGCTTTCAGCAAAAGTATTTCACTGTAGTGCTGGATTCACAGTTACACTACTCAGTACATTCTGCACAAAGTCCTCTATGCAGCTGCTGTTGCTTCTAAGCATGTAGTGCATAGAAACAAGAGAGCAGGAGTCCCTCAAGTCTGAGTGTGCTTTGCATGGGAGACATCATAGTAGCTGATGTCTTCCCACTAGCTCTGAGACAACTGAATGTTAGCTATAAAGCCTGCCAAGTGGACAATTAGGGAAAATGCAGGGTACAAGTCATTCAGTGGCAATATATAGTGTTATTCTCTATGTACACACAGGTGGCAGCATTTTCTCAAAAGTTACTTGAAATAACATATGATTTAAAGGATCCCTCCTTCATCAAGAGAGGCTCGTAGACATCATTGTGATCTTACGGAAAAGCCATTCATCAGCTCTTTGAAGACAATATCTCCTCCTAGGAAACATTGGTTAATGATGGCTCTTCTACCCCTCCCAACATAAAACTATACTGCATAAAATATTGACTATGCTGTTTACCGTATATATACAGTATATATATGTTAGATTACGCAGTGATCCTTATCTGTACCATTTGCACGGGCATGGTTAATCAAGACTCTGCTCAGTGGCCTATGTTACATTACTGTAATTTGGCACGAAAGGACAGTAAAAATATTTATACAGAAAAGTTTCCTGAAGACCACAGGATCCCAGCGAAACCTAATACAACGACAAGCCATTGTACGCCATAAACTAATTTAATGGGGTTTGCATTGGAAATATAAAAATGCAACCTCCTATTGTTGCATATAAACATATTATAAGCTGCTACGGGGGTCAGGGGACCATATTAAAGGGAACATTCCTTTTGTTTTTGCAGTAATGGGATACATTATACACGGATTGTTTGCATGATGTGATCCTGCTATCCAAATGTGTTTCAAACTAACATTCACCCTTGCTAAACCCTCCGAGAATGTGTTTATCTGATATAGTTTGATTACTTATATTTCTCCTGTATAGGATTCGGGTAATATTGGAAAGCTGATATTCTGAAGTGAGGAGTGACAGTGGCAACCAATAGGTGGTACAGGACGGCTTTATTCTATTGATGGGATGGAGCATGTCCGATTATTTTACTTTGACGCTCAACATTATTCTTTGAAGCTCAGAGTCTCCTTAGTCATTTAGTTACTTTTTCTTGGTGCAAGTAAATTTTTCATGGGTAGTCTGGGGAAAACAAGCATCCACAGGATATGTGATAGCTACGGACGAGCGGACCCGGGAAAGTTCGGGTAATGGTACCCGACCCGAAATTTGGTCCAAAGTTCAGTTTGGGTACCAGAACTTTATCCAGAACCCAAACCCCTTGGAAAACAATGGGGACCTGAACTTCGGAGCAGGAAAATTCTCTCTCTCTCAGTCCTGGACTTCCCCCGAAACGTCCAACATTAACATGGTCTTCCGGGAGAAATCAGTATTCGCAGTTTAGCACCGGACACTAACTGTCCGGTATGAAACACAAACTTTTAAGTTCAGGTTCGTTCATCTCTAGTGATAACGTATTGATTGTGGGGGTCCAACCATTGGGGCCCACACTGATTGGCAGTACAGAGAACTTCTATCCCCTTTAGAATGGATCGGCAGTACACAAGCTCTACTGTGGTTCCATTTGTTCCCTAAGAGGCTATCGGAAAAATCAGAATGCACCACTCGGCAGTCCCGCAAGGAATGGATAAAGTGACGGTCAAGCATGTGCATTCTAACGGTGATTAAAGTTCCCCATTCTGATGATCATTGTGGATAGGTGATAACTTATCTTCACTGTACAACCTCATCAACACTTTAATACTGCATGCATTTTGGACCCTAAATGGGGTTGTCCTATAAGCAGCATGCATCACCTATTCTCAGGATAGAGGATAAGTACATGATTGCTGGAAGTCCAGCTATTCCTGAGAACAGATAGCCCAAAGCCCCCTATGTAAATGAAGCATTATTGAGCATGTGCAACCACAGCTCCCTTAATGGACAGATATTGGAGCAGTGATTGCACATGCTCTGTGATGCTTCGTATATACAGGGTTATCTAAGAATTCTATTCTCTCGATGGGTGGAGATCTCATCTGTCGGACCCTTAATGAACATACTGAGGGATGAAAAAAAAACCTCAGCACATTCGTATATGTTTTCCTTGTTGGTAATCTGCATGCAACTTCTAAAATGCTGCAGTCATAAAATGGCAGCATACTGTATATGAAGAAGTGCCCTGAAAAGTCACTGAAAAAGCCAGTTTGCTAGTATTTAGGGATTCCCGTCATCAATATTGTAATTGACTATGGAGTTATAGACACCAATAGCTTTTGACTCTTAGAAATTACCTTAATGATCAGATTGTCAATCAATTCCCACATATGAGACTTTCTTTAAATGGACATTTTGAAATTTACTGGTTCTCTATTAGCTAAGTACAAGAAATGACGTAATCACACACAATACCTGAAGTTCCTGAGCCCCACTCCTCATGTACCAATATTATTGTGTTCTTGTGTGGCAAAGGGATTTCGGGCTCAACCAGAGCCCATCGGTAACTCCTACCCTTGCACCCCTCAAAGCTGTTCTGTTGTGAATTCTCTGGATCTGACTTCTGAATCGGGGCTTCCTCTGGTGGCTACTGCAGGTAGTGGAGTGGGCCGGGTTGACAGAAGTCTGCCACCTGATGACGATGATTGGAAATCAGGGGTTACTGACTGGGAGGATATAAGTGAGCAGGCTTCCCTCAGTTGTTGCTGGTGATTAGTTTCTTCCTGTGCATCTTGAGGTCTACTGTCTCCAGCCTAATCCTGCATTTTTCAGTTAAGTAGTTAATTTGTTAATCCTTTGCATCTGATCTGGTTTTTCTTCTTTCTTCTTTGTTGTGAGGGTTCAGCGTGCTCCCTGCTGGGGCTGTGCTGGACCTGGCTCCATATGTTACAGCTTGTGTCAGTTTGTTCAGTCCCCTGTTATATTAGTTTCTTTTGTTTTGCTGCCAGTTCACACCAGAATGCTGATATAGTGGGGGAGAGGTCGTGAGACCTTAGTGTTTTTTGTACATCAGACGTGTTGTATTTTTTAGGCTTTTTGCATGATTACAGACAGTGTCTTTCCTTTCCTGTCCTATCTAGACAGTTTGGGCCCCATCATTTGCTCAGTCTATTTTCTGCCTGTGTCTGTGCCTTATCTTGTCTCACTGACAATATATCTTTGGGGGTTATCTATTTCTTTGAAAAAAAAGAAAGAGAAGAGAAGCCAGCGTTGCCAAGGTCAGAACGCATAACATAAAGTGCATATGCACATAACATCTAACTGTATTCAAAATGAGATATTTAGCAAAAAAATTGATCAATTCAATTGAGCCACCCCGCCGCGCCAAGGCAATCTCATGTGGGGGGTCCTACTCTACGTTTTTAATAAACACTGTGCCATTACGGCCTCCTAGATACATTAAAAGCAAGACCACTTTAAGTGCAATCTGTACCTGAGCATTTCTGGATCGCTCCCATGATGCCAGAAAAGGCAAGTGCGGATGAAGGCCAACCAGGTCTGAATGCAGACATGTCAGGTTTAGCCTCCACACATTGCCCGACCAGCAAGCATAGATGAAGGGCAATGCAGGTTCAGATACATGTGCACAATTAAATAAAGCTTGGGGCAGGGTGGGGCTGCTGTGTATGTGTGCACAGCAGCCTAGATCCATCACAGTGAACACAGAAAAAATGGCGAACACAACCCAGCGCGCACGGCAACAGTGGTGGTCAGCCACATACCAATGTACAAAAAAAAAGAGAAGAGAAGCCAGCGTTGCCAAGGTCAGAACGCATAACATAAAGTGTATATGCACATAACATCTAGCAAGACCACTTTAAGTGCAATCCGTACTCTTCTCTTTTTTTGTACATTGGTATGTGGCTGACCACCACTGTTGCCGTGCGCGCTGGGTTGTGTTCGCCATTTTTTCTGTGTTCACTGTGATGGATCTAGGCTGCTGTGCACACATACACAGCAGCCCCACCCTGCCCCAAGCTTTATTTAATTGTGCACCTGTATCTGAACCTGCATTGCCCTTCATCTATGCTTGCTGGTCGGGCAATGTGTGGAGGCTAAACCTGATACGTCTGCATTCAGACCTGGTTGGCCTTCATCCGCACTTGCCTTTTCTGGCATCATGGGAGCGATCCAGAAATGCTCAGGTACGGATTGCACTTAAAGTGGTCTTGCTTTTAATGTATCTAGGAGGCCGTATTGGCACAGTGTTTATTAAAAACGTAGAGTAGGACCCCCCACATGAGATTGCCTTGGCGCGGCGGGGTGGCTCAATTGAATTGATCAATTTTTTTGCTAAATATCTCATTTTGAATACAGTTAGATGTTATGTGCATATGCACTTTATGTTATGCGTTCTGACCTTGGCAACGCTGGCTTCTCTTCTCTTTTTTATCTATTTCTTTGGGGTTCTACTCCGGGGCAGTTTAGATTTCACCTTTCTTGCTTTAGGCTTAATTCATTCTCCAGCTGTGCCGAGGCATCTAGGGCATCATAGGTACTCTCCACGGCTACTGTTAGTTGTGTTGTTAGGATTAGGGGTCTGCAATCCACTAAGTGACCAACCTTTCTGGTTTCCTGGTGGCCTAGCCTATTCCTGCCATCCTCCTTGGTGACCTATTCATAACACTGTTCCCCTGGTTATCGCTCCTATTCCAAACCCCTGCCCTTTAAATCAGAGATCCATCCTGACTATTGAGAGAGGCTCTCGAACCAATGCAAATGATTAATGAGTAGTAGTAGTAGCTGCTACGGAACCTTTTACTAGAGAAAAAATAGGATATTAACATCAGTCACTTATTTAAGTGCTCATCTTTTCTCTGCAAAGTGGTTCTGCAGCAGCTGTAGTATATTTTATAAACTATTGTGTCTCAAAACACATATCAGAGATTCTGTACATATTCTTGGGGGGAAATATAATACAAATATTCCCACTTTTGTCATGAAAAAGAGGTTCTGCAGCATCTGAACTATGTTATTAGAGGAATAATGAACCACTGGTTACAGCGTGTGTACTTTGTCTTTCTATTTTTCCCATTCATTTAATACTAGTCCCCTATGTTCCAGTTTTATTTTCTGGCATAACACTTGGAATCAGTGAAAGCCGAATCCTGACACTGTGGGTGTTATGGCTGAACTGCAGATAAATGGAGACCTTAATTCCAAGCACCGTTGATCTGGCTCCCTTCCTGAGCATTGCACTCATTACATTACAAATGAAAATGTTTTCCTTGTCCCGCATGAGACCCATGTCAAGTAATGGCAATGCTGTCTAAACCCAGCTGTAATGTTTTCCATCACATGTTCAGATAAAATCACAACATTTTGTCGGCACATTTCTTTCTGACCATACCTTACTGAAATTTGTGCTCTCTTCAGTAGGATGTGCCATGGACCTTTTTCTCAGATGCCTTCACACGGGTTGTCCACCTCCAGGGAGATTTTTTATTTTCTTACTTAAAGGAATAAGTTTTTCTCTAAAAATAGTTTTTGTCATTGGGGTTTATTAAAACTTTTGCATCGTTTTTCTTCTATTGCCTTTTACTGGCGGCACAAATGGGTTAACTGAAAATCTGTCAGTCCAAGGAGAGAGTTTCTAAGGCCGGGGTCACACTAAACGTATGGAAAATAGGTCTGTCTCCATGCCAAGAGTTGCACAAGTGTTCTCCATATGGTCATCGTGTGTAATGCGTTGGCAATGCAATTTTCTCGCACCGATCTATCCGTATGACATGCGTATGGCTTTTCATTTCTCACAGATTTTCCCCATTGAATTTAACGGGCTGAAATGAGGAAAATGTGTGCGTATTTGTCACAAGCTACATTGATGGTCTGTGTGGTGTCCGAGTTTTTCTCGCACCCATAGGCTTGCATTGGCGCGTCTCGGACGATATATGCATACAATCGCAGCATGCTGCGATTTTACACACACTTCAAATACGCCTGAGAAAAAATACGGTGATGTGAGCTGCCCCATAGATTAGCACTGGCCCGAGTGCTATGCAATGTTTTCTCGCATAGCACTCTTCGTATTCTACGGTAGTGAGACCCCGGCCTTAAACTCATGCATTTAAGTATAAACAAGAATTTTCCCAGAGGTGAACAACACCTACAACTCTGCTGAGAAGACCTGATGGAAATTGTAGTCCAACGTCTATCAAGTAGTCTCAAGCATAAATAATTTAACTAAAATATGACTCCACCTGAAATACTTTATCTTGTACGTATTTTACCCATTTAGGAGCAAGGCTTGGGTGGGACGGACTACACACCTGCCTTAAGTGCTGGTCCTAGAGGGCTGGTTAGATGTTAAACTACAGTAAGCAAAAATATGAATCTGGTAAAGGAAAGCCAAGGTAGGCTCATCTGACATGAAAGCAGCTGACTAGAAAGATAAAGTAATTCATATATATATTTTATATATATATATATACATATATATATATATATATGTGTGGCGCCCCTGAGGCTTCAGTCACCACAGAGGTACTGCACCTTCTCCTAAGGTTTAGTGCCCCACCATCCAGGTAAGGTGGGAACTCCTGACCACACTCCACACCTGCATTCCACACACAGGATAGTTCAGTGGGGCCACCTAACAGCTTCAGGCTGGGGGTTAGCAGAGCACCCCTCGTGGAACCCTGCTTCGTAACACGAGATGTGCTGGGAGGCGGGTGGAATGAGATGATATAAAAGAGTGGGAAGAGTGAGAGTTAGGGGGTTAGTTGGAGAGAGAGAGAGAAGAGAGAAGATGGGTGTCTGAAGGACGTGCTGCAGCAGGTCCCAGTGATCTGGGCTGCTGGCACGAGAAAGACCAGAGAAAGAGACTGATAAGATTGATAACCTAACCTTCCATAAGAGAGATAGAACAGATCAGAACAAAGGAGAATAGAAGGACGGTGGGAAGCTGGTTGAAGAAAGATAGAGAACCCTTCCAGTCAAGAGCACAAGGGCCAGGGCCCGGTCCCCGAGGTTGATTGAATCTTTATGTCCAGCAACAGACACCAGAGGAGTAGTGAGCCACTAACGCCTTGCTCCCATCATAGACTTGGGACACAAAAGCAACTGAATAGAGAGCCAGGATGCAGTGAGGAGTCCCCGAAGCAGACTACAGCTGTCTGTCATACTAGTGGAGACTAGGAACACCTAGAGAGAGGCATTCCGGGGTAGCTAAGTGCTGGAGTGCTTCGCACCTAAAGGCGCATTGGAGGAGTCGTTCAGTGAAGGTACATACTGGCGGAGTGTGGAAGGGAGAATCCTATCTGGCCTGGAGGTTGGCTGGAGCCCCGACCTGGAGAACACAGTACGGAGGCAGGTGTGTTTGTGAACTGCAAACAGTGAGTAAAGCCTTGGAACTGCACACCCTGGCGTCCTCCAGTTATTCCAGCACCGCTACACCTGGGTAACAACATCTATACCATTCTGCGCCTCTCCTCATCCGTTGCACCTACACTGCCCTGGGATTACAGCTCCACCTGTGGGGCGCTACACCATCTTTGCTGAACCACACCATCAGTCCCAGCGGATCTGCATGCAGCGATGGCTGAACATCTTACTTGCCAAACACCACGGGTGGCGTCACGAATTATTCTAATAAACTTTAGCACCATCAACATCACCGCCATTGATATTGGGCACCCAGGGCCACGGACTGGGTCACCGCTGCTGTGACACATTCCCGCCTTGACACCGGCCCAGTACCGAGTACCCTGCTGCCCTGGGTATGAGAGGGCGACCCAATTTTGGCATCACGAACAGGATGACGAGACCCGATGCCATCGGGTTCTGTGTGCCTTGGATTTACAACTTTTGAAAATGTGCAAAAGACCAAATTTAATAGACTGTAAAATACACATTAGAAATGGCCGCTGGCGTGGAGAAGAAGGGCATGAAGAGATGGGAGGTCCTAGGAAAAGACTGCGAAGAGTCTTGGGCCTTCCCTGCCTGAATTACTATGTGATAGATGCATGGCCCACCCCCCGAGGTGTTCGTATACTGGCTTGGTATGGAGGCGCTGGAAGAAGATGCCGTCCCCGGAAGGAGGGGCAGAGAAAGCCAGTGGTGAGCAGAAGGGCGGAGCCAGATGAAGAACGCCAGAACGCCATTTTGGAGAGTGAGGGAAGGAGGCCTGCGGAGCGCGGGGAAACGGATCTCCCTGGCGCCATGGCTGAAGGCTCCAACCCGAACTCCGGAATGAACCGCCAGCAATTAGAAGATGAAATCGCTGAACTGATTACTTGTCTGCAGCTGTGAAGAGAAGCGCTGGGGAGACTGAACCGGCAGCGCACCCAGGAGGGGCCTACACCTGCGGTACTCGCGACACCGGTACCCGCCGCTGCTGCACCGGATCTTTTCTTGCAAACCCCATGGAGCTTGGAGCTGCTGCCGTGCCACCAGCAGTGTACTCTGCCCCTTCTTTGCCGCTGATACCGGAGGAGTTGTACACAGCCCACGGAGCTGAAGCGGAGGAAGAAGAGCCCCTGCTCGGACCTGGCGCGGCTGCGCAGGTCGCGCCAGCCGCCCCCCGCAGAACCGGAGCTGTTATTGCTGCTATTGGCTCCACCTCCACCCCCGATATCTCACCGGGCAGCGCCCGCTACCCCCATACCTGCACCGGAGCAGAGACCGCGCCGCCGGGAACTCCCAGGTTTATACCCCGGCCTTCCTAATGGGTTGATGGGGAGGAGGAGGAGGACCATGCTGCTAGGGGTACGGCTAGAGCCGACATGCCCGATCCGACATCTACAGGCCAGAGGGGGTCTGGATCGTTTTGGGACGGTGATCTCGAGATTCCTTCACTGCCAAGTCCCCAGGCAGTGGCTTGTCAGAGCCGGCAAGCTGCAGAGGCCCAAGGAGCTAGACCTCATACCAGAACAGTGGAACCACCTATTGAGGAAGAACAGTTGACGGAAATTGAGATACACCATGGGTCCCATCTGACCACCTCTGAGAACAGTTCCAGTTCAGCTTACAGAACCCCAGGAGGGGATCACCAGTAGAAGAAAAATAATTTACTAAATCTTGTTACCCAGGAGGGTTTTGTTTGCACCAGTTGTGCCCTGTTTTGCTATCATGTTTTTACGGTAGCACTTCTGTTGCCTGCTTCTGATTGGCAGTGCTTTTCTACAAATGGAACTGTGGAGATCATGAATGCTGTGTGATCCAAAACTTTCTTGTAAATAGTTTGCACCCCTTTGGGTGCTCTCTCTTGGTTTTACATATAAAGACTCCTTGCGAAGATGATGTTTTTGCATGGACACTTTTCGAAGAATGATGTCTACCTCAAGGGACACTGCAAGAAATCCCGGCTGGGAGCAGTGTTCTGCACTTTGCAAGAATCTTTGAATGTTTTATGATAACGTATTTGATAATGTTGTGTCTTATGAAAAGTAAATGTCTTTTATAGAATATTTGAAAGTTTTGAGATAGAATGTGAGAATTGAATAAAGACTGAAGAGTTGAAAGTGACAGGTGACAGGCCAAGTGTAGATGGTCAGTGTCTTGCATCCAGTAGAGAAAGAGAAACAAAAAGATAATAATTTATAGAAAATGTAATAAAGAAAATGTGTTGAGTATAGCACTTGGAATTAAGAATTGCACTTAAGTAAATTTTTGATACTAAGATAGGAAGTTAGCCTATTTGTAACGTTTAAGAAATGTACCTCCTACATTAGGAAGATTAGATAAGTATTGTTAAACAGCATGTAAAATTTTTTGTGTGTTCCTGTATTGTACCTTTTGCTGCCTTGCAGCTCGCGGACATGCTGTGTTTAACGGGGGGTATGTGGCGCCCCTGAGGCTTCAGGCGCCACAGAGGTACTGCACCTTCTCCTAAGGTGTAGTGCCCCACCATCCAGGTAAGATGGGAACTCCTGACCACACTCCACACCTGCATTCCACACACAGGATAGTTCAGTGGGGCCACCTAACAGCTTCAGGCTGGGGGTTAGCAGAGCACCCCTCGTGGAACCCTGCTTCGTAACACGAGATGTGCTGGGAGGCGGGTGGAGTGAGATGATATAAAAGAGTGGGAAGAGTGAGAGTTAGGGGGTGAGTTGGTTAGTTGGAGAGAGAGAGAGAAGAGAGAAGATGGGTGTCTGAAGGACGTGCTGCAGCAGGTCCCAGTGATCTGGGCTGCTGGCACGAGAAAGACCAGAGAAATAGACTGATAAGATTGATAACCTAACCTTCCATAAGAGAGATAGAACAGATCAGAACGAAGGAGAATAGAAGGACGGTGGGAAGCTGGTTGAAGAAAGATAGAGAACCCTTCCAGTCCAGAGCACAAGGGCCAGGGCCCGTTCCCCGAGGTTGATTGAATCTTTATGTCCGGCAACAGACACCGGAGGAGTAGTGAGCCACTAACGCCTTGCTCCCATCATAGACTTGGGACACAACAGCAACTGAATAGAGAGCCGGGACACAGCATTTCACAGTACCAGCAAAAGACTATGAAATATCAGAAATCTCATGCACACCTTGTTTTTTTTTTTGCCAGACTGATTTTTAAAACTACAGCATGTCATTTCTTTCAGCATTTTTGCAGCGTTTTTTCATCCATAGAAAGCAATGAGTAAGTGTATCAGGTCAACATCTGCAAGGAGTTTGAATGTTCTCCCCGTGTTTGCGTGGGTTTCCTCCAGGTACTCCGGTTTCCTCCCACATTCCAAAGACATACTGATAGGGAATTTAGATTGTGAGCCCCATCGGGGACAGTGATGATAATGTGTGCAAACTGTACAGCGCTGCGGAATATGTTAGCACTATATAAAAATAAATATTATTATCATCAGGTTTTGCTGCACTTTTGGTGCAAGAAACTTAAGGAATTTGCATCATAAATTTTTTTGGGGGGCACAAAACTTTATCAGCATGCTCAAGAGACAACAAAAACGCAGCAAAAACACAGCAAAAAACACAGCAAAACCTGCTTTGCGTAAGCAGCTTCTTTACTTCCAAGAGAACAGGTTTTGCCTACAGAAGAAGAAAAAAGCAGCAACAATGCAATGTGTGAACATTACCTAACAAATTAACCAAATAAAGAATAAAGGAATCAATGCTTATACAGGGTGGGCCTTTTATATGGATACACCTGGGTGGGCCATTTATAAAGTTGGATCCAAAATGGCCGACTTCAAAATGGCCACCATGGTCACCACCCATCTTGAAACGTTCTCCCCCTCCCATATACTAATGTGCCACAAACAGGAAGTTGATATCACCAACCATTCCCATTTTATTTAAGTGTATCCATATACATGGCCCACCCAGGTGTATCCATATAAATGGCCCACCTTGTATTTTCCGTAATGACGATACTTGGGAAAAGCTTCTTTGTATGTTCCATGTAGTTCCTCTGTAGCAGTGCAGTTGTCATGATATCTCTCTGCATAGCAGATCAGATTTTAGTGTTGTAAAATGCATGTAATCCTTAATTCATGCAGTATGGTTAAAAGGTTCCACTTGGGGTTTTATATAATCCTCTACAGTATTACAACTAAAATAAATGTGATTTTACAAGGAATAGTGTAATGACATAATGATATAGCCCCCAAAAAGCCCTTTGAATAACTTAATTTGTATGTGCTTTCTTATTCTCTAGATAAAAGGCTTCTCAATATAAAATGAGTGCGGAGTTCAAACTTTTAAAATATTCACATATTTACATCAATTTTTAAAAGGTTTTATAACTAATGAACTTGGATTTCTTGTGGCATGGCATAAAATCCATTTATACAGTTTTTAATTAAGAATGCAGCCTATGCAATTATAATTAAGAGGAAAGACTCCGTATGATGTCCTGTGAGAACTTAAGTCCAAAAAATTATGTTAATGCTTTATGTCCTAAAAGCATCCTTTGAATGTGAGATTGCATGACGAGAAGGCATTTTTTTTTGCCCCTCGGATCAGACCTTATTTAAAGGTAAAAAAAAAAATGCTTCTAAATGTAGAATGGTCAAATGAATTCTCAAAAATCAAAAGCTGCTTGCAAAGATTATCATGAAAGCATCTGTCAAAAATAGTTTTCAGCAAATTTTAAAAAGAAATAAATACTAACAGTTGAGAGGAAAAAAAATATTTACTGGAGATGTGTGAATTGCTAATGAAGATTTTAATATTTAAAATTACAGAGATTGACATTTTGAATATTAATGCACTTTGTATTTTGCAGACTTAAAGATATCTAAATCAAATTTGAATCTTTTATATTAAGAAAATAAAATTAGAGAAGTAAAGAGTGGGAAGAAAGTAAACATGTAAAAAAGTAAAAAAGTAAAGTGGAAGAAAGAGTTGTACGATATTAAAAGAAATAGATAGATTAAGGGGACTAGTCAAGTGTGACTGCTAGTGATTTATGGAAAAAAAACATTCAAAACTAATTTTTTCCAAGAAGAAATAAAACTACCGTATCTCATTCAGCCAACCAAACCCTGCTCTGAAGTAGTGAGGAGTAAGCACCTGAAGCATCTGTCTGTAGTTGGGAGTCTTGCTTTAACTAACATCGAAGTTTATGTTGCAACACTTGTTAAATGTTTGGGAATTGACTTTTAGGGTAGCTACCGTCAGCAGTTTGTGTTTGCTAGATATTATTTTTCTGGTTGTTACTAAAGAGACTAGTCAAATGGATTGATCCCTTTAATTAAATGCAAATAAAGAAACACATCGTGCTGTATTTACCATCTCAGTTCGGACTTGCCCACCGGAGTACCGGGGAATTCTGCGCTGGGCCAAAACACTGGCACAGCAGTGATAAGAGTCCCAACTGATCGGAACAGCATCTCATTTAGTGCACAAATTGTGCTGCAGTTTGCAGTAGAAGAGTGTGTAAGTGATGGATGCGATGCTCTGCCACATTGTCTAACTCCGGGAGGGGAAGTGAGCAGTACTCAGCCACACTAGCACAGCGAATCATAGCACAGTGCTGTTTAGTTGGGATGGTGGGGGTTTAAGAGGACACAAATCAAACTAACACTGATTGCTGTGCTGTCACCAATTAAGTTAGATTCACATTGTGTTAGGGGCATCCATTTAACGGATCCATTAAACGGATGCGCTAACGCAGATGTCATTTTTGAAATCTTTTGTGACCTAGCGCTAACGTATGCGCTAACGCATGGTAGCTTTTCATTACCATGTGTCACCATGCATTAGCCCATAGAGGTCTATGCACCGAAAATGCGTCCGTTCGCTATGCGCTAGACCCGACGCACCCTCGGACGATGCACACCGCGTTTGAGGGTGCGTCATGAAGTAACGCATCATTGCTAACACATGCTGATTTTGGCATGCGTTACTGTTATTGCGGGCAATGGGGACGTTAACGCTTCCGTTACATAGCGTTAGTGCCACTATGTAACGTATGTAGTCAGCGCACTGCCCACAGCGCAATGTGAACCTGGCCTTAGGGTTAGCCTAATCCCTTGGGGTTATTTAATGTGGGCAAGTGTGGTGAGAAGAAACTATCTGATCAGAACAGCTTTTCATTCAGTACACAAAGTGAGCAGCAAAAGTGTGTGTCAACACCTCGCTCCCTGCTCTCCAGGTTGTCTGTCTATGTAGCGGTGACCAGTACGCCAAAGCAATGGCTCATGCTCAATGCTTCTGCCGCGTTACCCAACCTGGTACAACAGTGAACATATTGCTGAGACACATAGGAATGCTCTATTAGAGCTCATTGATTGGCTGCTCGACTGTTGATGTCAGTGTGACAGTCAATACCAGAAACCGGGAGCAGTGGCAAGATGTTAAGACACAATGGTGAAATTGAGAAGGGTGACTACAGCACGGTTTGATTCTTTATAATAGCCTGCAGTCAAGGATTAACTTTTAATGGAAGAACCCAATTGAAAGTAAAGTCTTAGGCCAAATTCAGACATCTGTAATACATGGTCCTGTATGGAGCGCGATGCACGAAATAGCCGCAGATCTCCTTATCTGAATGGGACAGCCTCACGGGCATATATGAGGCTGTCAAGCTTGGGTCAGGAGACCCGCAAAAAGTCCAGGCATATTACGGTCAGTGATCAGAACATGATATAAGGATGTTTAAATGAGGCCTTTTTGGCAATGTTTCATTATTATTATTATGCATTTATATAGCGCCATTTATTCCATGGCGCTTTACATGTGAAAAGGGGAAATATAGACAAGTATAGTAAACATTTGTAAGACAAGGGACACATAAGTACATAAGGAGAGGGGACCCTGCCCCCGAGGGCTCACAGTCTACAGGGATGGGTGAGGATACAGTAGGAGAGGGTAGAGCAGGTCATGCTGTGGTTCAGTAGACCGAGGATCATTGCAGGCTGTAGGCTTGTCGGAACAGGTGGGTCTTCAGGTTCTTCTTGAAGGTTTCCGTTGATGGTGAGACTCTGATGTGTTGCGGCAGGGAGTTCCAGAGTATGGGGGAAGCACCCAGGTTGTGGGAAGAAGAGATAAGGGGGGAGTAGAGAAGGAGATCTTCAGATGATCGAAGGTTGCATGCGGGTAGGTACCTAGAGATCATGTCACAGAAGTATGGAGGAGACAGGTTGTGGATGGCTTTGTATGTCATGGTTAGGGTTTTGAATTGGAGCTTCTGGGCGATAGGAAGCCAGTGAAGGGCCTGGCATAGATGGAAGCTGGGGAATAGCGGGGAGACAGGTGGATTAGTCGGGCAGCAGAGTGTAGGATGGACTGGAGCGGAGCCAGAGTGCTAGAGGGGAGGCCAGAGAGTAGGAGGCTGCAGTAGTCGAGGCAGGAGATGATAAGAGCATGCACTAGTGTTTTTGTGGTTTCATGGTTGAGAAATGAGCCGATCCGGGAAATATTTTTGACTTTGAGGCGGCAGGAGGAGGCGAGGGCTTGGATATGTGGTTTGAAAGAGAGCGCAGAGTCGAGGATCACCCCAAGACACTGAGCGTACGGGACTGGGGAAAGAGAGCAGCTGTTGACATTGATGGATAGGTCTGGTGGAGGGGTAGAGTGAGATGGGGGAAAGATGATGAATTCTGTCCATGTTCAGTTTGAGAAAGCGAGCAGAGAAGAAGGCTGAGATAGCAGACAGACATTGTAGGATTTCAGTCAGAAAGGAGGCGAGGTCGGGTCCACATAGGTAGATCTGCGTGTCATCGGCATAGAGGTGATACTGCAAACCGTGGGATTCTATGAGCTGTCCCAAGCCGAAGGTATAGATGGAGAATAGTAGGGGTCCTAGGACAGAGCCTTGGGGAACACTGACAGACAGGGGGCGAGGTGAGGAGGTGGTGTGTGAGAGGGAGACACTAAATGTTCAGTCTGTTAGGTATGATGAGTTCCAGGATAGGGCCAGGTCTGTGATGCCAAGAGATGAGAGAGTCTGTAGCAGGAGGGAATGGTCTACGGTGTCAAAGGCAGAGGACAGGTCCAGGAGAAGGAGGACAGAGTAGTGTCGCTTGCTCTTGGCGGTTATTAAGTCGTTAGTGACTTTAGTTAGGGCTGTTTCAGTTGAGTGATGCGGTCAGAAGCCAGATTGTAACCGGTCAAAGAGGGAACAGGAGGAGAGGTGGGAGGACAGTTCAAGATATACATGCTGTTCCAGTAGTTTTGAGGCATAAGGGAGAAGAGATATTGGGCGATAGTTAGACACAGAGGATTGGTCAAGGGAGGGCTTTTTGAGGATGGGTGTGATTGAGGCATGTTTGAAGGATGAGGGAAAGACACCTTTTGTAAGTAAAAGGTTGAAAAGGTGTGTTAGAGATGGGATGAGGACTGTGGCCAAGTTAGGGATGAGGTGAGACGGGAGTGGGTCGAGAGCACAAGTGGTGAGGTGTGATCTTGACAGAGGGGTGGAGAGCTGATCTTGTGTCATGGTGGAGAAGCTGGCTGGTTTCATGGGAAATAACATGCAAATTACCTGTCACCCAGAAGAAAGAAAATTCTATTATTTCTGAAAGCAAAGAAAAGCCCCTACATGATGCTAAAACGCATTGCCTAATTCTTTAATATAGTTTAACATACAACTTCTACATCCTTCTTGACTGGTCAGCAGCATTTTTTGGTCTTTCCAAAATTTTTATAGTTTTTTTAGATCTTCGATCTAATGTTAGTTTATGCAAAAATCAGTCATCAGAAGGGTGATTGCAACTGCCAATATAAGCATTATGCCATAAAACAGGACTGTATCTGGTAGTGCCCTGGCAATGTTCCCATTGGTGCCCCCATTTCATTGTTTTTTACTCAGTTTCCACAGGACATATGTGAAAGCAGAAAGCTCTCTTTAAAATATCCTAGGGAAATTGATTTAAGCTTTCATCAAACATAGATTTTATTTCCAGCAGTAAAAATGACTCTATCTATTGTAAGATGGCAGTTGAACGAGTCCTTGAGGGGAGATATGTGTCATCGCGGTTGGTAGCTGCGGTGATGTGAGCTCAGATGTGTGCTCCAGCTCATATAGTGCTGAGAGAGTTTTTTGGCCATTCCAGGGTTGGGTTTTATGAGCGGTCATAAGAGATGGGTGGGAATGACCGCTCACACATCTCAACCCAGGGGTGACGTTTGGCAGATAAAATGGAAGCCAAGTCTCTCATTCAGTGTCTGTGGCTGGAAGTGAGGAGACCTCCAGTGCTTGTTGTTGAAGACACTGACGTGAGTGGGTGGACCCGCAGTACTATATATACCATTTACTTGCAGTTCCTGTTCACTTTTAGTGTGTCTTGCTAAAGGCATTGACCTGAGCGGGCGGACCCACAATACCATATGGACTATTTTTTTCAGCTTGTTTTCACTTTGTGCCTGATAAGGCTCTGTTTTGTTTAGCCATCCGGAGCAATTTATGAAGTTAAATACACTTTCCTGGACTTTACATGAATACCGCTTCCTGTGCCTACCTCAAGAGCAGCTGAGTGAGCACAAACCTCTACACTATATATATACTACATACAAAAACAGCAATTATGTGGTGTGAAATTTGCACCTCAAATCCACATCTAAATCCAAAGGAAGGGGTATTCCAATTTCATCTATTTATCCAATTTTATCTATTTATCATCATAAATGTATAATAGACGTGGATCACATCAATGGGTCCAGCATTTATATTGAGAAAGAGCATACTGTTGTGTGCTGCTTTATGTGGAGAGTTAGTCGTAACTCCTGTAGAAATGATTGGTTATTCTAACCTTCTCTTGGCCGAGAGCAGTGCAAGTCAAGGCCTCATTTTTGAGATACAGGTAGGCCCCATTGGTAAGATCTGCATCTAATATACATTTCTGGCTTAGTTCTTGAAGCAAAGACAGATCCCATTGGTAAGAACTGCATCTACTATACATTAATGGCCTCGTTATTGAGATAAAAGTAGGTCCCATTGGTAGGATCCGCATCTACTATACATTTATGGCCTCGTTCTTGAGATGAAGGCAAGTCTCATTGGTAGGATATCCTTTATTATATGCCATAAATGTATGGAAATATTTCTTTAGATTGCTGAAACATGATAAAGATACTGGCTTTGCTTTGCATTTACTCAAGGCCAATAAGTTTTTTAAAAAAATGGTCCCTCAGCATGAAATAATGTAAATGCTGGTGTTTTTTTCAACATTACAAAAAAACACATCTGCTTTCTTGTATAATCAGCCTCACAATTGTCCATGAGTTATATCTGGTATTACCTCTCAGCTCCACTGATCTGAACAGGGCTGGCATGCCATACCACATACACAACTTCTGACAGGTGTGGTGTGGTTATGGAAGAAAGAAGCCAGGTTATTGCTAAACATAGTGTTAGGATTGCTAATTAAAGACCTTAATTATGCTCAGATGTCTCACAAGAATACAAAACAGAATAAATGGATGGGCAGAAAGGGGCTAAAAAAAGCAATAAAATATTATACTCACCTCACTCCTGACCTGTTCTGCTGTCTTCTGTTGTTGACTACTAGTCTTTACACACCCCACACTGACTAGTATGCCACGGACAACATGAATTTGTGCCCTCCCATAATGGTATAATGGTAGCATTTCCATGCCTACTCCACAAGCACTGTCACGTTCTGACAGTAACAACCAATTGTAAACCAGATTTCCCTATTTGTTTCCCTTATTCCCATCTGTCCCAGACTACAACATATATAACGGAGATGAGAATGAGAGTGTAATTACCCTTCTCTTATCTCCTCTGGTGTCTGCATACTCCAGCTGGCAGAAGGACCTGTAGTCTGTGGTCAAGTGACCAAGATATCATTAAAGGTCCTTGCGCACAACTTCCCGTGATACTGGACTGATAGTACAAACACTGCATTATCAGTCCAATCTGAAATTTCTGTGTGAAGACGACATCCATTTATGACTGATTGACTTCTTCAGCAGTGCAGGTGTGGGGAAGGTGACTTGACAGACTGACTTGACTAGAAGTAGGAGGGAACGGTTGGTGAACTATGGACGGAGATTGACAAGGACAGCAGGGTGATAGCTGGGAAAGATAGACAAGAGAGTGCAGTACCTAGAAATGACCACAAGATGGCAGGGGGAGTAGTTCAGGACTCAACAGCAGCTTAGGACTTGAGAAACGCTGAGTCATGGGGGCGGGGAGATAGGAACCCAGGAGGGGAATTCCCAGTGAGAGAGGGGATAAATAGGACTGGTTGGGGTTCCAGGCAGGTTAGTCCCGGGAGGAGCTCGGCAGAAGATGGAGACTAGCGAAGAGCTTGACTAAGGGACTGACAGGAAAGAGACAGTCAGGGGGGTGGCCCTGACCCGATGGACAGCAGGACAGACGAGGCCCCGGGGGTACCGATTGGACGACGACCTTGGGCAGGTGAAGCACTGGAGGTAGATTGGTCTAGGACAGCCCCAGCGAAAGATCCGTGAAGGACGTTACTTCGACTGTAGAAAAGGTGCAGGTACCGGGGCCTGGAGATGGAGAACTGTAAAGAGGCTGCGGTGCATGGTTGTGGTCGTCAGGAGAACGACGAATAAAATCCGGAACTGTTACAACTGAACTCTGCCTCCATCTTGTCCTTGCTTCGTCTGGTGTCTGTGTCGTCCGGACGTGGTAAGCAGTGGACCACCCCCCAATCCCGGCCCCTACCACACAGGTGCCACTCACCCTATCGTTGGTTCTAACTTCTGACCTGATAGGAGAGTGAACAGGAGGACAAGGAAAGGGGAGAAGTCAAACTCCACTACAGTCTGCCAGTCATCAACCTGTGTGACCACACAGGCTACACATAGTTAAGGCCGGCTGTTGTAGTGACACAACCACCAAAGATAAGCACACTACCCAACACCTCTCTCTATCCTAATGTTGACTTTTCTCTTGGAGATGTACACACTGTGGAGTGCCCATGTCCTATTTATCTCACTCTAAATATGCTGTAGCACAGTTCTCAGTTTGAAGGGAGCTTGTCATGTGAAAAAAATGTTATTAACCTGCAGATATGGGGTTAATCTGCATGTTAATAGCATTCTGAACCTGCCTTCACTTAGACCCATGCAGCTGTGAGGAAATTAACTTAATGCTTTCCGGCAGCATTCAGCTCCCAGTCATATGATGGCACCGGCGCGGCTTCGGCAACCACTCTGTGCATGGAGATCGGCGATTGTAATCACACCCTCGGCACTGACTAGCAGTCCACCCTAATACCGAGTGAGATGTCAGTCAGTGCTGGGGGAGAGGTTACAGCCGCCACTCAGTATAAATAGAGCGGTGATTGAAACCGTGCCGGAGCCACCCCATGACTGGACACCAAACACAGATGGGAAGAATAAAGTTAATTTCCTCCCAGGGCCAAAAGTGTTACAACGGGCCTGGTTCAGATCGCTATTAGCCTGCAGATTAACCCTACCTCTGCAGCCTAAAAATGTTTTCTCATGTGACAGGTTCCATTTAACAAGACTGTATGTGATCTCAAAACTGTGGTTGCCTTCTTCCAGAAACTGCACCATGATTGTCCATACAGTGTGAAGAACATTACGGCTTAGGCCTGTTTCATACTTCAGTTATTTGACGTCAGTCAAAATCCGCCTTTTTTAGAAAAAAACGGATCCGCCATTTTTTTTGCAGATCCGTTTTTTCCCCATAGACTTGCATTAGCGGCAGATTTTGACTGATGGTCATCCGTTGCATCCGTTTTTTGACGGATCCGCTAGAATTTTAGCGTCCGCCGGCTAGAGTAGACAGACAATGTAACGTTTCTCTCTCTCTCTCTCTCTGCCTTTCTCTTCTCCTTTTCCAGACATTGGTTCCTTTAAATTTCATGCACTTAATGGCTGCAGCGTATCCATCCAAGAAACGGATCCGCTTGTTGCAAAACGGAAACGGATCCGTTTTTTCACACTTTGGCGGTTTGCAGCTAACGTCAAACAACTGAAGTGTGAAACAGGCCTTAGCTGCAATACCAAGTTGGCAAGAGTAGTGCTGATTCCAATAAAATTCTTTCACAGACTGCGCACACATAAAAAGAGACTTGTTAGTCAAGCAGAGAAGGGCGTGAAAATAGTGGCCGGGGACCTGGCTTGGACTAGTCAGCTGAGACACATAGTTCCTGGCTGCTTTTTAAAGCATGGTTACTCTGAACTAGCACAGCCATTATCATTGTGTTGTGTATTCGTTTTACATCAACATCTTTCATCTCTTTACCTACTGCCTCTATCGTCCCATACACAGCAGAGTCTCTCCATACCTTTTCTCTACACTGAATATATCCAAAGCAGATGAACACAGTATGGCCATCCCATCATTTCAAAACATAGTTTTGTGGTACTCTGAATGGCGATGTTTATGATATATGTGTCTATATGTGGCCACTTTGTGGTTGTGATCTCCATTGCAGCCTGTAAAGGTTTTACTCGCATGTCACAATAAAGTATTGAGTTTCATACCTGAGAAAATGAAGTCTTTAAAGGAAACCAATCATGTGACAAAATGCTATTAATTGCCAGTTGTGGGCATACTCTGCAGTTTAATAGTGTTCTGAACTTGCTCGTTGTTGGCATCTAGAGCCCAGCTACCTGGAGGAAATGAGCCTTATTCCTACTGACAGCATTTGGGTTTCAGCCACAGGGGTTAAGTCACTGCTCTGTCTATAGAGTGTGCGCGGCTGTAACCGCGGTCCCCGCACTGAATGACAGCCGGCTCAGCATTAGAGCTAGATATCAGTCAGTGAAACTGATTATTACCCTGTTGCGCTTGGTGTCCCCTTCTCTCCTTTTCAAACTTTCAAAGGACAGTGCAGCATAACTACATTGATGTGCAATGGTTAACAACTGGAGTCACTTGGCAAGTGAAAAGGTTTTAAATACTAGATTAGGACTGTCCCACAAGGGTTGCCATGACGTGGCCAGATGGCTTGTACATTATTTTGATCAAAATTATGTTTGCTAAATACCCTTATTATTATTATTACCTTTATTAATTTTTTTTACAGTTTATTTTTTAGTTTTTAGTTCAGGATATTTGTGTTTTTTGCTTTTTGCTTTCTCTGGTTAATGGTCATGTGTTAATATGCACTTACATTGTGCTTACACATTAACTTACTTTTTCAGTTCAGACTCCAGTTTTTTATTCATTTCATTGTGCATTCTGTGCATATATGGGTGTGACCGCCCTCTTTCTGAGCTGGGAAAACCATCCTGTCTGGCCTAAGCTTTTACTGGTAGTTCAGTCGCTCGATCCTTGTTCACATTCACGTCACTTGGCAAGTGAAAAGGTTTTAAATACTAGAGTAGGGACTGTCCCACAAGGGTTGCCGTGACGTGGTGGGATGGCTTGTACATTATTTTGATCAAAAATATGTTTACTAAATACCCTTATTATTATTATTACCTTTATGCATTATTTGCAGTTTATTTTTTACTTTTTAGCTCAGGATATTTGTGTTTTTTGTTTATTGATGTGCAATGGTGCCAAAATTACAGTGTGCCACTATATACTGCAGCATATTGGAGGAATTTCTCTCTATAAAAAAATCTGCCAGATTCTATGTAAGTTTGACAAGAATAAATCTCTGCTTAGCTGTGTATGAAATTGTAGGTACCTAGACCAGCAATATATATGCCTACTGTCATCTTATTGTACATTATTATGGACTAGTCCAAATCCATGGGACCATAATACATGCACATGAGCCCTCAAACTGCTATTAGTGAAAATTGATATGCGTTGCATTGTTAGATGATTATCAGAAACTTAATTTTAGCAGTAAGGGTGAAGACAGTGAACATATCGTATTGTACTAATTGCCTAAAGGGGTTGTCTGGAACTTTAAAGGGAACCTGTCAGCAGGATTGTGCACAGTAACCTACAGACAGTGTCAGGTTGGCACCGTTATACTGATTGAAATGATACCTTGGTTGATGAAATCCGTCTTGTGGATGTTGTTTAATCTTTATTTGCAGTTTTCAGTTTATGATATGCTCGTGTTCTGGGACGGCCTGTGTGCGGGGCTTTATGTGGTGCTCTGCTTAGGTATGCATCAGTATAGTGTTAAGACAGGTCACTGATCCTTCAGTGACCTGCCCCCATTTCACATACTGAATATACTATTGTTTGAAAAAAAAAAAATAAAAATAACATTCATCATGTAGGCAGCGGCGCCTGCGCTGTAGCATGATACGATGTATAATATGCATATATTCATTTTTTCTAGGCATTATATTTTATTGGAAAAAAGAATTATTCTTAATCATAATAGTGCCAGCAGCTGCCCCTGCGCAGAAGCATCTATCACGTTCCGATAGATGTCACTGCGCAAGCACCGCTGCTGGTGCCATTTTGCTCAAGAAAAAAAATGGCTCCAACAAGATGGTACCGGAGGCACCTGCACAATAGCATCTATCAGAATGAGATAGATGCTACTGCGCCGGTGCCATTTTGCAAAAGAAGAAAAATAGTAGGCTCCATTAAGCTGACACCGGATAACTGATAAATGCTACAGCACAGGCACCGACACCTGTATGATGAATGTTATTTTCTTTTTCTTTAAACAATAGAATATTCAGTATGCAAAATAGGGGGAAGGTCACTGAGGGATCAGTGACGTGTCGTAAGCCATAGAGATGCATATGTAAGCAGAGCACGACATAAAGCCTTTCCCACTGCCCTGGCCAGGAGCACGAGAATCTCATTAACTGAAAACTGCAAATACAGATTAAACAACAACCACAAGACAGATTTCATCAACCCAGGTATCATTTTAATCAGTATAACAGAACCAACCTGACAGTGTCTGTAGTTAACTGAGTACAATCCTGCTGACAAGTTCACTTTAAAATTGATGAGCTATCCTTAGGATAGGTCATCAATGTCTGATCGGTGGGGGTGTGACACCTGGCACTCCTGCCAATCAGCTGTTTCCGGTGTAGGTGGCTGTCAGAACTGCTCTATTCAAACCAATAGCGGGTGGATGTGCAGTACTCGTTCTCGGCCTCAATTCAAGCTGCTACCAACACTTGGAAAAGCTTATTGTCGGGGGTGCCCAGTGTTGCACCCCCACTGATTAGACATTGATGGCTTATCCTAAGGATAGACCATAAATGGTAAAGTCCAAAACAACCCCTTTAATGTGCTTGAGCTACCACAAAATAATTGATAGGTAACATAAGACACTGTATTACTTGATACATTTATCCTTTAATTTCAATTTTTGGGAATATAAGAAATGTTGAAATGAAAATCACTCCCAGTGGTCATGTATTATAACCATGGAAAAAAAATTCTCATATAGGGAAATTATTTTAAGATCAAGAGAACGTAATGCAGACTACAGTCACCTTTGTGAGAAAGGTTCAGCAATTTTGACATTTCCTATAATTTTGAAATTTCAGTTACAGTTTAAATCATTTAATTTTTTTATATTGAAAACTGGGACAGCGATCAACTATGTTTCCTCCATCGAACCCGAGCCAAAAATAACGATCTGACTCCACAACTTTTATTAACAAAAAGGCCTGTTTAGACAAAAATAAAGACAGGCAAAGAACATAAATTAAGCTTGTCCTGCACATCTTTATCACAAAATACACCAGGCAAGAAAATATATTTTTAGTAAATCGGTAATATAATTAACGTTTGTTATTTTTTCTTGAACACGTTGATGCAAACTCATTTGTCAAAAATGATGGAAGTTCTCAAGAAAACTTTTCCCATGCTATTTTCAGTTTTCCTGCCAAAGGCGATGTCGCAATTCTTGGCAAGTGATTGTGCTACATTTTATAAAATAATGGAAAGCCAGAATTCCAGAAAACCATAAAAATGTTGTCTTAAGTCATTGAAAAACTGAAATGGTTCCCTTGAGTACATGGCCCGGATTTTACACATCCATATTGATATGATTATTTATTTACTGTGAAAGTGCACTGTGCATTATTTCATAACCAATTTCAAATTCATATATTTCTCGGTTTAAATTTTTTTAACCTCTTCCAATGTAAATTAAAGGGGATGTACCAAATGGACAACCTCCTTATCAAAAACAGTCTGAATATTGGGCATCAAGAGGCTAAAAGCTCTCACAGTCAGGATGGATATAGGAGAGACATGACATGTCTTTTGTGCATTCATTCAATGTAATGGACTAATTATTAGAATAAAAACAACAGGTAATTAAAACTAATCTCTGAAATATTATTTCCCATATATTTTAAGGTCAATCAAAAAAGCAGTTAAAGCCCAGTTATTTCACTTCACCCAAAAGGGGTTGACCCTAATAGACATTTATGACTACAATTAAGTGAATCAATTCGGTGCAAAGTATATTCGCTATCAATTTTACAAAAAATTCAAAAGCGCAGGAATCCAGATTGTTTGTAATTTGATTTGTCCGAATTCATCATGTTGGCCAGCAGCCATTTTGTCAAATCTCTATAGGTCTTCTGCTAGTGTGATGACACAGCATTTAATTTTAATTATGCCAGATGTGTTTTTCTTCAGTGGGTCAAGAGACACAGGCCATTATTCATATGAGCCTAATCTTTGACTCTTGAATAGATTATTTTGTTGCTATCCTTGGAGAACAGGTACTCAGGATCATTGAACAATCAAAGTTTTCTAATATATTAATTACCCTTTGTATAAGTTTATGTAGCTTGTTTGCCTGCAAACAGTGAAGATTTAACTATGCAGATTAATTAAATACTGATGAGAGTTGACTTCATTACACCATTTCCTTGACCTATGGATGATAGCCTGAAGGACAGTTGAGACTCTAACAAGAGGAATACAGATTTGACACCCTACAAGATGCCAGCTTAAAGGACCACAGCCCCAGCTGTAGGGATACAGATCTGCTCAACTGACTAGGGCTGAATCCATGGAGATGTTCAGAGAAGACAGATTAAAACCATCCGGTCATCTGGCCCCATGGAGACATTCAGAGAAGCCAGATTGGTACCATCTGGTCACCTGGCTTCATGGTTATGTTCCGAGAAGCCAGGTTGGGACATTCATAGCACCAGGCTACATACCTCAATGGACTGTCGGCTTCCTAAGCTTGCCATTACCTCCTCTCTGTGGATGCCCAGCAAAAGCGGGTTGTCACTGGTGAGGGTAGTCATCCCTGAAAGCCCCAAAGTCACAGCTGCTCAAATCCCGGCAAGCCAGTGAAAGGTTGAGATCCTGTAATTTGTACCCTCCTATATACTTGCTGGGACTGTAATATATGTTATTATCTGTTGATCATTCAATAAATTATTGAACCACTGTTTTATCATCACCTGTCTGAGTAATATTATGCCCACAGCTAAGGAGTGCGGGCATCCAGTGGGATGAGCCCTGGTCCATGCAGTCTATCTAAAGACAGCCTGGCCAACGGATGAGAGTACCCACTGACCATCATGTTTTGACACTTGGAGGCATTGGTGGAATAGTACTCAGCCCGGTAGAGCCAGGGAGGCAGCAGAGGACATCCAAGGGCTCCACAACCAGGGAAGCATATAGATAGACCCAGCATGCCATATATGAGGCATACACAGCAAGTTTTAAACACCACTTTGTCAACCACACTGGAGCAGGGGTAAATGTATAGCCTCAACAGGAAACAGCAACTAAAAGTGTGCCAGCTTTGTTCGGAGAAGCAACTTTGGGATCGTCAGGTCACCTGGTCCCATGGAGATGTTCGGAGAAGCCAGGTTGGGATCATCCAGTCATCTGGTCCCATGGAAACACTTGGAGAAGCCAGGTTGGGACAATGTTTTCACCTAGCCACCTAGTGGGGTGCCAAGAGTGGGGGTAGTCAGCCATGAAGCACTGAAGTCACGCCTGCTTTAATCCCATTGAGCTAGTAGAAGGGTGAGACTATAATTTGCTCCATCTTATGCACTTGTTGGGACTGTTATATGTTATTGTCTGGTTTAATAAAGTATTGATAACCTGTTTTACTCTCACCCTGTGTTGTCTGATTAGTATTCTGCCATGAGAAAGGAGAGCAGGTATTCAGTGGGATGAACCCTGGTCCATGTGGTCTTTCTAAGGACAGCTGGGCCAGCGGAGGAGAGCACCCACTGACCATTATGTCTCCCCAGCTGGTTTGTTCACTTTGTGTCTGGTCCTCTTTTCTAATGTTCCATGATTACAAGAAAAAGATGAACAAAAATTATTAGGCTTTCCTTTCCCCTCACCTATTCTCCTGCCACAACTCCCCATTTGGTCCTCTGTTGGCTCCCTTTCTCTGGCTCTGACCACAAATTGCTCTTTGATATCTGCTGGCTCCCTCACTCTGGCTCAGATCTTCTTCTTAATCTTCATTTTGTGAACCTTATGTGCCCTGATTCCAAGGAATAGATGATATTCTATATTCCATAAATACATATTACATTTAGCATATGTGTAGCCAGGAGGAAATTTTTCCCATAATATGGAGCTATTGGTGTCTGACCCATGGGGTTTTACCTTCTTCTGGATCAACATTTTAGACTATGAGTTGAAATTGATGGACTTAATTCAACTTTTAACTGCATGAACTATGAAACTTTAAATCCCTCACCTGTCCTGCTGTCACAGTTCACTGTCCTTGCCTCCACTAACTTTCTTTTTCTCACTCTGTTCTACCATTTGGCCGTCTTTAATCTTCTTCTATTCTTCTGGAGTTAAGTCACTAGGGCTAGTAATTAGGACCTTTGCTGGCTGATGCCGCATGAAGCTCAATCAGCACTGGAGGTGCAGAAGAGTGATAATAACTCAAAACAAGAAGACTAGACCCAGAGTGTCTTCTCTTCTTCATGACTGTATGAAAGCAGGAAGGAAGAGTTTGAATGAATCGACATCGGTCCAAGAGATGTAGGAGACCAAATGTTACGACAATGGTGACTCAAGACTGGAAACCAATGGCCGATAAAGCTCTAGCAGGAAACAGCAGGAAGTGGTGGAAGTCCAAGGATGTAGCACTTGCAACAACCTGGAGAGGAGTAGGAACAATTACGGTAAGATAATTCTCTGAATAAAGAGGTGGAGACTGAATTACAGTAGACTAAACAGCTAGACACAATACTCAAGCAATGAGTGAGTGTCCCATGTGGCTTAAAGGGTATCAGTCAGCAGGTTTTTGCTAAGTAATCTAAGGACAACATGAGGTAGGGCTAAAAACATAAAGCTCAATGATGTGTTACATGTCCTGCTTTGTGGTGTTGTTTACTTAGACTGAAGGTTTAATAACCTGGGGATTAACATTGCAGGGGCTACCAGGTCTATCACTGTCTATATTTATGTACATACAGAGACTGTTGTGGGCAGAGGCAGCTTTCTTAGTCCTGCTGCATTACTAAAAATTCTGATTGTGTCAAAATGGCTGAACCTTGTAAACTAAGTGATACATGGTTGGTTTCAGGGACTCTTTGCCTATTTTATGCTGCTCTCAGATGAGGTAGCAAAAACCCACTGACAGATTCCCTTTATTTTTAAATTAAATAGTGATGAGAATGTGTGCTCGGATAAGGTACTATCCGAGTATGCTTGTGTCTTAATAGAGTATATTCGTCGTGCTCGAAAAATATGTTTGAGTCGCCGTGACTGCATGTCTCACAGCTGTTCGACATCTGGAAAACACACAGGGATTTAACTGTTAGGCAATCTCTACATGTGTTGCGACAGTCGAACAGCCATGAGACATGCAGCTGCGGCGACTCGAGCATCATTTTTGAGCACGCCGAAATGCTTGATTAGCATTCAAGCATGCTCGGATAGTACACTCTCACCCTTTGGAAAGTATTTTTGCTTAAGACAGATTCCCTTTCAGCATGCCCAAGCAGGAAACAAGATGGCCTCCTCGGGTTCAGAATCAGGCCATCTTAGTAAAGGCAATTGCAGAACATTGCAGCCTCCATCCAGTGGTAGGAAGTGGAAATGCAGCACAATTATCAAGGTGATCAATAGCAGCCACTAGTGATCAAATTGCAGAAGGACAACAGGAAATCCTGACAGTGAAGCTAAGAGAGGGGAAAAGTGAACATCATGTTACAATCTCTCCACTCCACTTTATCTTCCTTGTGGGACTCCATCTGAGACTCATGCTGTGAGAGAGGAGAAGGAGCAGCAAAAGGAAAGGCATCTGATTGGCTCTTAGTACATGGCACTGTGCTGTTATCACACCATGAAGGACAAGTTCTCACAGCTTGCATGCAGAGATAACATGTCCATTTATTGAAATCAATAAAATGGAAGAAAATATTTCAATAATATCCCAATAGGAGACATTTTTTGGTGGCACTACATCTATTCTCCATCTTCTGAGTGCTGTAGAAGGATAATTGGAGGCATAATAGAAGTAATTGGAGTCCATGCATTTTCACATCCATTTTTACATAGTTTTTGAAGAACCAGTCTTCTGGCAGAGCGCAGTTTGATAACCACTCATGTACAATCATGACAAATTCCATTAACTTCTCGGCTTAGTCTAATGCGTGCATAAAAGGTAGAGCAATCAATGTTTGCAAGCGCGTATCAGTGTATGTCATGACATATTTTAATTTAGATTTGTGCTCAGGAAAAAAACCTTGCATAATTCAAGCACTATTCCGTGTTTATCTCAAAACAAACAGCTAATACATTGCATCTTAATTTTTCTGTCCTTACGTTAAATGCCAATGGATAGCTGTACAAAAAAATTCATTGGGAAATAGGCTGCTATCACAAATACAGATTTCCCTGTGGGTTCTCTAATACTTTACAGACAAATGTTAAAGATTTATTGCACATGAACATCAAACATGGTTTTACTACAGCTCTCATTTGGATCAAATTGACACATTTTACATTCATTTTAGACTAATGAGATCCTTTCACTACACATTATATTCTGAGTGACCTCGTACATTACTTTTGTGGCATGAAAGAAAACCTCCCAAATTATAAGTAAAGTCAAGTTTTCAAAAGAGAGAATAAAATTCAATAAAGTTCAAAAGTTTAGATAACAACAAAAGGTAAACTGAGGGATAAATAGCGTGATATTGACCACGGCACAAATACTTAATAAAAAATTATTTTTTTATGTTAACAATCTGAATTACATGAATCTAAATTTTACCCCTTGAAAAAGTGAACTGGGATCAATTATGATGCATGATTTTAACTGAAAACATTAATTTATAAATGCTTAAGGTTTTTTCAATATGGGAATATTAAATTGATTGGGCATCCCAGGAATACGCATTGATGGTCTATCTTTACGTAAGGACACCAATCCCAAACAAGTAAACATGTCACCTGTAGTATTTTTGTGTTTTTACAACATATGAATGTAGCAGATCTTTGCTACTAGACATGTACGAACACAATTCTATTCTTGGAAAAATACTGAAAAAGCTAATTGGTTGGAGCTCTGAGGACAAGCTGTAGAGATGAGCAGATCCATCTGTGGAGGCTTGATTTCGAGTTGAATTTCCTGATTTTCAAAATACAATTTGCAGCTCGCAAAGAAAAAATATATACAGTATATCTGCCCTGCACCATTTTCCACACTGCTGAAGCATTACAGAGTCGGTGCCATGATCCATTTTTGCATCTGTGGCAGATTTGGTGTTTCATATTACAACTCTTTTCCTTTCAGGCCATCGGGGGTTAATGTCAGTTTTTCCCTCTGGTGGCCACTGGGGTAATTATATTACTGCTGAGTTTGTTGATGCAGGTAGTGACCAGTCCCACCTTCCTTTAAAAGGTCACCTGATGCATCAGCTGACTGTTAGTGATGCAGGTGCTTTTGGATACCAACCATGCTGAAGACAGGAGGTTGCTGGTGCAGTGGTGCTTCAGCTGAATGCTGTTTCTGGTGCATTAAGGTACTGTCACACTTAGCGATGTACCAGCGATCCCGACCAGTGATATGACGCGGTCAGGATCGCTGGTACATCTGTAAGTGGTCGCTAGTGAGCTGCCACACAGGCAGATCTCACCAGCGACATCGCTAGGGACGGGGATCGCTACTTACCTGTCAGACGAGGCGATCCTGACGTCCTCCCGCCCGGCTCCACGCGTCGCTCGTCGTCACAGCAGGAAGCGCCGCAGGAAGCAGACGACGAGAAACGGTCCAGGACGTTCTCGCGCGATCAGCGATAACCAGCGGGGGAGCCGGTCGGAGGTAAGTATCAGACACAGCGATATCGCTAGCAATATCGCTATAGCGTCACAAGTTATAGCAATATTGCTAGCGATATCGCTTAGTGTGACATGCCCTTTACTCAGCTGTGCAGTGCATTGCAGCAGAGAAAGCTAAGTGTTGCTTTTGTGTCTCCTATTCCCTGTAGTGTTTGTCTTACCTTACCTTGTGTTGTCTTAGAGCAGCGGTGGGACCAGTGTTCTCACTTGCTAATTCCCTACTTAGGGATAAGAGCAGGGCAAGTGAGGGTTTAGGTATCCTGCTTGGCGATGGGTTGAAATAACCTGAATAGGGACGAAAAGGAGATCAGGGTACATCTTTAGGTGAGTGCAGAAAGTGTTCATTCCCCCGTTCCCTATCGCAGGGCCCTCCGTTGTTAAAGTTTCCCTGGAGTTTCCTGGTGTGTTTTTATTTTGCCGTTTAGTGACTGACTGATTGGTGGGTCGTGTCACACTGGGCCAGTGACTTCGTGACAGTGGGTTAACAACTACTTCCGATGGCTTCTCCATAATGCCTTGCAGATATGACATATTACGGATTATCATCCCTTGTACAGTGCTGATCAGTGCCGTTGCCATCACAGATCAGCTGTTTCCAGTACAGCACAGATTGTACAGCAGAGTCACTATCCATATCCAGAGTCACTGGGTAAGTCTTTTTTTCCTGCAGAGTGTAAGTTCTTATACTCAGCTGGGTCTTCTCTCTTGTAAAGTGCAAGCTCTTATGGTCAGTGGTGTCCTCTCTCTCTCGCAGGGTCCTTTCTCTCCTGTAGAGTGTAAGCTCTTATCGTCAGTGGGGTCCTCTCTCTTGCAGGGTGTTCTCTCTCCTGTAGAGTGTTACCTCTTATGGTGAGCAGGGTCCTCTCTCTCTTTTACCTCTTCCTCATGTCTATTTTCCAAGCAATTTTAAGCATTATAGTATCTAAATCTACATAAATTTATTCACTGCAGATCAAATGTTTTGGGAAAATTGTGACGAAGTCAGTGAATTCAAATTTCAAAAGATCTGCTCATCTCTACTCAGATCTCCACCAAAATCAAATTTAAGGCCAATTTTAAGATTAGGGTGTCCTGAAGAATCCGTTAAAATCCTAAATCTTTCAATTAGTACTGAAAATCTGTAGGTTTTGGGATTATTCTGCTCCCTGTTTCTCAGGAACTAAACCACCTAAAAGTGGTTCTCTTCCTCCAGACACAGATGTGTCACTCCTTACCTTTCCTCTTGGTTTTGCTAACATGTCACGATAAGTAATTTACGGTAATTTTTCTCAAAATTTATTGAAATTCACAGAAAGCTAAAGGTGAATAGTAGAGATGAGAGGAGTGATCTGTAGAGGATAGAGTTGGAGTCATACTTCATGAAATTCATGGTTCCATGCAAAATGTAAACACTTTACAAAAAAACTTCCATTTTGGAGAATATGGATTTTTTAAAGATTCAGGTAGGATTAATTTACGCTTGATCTCTACTCTTAATAAAGGAGAATCAATGACTATTGGGTGTCGGAACTGCAGGAAAGGTATAGTATCAACAAGATAACAATGTAACAATTTTGTCAAAAAAATATATTTTGAAAGATTCAAATACTTATCGTTAAGTATTATCTTATCTTACATTCGTCTATAACTATTTTGTATTTGTGCTTTAATTTCTTCTTTCTACGATTTCACCTACATGACATGAGGTATTTGAAAAATTACAACTGAAAAACAGAATCATTTAAAACATACAATTCAGATATAAAAGAAAAAAGAAACGAATTACTAAGAAATAACTTTAATATTTGTGATAATTTTATGTTACGAGTTCTGAAGTACAGTAATTAACTCATTGCAGTAAAGGTAATTTTATGTTACTTTTTATTCCCCGAGCTTGCACCAAGACTGACACACAAATTGTTTTTTGGCAGTGAAGTTTAAACTACATTTCATTACGCCCTTGAACAGAGGTGAAATGATAGAAAAAAAATGTTAATTAAAATTATTAGCTGTGTTTGAGGTGCTTATCTTGTTTACTTGCTCCCTTTTGCATAATTAGGGGTATTTTTATTTTCTTTCAAGTCTCGTTTAAAATGGCGAGAAGTTTTTGTTCTAATTTGCTGTTAAATTGTATGTTAAGGTTTTATCATCTAATCATCTCGTGACCTCTGTAATGTTTGGTTTTGGTTTGACACAAGCTTATTTATATGGGTGGGAGACAAATGAAAAGTAAAAAATCTAACTGCAGATTTGGTGTGGAGGAAGGTATTTTGTGAATATTCTGAAATGCTATACATTAAGCTGTAAGCTGTGCAAGGCGGCACAAATGATAACAGGAATGTAATATAGAATATAGTTGTTTGATGTTTTTGTGCAAAGCAATGTTTTTGTAATCAGTTTTTCCTCTGCAGCGTGAAGCTCCTGAGCCACAATGCAAAAGCTTCAACATAGCCAACACCTGCCATGTACCAATCACAGCAATGGCATCTTGCTATTTGGAAGATGGAACCTTTGAGCTCTTGAGTCCAGTACCGGTTCCACTATTTATGCATCAGTTGTTTTTTATAATGAAATAAGGGTCACACTTTCTACCTTTTCTATATGTGTTATGGGTGATAATTATTAATATGTATTTTATTATATTTTATTTTTTTTTTATTATTCATTAAACCTCCCCATCTTATATTGTTTCGATAACCAGGCGGGTTCATTTCTCTCGTATTTGCTGCCACTTTACTTTGTAGGTTGCCGGTGATGCGCTGCCTTACCTTGTTAGCAGTCATCATGATATCTTCATGAGGTCACATGAAAGGGTGATGCACAATTTATGTGTCTGTTTGTTAGAGATGAGTGGATTAAGGAAAATTCGAATTTGCCTATTTATTCCCTTCACTATCTTGCGATTTTACATTTTTGTTTCTTGTTCCCTTTCTTCCCAGAGCCATAACTTGACACCATTGATTTTATTGAATAGTGTAGTGCAATTCGACATTTGTTTTTTTTTTTAAACATGTTCACTAGTTGTGAAAACTGAGCTGCCATTATGATTTTCCAGGTCATTACGAGTTCACAGATAGTAAACTTGCATAGTTTTTTTTATTTAAGTGGTGAAAAAAAATCCAAAATTTGTAAGAATTTTTTTTTTTTACCATTTTTTGAGACCCGTAGCATCTCCATTTTTCATGCAGCTGGGTGAGGGCTTATTTTTTGCTCGCCGAACAAATGTTTTTATTTATACCACTTTTGAGGTAGATACAATATTTTGATTGCCTGTTATTGCATTCTATTGCAATGCTGCAATGACCAAAAACATTTTGATTTTTTTTTCGCGTTACGTTATTTACCAATTGGAGTAATTTACTTTATATTTTGATAGATCAGACATTCTTGAACACAGAGATATGTGTGTTTATATTGTTTATTTTGAATGTGGCAAAAGTGTGGTGATTTGAATATTTAGGTTTTTAAGTTTTTTTAACATTTTTCAAATTTTTTTTTCACTTTTTACTTGCTACAATAGTTCCCTTAGGAAACTTGAAGCAGTGATCGTCTGATTGCCTGTGTTACACATAGTAGTGTTTCAGCCTCAGGTCGGCATTCATAGGAGTTTTTGCAATAACAGGCACGGGGGTCTTCTGCAAATCTCCAGGTATCATGAGTCATAACAAGCCTTTGGTGCGCCATGATCACGTGACATGGACGCCGATGGGCATGCGTTTTGACATTCTTCCAGCTTGCGCAAAGTTAAATGTCGCTGTCAGAGATTGTGCCGCTATCATGTGCAGCTGTCAAAGGCACGTGACAGCTGATCAAATCAGCTGTTATGTGCGCTGAAAGATGCTGGCTCAGCGCCGGAGTCTGCATCAAATGCAGGGAGATGACCTTGGATGTACCTATACGTCCAAGGTCGTAAAAGGGTTAAGCGGATTTTCCAGGGAAATTCAATTCAGAGAAAAGTTATTCCCTGAGAATTTAATGTCCCATACTATGTTTTGTATTCTCTCTAGAACCCACAGCAGAATCAACCTTACCGTTCACTTATCCAGCCCCTCCGCTCTTCTCTGTCTCCCATCGAGTCCTTACAGTATCTTCTGATCGCTGCAGTCATGCTGACATATCCAGGCCTCTCATGGTATGTTGGTACTTCTGGCTCTGGTGAGGCCTGGGAGAGTTCTGCACAAGTGTGGGAAAGGACACAGCATCATGATGATATGTCATGATGATACATCACAGGCCACTTCAGAACCGTAAGTCCCATCTTAGCATGAGAGACTCGAGGGTTTTAGCACTATCGGTGGTGATCACAAAATGCGGCGAGGACTGGAAAGGGAGGGCAAGGAGTTGGGGGCTTGGAGAGGTGAGCAGTAAGGTGAATAAGATGACTTTTTAAACTTTTTTTAACATTTTGATGGCTTTTATGGTACCAAAAAAAAGAGTTGCAAAAAATCTGTATTTTGGTAAATGTGTATTTTTGTAGAATTCAATTTCACTCGAATATATTGGTTCTTTTCTAGTTTGGATATTAACAAAAGCGTATTTGAGCACCTGCATTTTAATTAAATACTAAAGATGTGTTTGGCACCTCCTATTGACAGTTTTCTTGCATGCTGGGGAATTATGTAATGTGAAATATTGGAGCCCAACCAAATTCACACAAAATTGTAAGTTAACACATTTGTGAGCTCCCATTGTATAACTGTTTGTTAGAATGCACCCAAATACCTTTCCTCCATTGGTGGCATTGTTCCCACGTGTGGGCTATCACTATGTGTCTTAGCATATTAAAATTTATTAGACTAACATCCATTGAGAAGCTGAGGTATAACTCACAAGACAAGCAGTAGACATAGTGCAAATGGATTTTCAGAACTTGTTCAGCTGCCACTAGAATAGAGCGACTTTGGTCGGATCGGGTTTCGTGAAACCCGAGTGAAACAAAATTTGAGTTGGATGAAACTGGTCTGACTAGGGCAAAAAAAGTCAGTTTCGTCCGAAACCCGACCTCAATGCAAGTCAATAAAATGACATTCATTCACTCAATGCCGACTTTTAACTCTGACTTTTTTTGCCCTAGTCGGACCAGTTTCATCCGACTCAAATTTTGTTTCATTCGGGTTTCATGAAACCCGATCCGACCAAAGTCGCTCAACTCTAGCTGCTACATCAGTAATTTGTGACTGCCGGATGGGGTCCTTGAAATGATCCTCTTATTTAAAGGGAATCTGTCACCCCATTTTTCGAGTATCAGCTGCCGGCACCGCCATCATGGGCTTATCTATAGCATTCAGCAGAGAGGTCCGGCGCCTGCTCAAAGCAATATTCTGCTCTACCCTCAACAGGGCAGAGCAGTGCACCTGCACAGGAGCCACGACAGACAGCAAAGAGGACATCACCATTAGAAGATGGGAGGCGCCAGACCGCAACACCCATCGGACCAAGACCGGACCACCCCCGATGAGTATAATTAACTTGTTTTTCTTATCTTTCAGGTTACATCGGGGGCTTATCTACAGCATTACAGAATGCTGTAGATAAGCCCCTGATGGCGGTGCCGGCAGCTGATACTCGAAAAATGGGGTGACAGATTCCCTTTAATGGCAATCTCAGCTTCTCTTTGGATTAATCAGCCTGGCGCAATGTCATCATTGTGATGTAACTAACATGCGATGTCGCTCCAGCCGACTATTCCAACAATGACCCGCGATTGTAGGTAAGTTGGAGGCAGCTTGCTGGACCCCCGTATAGTGAACACACATTACTGATGTGGCAACTGGACAGGTCCTGCAAATCGATTTGCACCAACTATTTTACTTATCTTGACGTTTACACCCAGGCTTCTCAAACAATGTTATTCTGTTCTTTGTTATATCCTACCTATTATTATGGGACATTCTCTGGCTGTATTACATGTATACTATACTATCGAATAAAGAAGTTTTAGTCAACCTAACAATCATTGATCTATCCACGTATTTTCCAGAATACACAATACCCAAATTTGTTTTTTTGTCTTTCCTTACACACTTAACTAATTCTCAAAATATGAATTCAAGCCCAATCTCAACACTAAACCTGCCTATTATTGTGTTATTCTGTAGCTACCCATCCATATATTATATATTGGAGCATCTGAGTGGAGATCTCCCTCATTGGCATGGAGCCCAGTTTTACAACACATAAATAATTTATGCCGCATGGAGTATTTAGTCACCATGGATACAGGGATAAAACAGCCCTTCTCCCACACATGGGATCCACAGTTGTCAAGCAGCTTTCCCCAAGTAGCATAATCCCACCTTTACCAAATCCCTCGCTTACTTCCTTCATTGTTTTATAGCAGACATATTTATTTTGCACTATGCTAAGCTGATATCAGCTGTAATTCTATAATGTGATATGTGTCTTACTCATTGCCTATGATAAAATACACTATAAAATAAAAATATCTATGGACCCCAATGGAATCGGTAACTATTTGGCCAATATTTTATTGAAAACACTGGAAAATATTTGTGTCTTGTTTCGTACCATGTAGTGGAATCGGATTGTACTGACTTGTTATTATAGTGATACAATTATGACTTTAATGCTGCAGATCTTGGATAAACATACTTTTACAATAATTCCATAAAACATTAGAAATGTACATAGAGTCCAAATGTAGGTGATACTTTAGTCTTAAATCCTGCATTCAAGAATAGGTTGCTGACTGTAGGACTACTTGGGAAGATGTGGACCGTTTAGGCTGTGGCAGATTTTGGTGACATCCCACGGTGGTCAGTCCCCATTGAATACAGATGACAGATGATGGGTTTCAATGTATAGTAATGATGGGCGAATCACTTTGAGCTGAAACAAATTTGCCTCAAGTTTTTAAAAAAATATGAATGTGCCAGAATTTAAATTTCTAGAGATTTGATCAATATGAAACTGGCAAAATTATGTCTCAGAACTCCATTTTGCTTGAATCTGAAAGGCTCGGGAAGGGTTTTAAAAAGTAAAAAAAAACAACTAAAGGGTTTTCCACTTTTAGGAAAAAGGATCTCAATTGCTGTAAAATACCTAAAATAACAAACCGCACAGGGACTTACCATCCAACTGTCTGGTGCCAGCTCCCTGCTCCCATCATCATCCAATAATGAGCTCAGCAGCTGTGGACAGCTTGAGATGCTGAGCTCAGTGATGGGCTACAGTGATGCTGTCAGCTATTGACGCAACATCACTTCTGCAGTCAAAACACCTAGATCCATGCAGAGCAGCAGAAGGGATTCTGCATTGAATGAGTTAAGTGTGAGTACCTGCTCTGTTTGTAAGTATATAGGGTCAAGTTGGTGAAAACATAAAACCCCTGTAATCTCTAGCCCTCATCTGGCTCTTGGAGCTTCTCCGTCTCCATTCGCATGCCTCCAATCTTCTTCACTCAACAGATCCCATTGGGTCATTGACATGTCCAGGGCTCACTAGACCTTACTATATTATCATGCCATGGCCCAATGCTTGTCATAATGTCACATGAGCCCTTTTCAAACCCAACGGGGCCTCTGGGTGGAGTAGACTGTCATTCTTTGAATAAAGACCTGTCCTGGAACTGGCAAGTTGGAAACTCCTTGGACAAGATGTGTTAATATTTTTTTTAATGCCCTGGGGTTTAGAGAGATCTCAAATAATAATAAGATACATTTCATTTGCATCAAATAAATAAGAGGCAAATACAATTGTTAAATAGCTAAATTTGGATTTTTCCTGATTCTTTTATCACTAATGTGTAGAAACCAAATAAGAACCATGAAGCTTATTTCGAAACGCTGTGGTTAGGACAGGTGGACTTTTTTCATAACAGTAGACAGGCAGATGGTCAGGGCAGGCTGCAGACAAGTAAATGAAGGCAGGATACTAGTCAGGCCAGTAAAAGAATAGACAAATACAGATGCAGGAATCTACAGAACCCTACTGCTCAGGCACATATTGATTTATCACGCTATTTGCACTCTTTGTCAGAAAAGATGATGATGGACATGAGTTTTTTTGCAAAAAATTATAACTAGTTTTCCTTTTAAGCAGCTGTCATTTCTTTTTGAAAGGTTAGAAAGGATAGGTAGGTCTCAGAGGAAGAGGAGTGGTATAATGTATATGGTTTCTTTAGTGCTTTTTTTGGTGCATTTTATGCTGCTTGTTCACATTTTTTGTGCAGATTGCATGAGTCATTACACAGTACATGTTGAATACAATTAATTGTATTCAGGTAAAATGCATGCTTGTTTTTTGCAGCGTTTTTGCACTTTCCCATTGCTTTTTATGGTGAAAAAACGTTGCAAAAATGCTGAAAGAATTGACATGCAGTTTTCAAAAAATTTCTGAAATCTCATAGCTTTGCTGTAAAAAGCAGCTTTTATTTTGCATAAAAAAATTGTCCTTTGGGAACTTTTTTGCATGTAAATGCAGAATTTTTGCTAAAAATCATTTTTGGAAATGGATTTCAATAAACATTTTGCAGAATTTGACTTTTACAGGCTCTTTATTTTCTTGCCCATTGAACCTTGCTGTGGTCTGTGGTCCAAAATCAGCTGAAAGAAGCTCAGACAAAGACAGATAAAAGAGTTACCAACTCTCTGTCAAAATGTCATTGCCAGCTGACTGACAAATTCTCTGATAACTCATTCTATCGAAAACAGAAAGGCGAAAATTGGAACATTTTTAATTAAACCCAATTCTAAAAAGGATTTTTAGCCCCAAATAAATACAATTAACTTAAAAAATCAAAACAAAATAAAAAATTTGGTTAAATTTTACTTTTCTGCACTTTTAAAACCAGCATAGAAAGACCGTTACGTAAATGTCCCTCTATATTCTTATTTTAATGATACTGTTCCGAATCCTAAATAAAAATGATATGGAAAACAAAGTAAGTTAGTAATCAAAATGGCTTGCAAATTTAGTCACTTTTATTAATATACATGCTAAAACTAAATGGAAATGTTTAACATATTTTGTCATTTAAATTAATTTTTTTTACAGATACCTTGTGAAACAAAAAAATAAAATAAAATAAAATTACCAATTAATCCAAAAGTGCAATTTACATGTATTCATCATAAGCTTAGAAATTGCATTTTCTTGTGTTTTTAATATTGGCATTAATTGTATATTTTAAATTAGTAATATTATTGTGTGTAGATGTTTGAAATGTTATGTTTTACATATGAACAATGTAATCTTTTCTTTCCAGAGCCTTTCATGTAATTATTATTACTGTCTTATCCGAATATTTTTTATAAACCTCTTTCTTTTTTACTTGGAAAATGTTGAAATGTTTCTTGGCTTTTCCTGATTCTTAATAGGTTATAACGGAGACAATCATGAATATTAAAATCATGAATGTTAATGCAGTGCAATGCTGTTAATGTTTCTGACTTTAAATGATATTTTGGGATCGGGTCATTCGCTCCTTGTTATGGTTTGCACAGAAAAGTTTGTTCTGGCCTTTGAAACTTATTATTTGAATTTGTTAAATAATATTATCTCACGCTACCAGCAAATCTCAGACCAAATGTCTAAATAGTCCAATCATGTTCCCCAATTTTTGACCCTATAGTGAAATTTGACTGTCCTGACTTACAGTATATCGATGTCAACAAGTGCCAAAAATAAAAAATATTAACGCCTTCTAGGCTCACAGATGGCTTTGTCAACCTAAGGAAATTATAAAATTAGTACAGAGACCCTTATTTCAGAGCTGTGTAACTTACTGGGCTTCTTGCTGTTGTTTTGATATTATCACTGTTTTATCTGCTGCAGCTCTGCTAGTCCTCTAAATACTCAGCCCTGTCTAGCACACACCCACTTCATTGATTGACAGCTTTCTGCTTAATCTGTGCATAGGCAGGAATCTTCCAATCAGTGAAAAAGGACGGGGTAATCTAAAACGCATGAATATTGACAGCAACTAGCAGGAGCTCATCATTGAGAAGACTAGCAGAGCTGCAGCAGATAAAACAGTGTTTCCTCAAAACTACAGCCAAATGACTCAGAGCTGGAATAAGGTTCTGAGCTCCTACTTTATATAGTTATCAAATCAGGAAGCAAAAATTTGATGATCAATTCACCTTAAAGGGCTACTTGATAAAATATAATGCAACTCAAATCTCCTGACCAAATTTTAGGAAATCTCTTGAATTAGAATTTCAATAGATTCGCTCATCTCTACTTTTTTTTAGTCATATTCATGTGATGTTTTATTATTTTATTTATTATATTTATGGAGTTTATTAGATGTTTCCTGAAAATAGTAAAATTGATCCACATTTTCCTGGATAAATTTTAAAATGTCATTTTAATTTAAAATAATTATCTTTTTAGGTCATACAACTCAAATGCCAGAACACAGTTGTGTAAAATTCAGTTTTGGCCTCATTTTTTTTTCATTATTGTGTCCATCATCAATATGTGTCAGAATGTTAGGAGTCTTAAGAGGATAGTGCACTGTCTTTTAAATCTCTAGCTAGATGCATTTAGATGTACATATATATACACATATATATCCATATACAAACATTGCTATATACAGTATATTTCTATATGTATTTATTTATACAACAGAATATATATATATATATATAAATTCCATACAAAATTAATTAAAAAAAAGTTGAATATTTGTCTAATCAAAATAATAAATGAACTGGTGCATAGAATAAAACAGTAAGTATGCTGTAGTAAATGCCAAATAGTTTAGTTTTGACCTGTTTGCCCTGATAGATTTTTGTTAGACAAATAAAAAAATGTATAACTGGTCTTATAATCTGATATCATAAACTTTTGGCTTTCTAGTAGTTTAATAGCTATTAAGAATAGTTAGATTCTTGGATGTTTTGCACTCTGCATCCTTCTTTTTTATACTGTATATTGGCATAAACATCTTTAAATTCATGGAGAACTAACAAAACCACTGTGGCAAGAAATCACATTTGTAGCAAGTTCATCAATTTTCCTGGTCAAAACGACTGGCAAATTCGATGCCGATATGCGTGCGCTCCTTGTGGGAGATTCTCTGTGACCACCCCCTCAGATTAAGAGATAGAGATGAATTTTAGTAGCAGATGTGCTTCGTTTCAATTAATCTACTAAAAGTATATGTTAAAGGACAACTGCAGTTTATAGAAAACTCTTGACATGTCAAAAGTTTTGATCAGCAGGAATCTGGGTGCTAAGAAGAAGCAGAAATGCTTAGTTGAGGGCTGATCTTCTCCGAGACTGAAGATATGTTCATAGTCTCCTGCTCTTCAGTTTTAGCAACTGGTGGATGGTCAGCACAGACACTCTCTCTAATAAAAGCTTCTAAGTTGTTACTATGAGATGTCAAAAGTTTTTTTTTCCAATGTAAAGTGTAAATGCACTTAACAATGATAAATGTAAGGTTATACACATGGGAAGAAGGAATCAATATCACCATTACACACTGAATGGGAAACCACTGGGTAAATCTGACATGGAGAAGGATTTGGGGATCCTAGTTAATGATAAACTTACCACAGAGATTAGCAAAATTAGGATTATTTATTCTAGAAAAATGACGACTGAGGGGCGATCTAATAACCATGTATAAGTATATAAGGGTACAATACAAATATCTCTCCAGGGATCTGTTTATGCCAAGGAAGGTGACAGTCACAAGGGGGCATTCTCAGAATCTGGAGGAGAGAAGGTTTTTCCACTAACATAGAAGAGGATTCTTTACTGTTAGGGCAGTGAGAATCTGGAATTCCCTGCCTGAGGAGGTGGTGATGGCGAACTCAGTCGAGGGGTTCAAGAGAGGCCTGGATGTCTTCCTGGAGCGTAACAATATTGTATCTTACAGGTATTAGGTTCTTTAGAAGGACGTAGATCTGGGGATTTATTCTCACTTAATATAGGCTGAACTGGATGGACAAATGGCTTTTTTTGGCCTTGCTAACTATGTTACAATGTTACTATGTTACAATATATGACTAGTAGAGGACTAATCATGACTCCAGTAGTCCTCTATGGATTTTGACTATGGAGGTGGAATAGATCTGATTTTTGCTGATTTATGTCCTAACCAAATACTCTAGGTTCCTTCTATGCACCAAAAACATATTGATAGATTATATGGACTCCTATGAAATTTGTGCTGTGTATGAGAAATTAAATTCTGAAATAATGAAGGATTCTGTGACATATTGCAGAATAGGACGCAACAAAAAAAAGGAATAAAAAATAGCAAAATTAAAATTTTTATTTTTAGGCAGAAGTCGTAAATTAAAATTCCACCAGCCAAAAAAATGGTAACGAAACCATTATGTTCCCTCCTATTCACCTGTGCATTTTCTTTCAGCTTTGAGAGTGTATTTAAATTCTGCAATTCTTGACAAAAAGGAAGAAAAAAAAACTTCAGTGCTGATTGCTGAATATCTGGACCTCCCAGTGCAAACATTAACTGGTTGAGAGGCACTATGGAATGTAATGAAGGAAACAATACTGGGAAAAAAGCCAAAAGCTAAAACACTGGCGCCGAGAACCAGGGGATTTGCTTCCTTGTAATAGGAGCCGAACGAGACCCAGCACTTTTGTTAGACTGGAAATGGCATACTGTGATCCGTAAGTCAGCCAAAGGGACTTTAGATGGAGAAAAAGAGCTGGCACAATGAACCCTCCATTGCTTTTCATAGTATTTTCTAATACAAGCGGAGGAAATGAGGAGAAAAAGTCAACTGCTGCTTGCAATAGCCATGTCAAGCTTCCAAATAGCCATTGTCAACATATGCGGAATTTAAACCTGTTTAGTTTGGAAAAAAAAAGGAGAGATCCCCAACATGAGGTTATTGACAGGAGGTCTGGACGGGCTGACAGTTGCAGGAATTTTTACAGTTGAAGTGTAATTCCCAGTAGCAGGAACATTAGATCCTGATGGTATTAATTCTGTTTGGAAACGTTAAAATAAGAAAAGGTTACGAGCTAAGGAAGAGACCGGCTTCTTCTTCTTTTCTTTTCTCAAAACAAAGGCAAGCCTTGATTCTTCCCTGGTGTCCTTGAACTGTCATCGCCAACCTTTTGAAACCGTATCTGATTATCTGCGTGACAATTAATCATAATTAAGCAGGCTGGAGATTTGGAAAGGTAAAAAAAGAAGGTGTCTATAGATTTGGCATGCGTCCTAAGTAACCCCGTTCCCTTTTTGGCCGGGAAAATACTTACTTAGAGCCATAAACCAGAAATGTAAAAAAAAAACTGTCACAAACGTCCCTTTTCTTTTTTTTTCTTCTCTCTCACTTGGACACTGGGATACATATCAAGCTCCAACACTTGGATTCATTATATTTGTGTTTCCAAGAGGAAGCAAGGTAACAAATTACCCTACAAAATGCCAAGTGATTTGGATCCAGTCTCGTGGACCAGATTTTTACAATTTACTACAGGAAAGCATTCTGTCGGTACACGGTGCCATTGTGTTATGGATCACAGGAGGCTTTTTTAACTATTCAACTTCGTGCAAGATTGTAAATTTAACATTAGGCAACTCATATATTTTTATATTAATTTATGTGGGCAATTAACATAATACTGTTTAAGAAAGTCTGGTTAAAGTTTTTGTTTTCTGATTAAGTCTTGGTTTTAATACTGAAGAGTCTAGGACCCAATATCAGAAATCAATTATCTTAGTATCTCAAGTATATTCAAAGAAAATATTTGCAAAGAAATAGATAAGAAATTCATAGATAGATAGATAGATAGATAGATAGATAGATAAGGCAACACTAATTTAATAAAGACGGGGAGAAAGCCTCTGGATCCAACAACCACTCGACCTCAGGTACCTCAGGACCTTTCTCCATCTTAATTATAAATTATGCGTTGCCTTTTTTCCTGGCATTTGTAGATAGTTAAATAGATAGACAGATAAATACGCACAACCAAAACAATGTAACACCGATGTGTTAGTGCACCTGGAATGAAGACCAGAGTGATCTGTCTACAGTACATTATGCCACCCCACAATATCATCCCGAGAGTAGGACCGGTGTGATGTTCCCTCGTGAAGACTTTTTCATCGTGTTGACCACTAGACCAATCTCCCGCTATCATTACATCTAAGTCAAAAGTTACTCATTACTGATGATAATAGACTTCCACATTAGCCTCCATTGTCATCTTGCTCCGCACCACGATAGCTTTTCAGAGTGGTGGAATGAGGTCAATGACACATCTGTAGTTGGACATCTGGTTTGTAGGCCAATGTTGTGTTAAAACTTTATGATGTTTTGTGTAGATGCTAGAGATGAACGGATCTAAAGAAGAATTCAAATTCGTCAATTCGTGTGAATTTTCCTGGGGGATTCAATTGACTGCAAATATATTTTCCACTCATTGAATTTTCCTTTTTATGGATTTGGTCTTTACAGGCCCCAGAGTATAATAAACATAAGATATGAAAAAACCTTATACTCATTTTGCCACTCACCTGTGTGGAACCTCTGCTGCTTGTTGACCACCATTCAGTCCTCAGAGCTGCCTCTTCTTTCACCTGGCCTCCAAGCCTCTTCACTCTAGTTTAGGGCTTCCAGCCACAATCAGGCCTCAAAGGTCACGGTATATCAAACAACAATGAATTCACAAAATGTGTGATGTGCAGTGACCTCAGAAGTCTGGATTCAGCCTGAAGTCCCAGTCTAAAGTGAAAATGCCAAGAGATATGGTTCAAGACAGGGGAAAAAACAGTGCGGCAATTTTTTCTCAAGTGTGACGAGTCAATTTTCAACATGACAATGCTATGCCACCATGCCATGCTACTAAAGTGTGCAATAGCATCTCTGGACTTTCTTCCCATTAAGCACATCCTGGGATATCATTGGTCGAGAAACACTGCCAGCAGCAGATCTCAAAGATTTGCCCAATTGCATTCAATTCAGTAGACCATTCCAATCCATTAATTACCTCTTTGATTTCAGCCAAGACTGTAAATACAAGGATTTCTGCGTATGGCTCTTATACTTGATACTGAATGGATCAAGAAGTTTTAAAACATTTATTTTAATTTTTTTCCATCATTTGCAAATCATTAACATGTCTATCCATCCTGTGATTTCCATAATTCTACACTTTTCCTTCTTGGTGTTGGAAATTCAATGTTGAGGAGTGTAGATAGACAAATAAACAGATGAACATGAGATAGATAGTACATAGAAAGATGGATTGATACATATTTATGCATTATAGAAGATAAGTTAAAAAAACATTGGGAGCTTTATTAAGTGACACATTTTCTAGCACAAAAAAGTCACCCATTTCGGTACATATCTGTACTATAGATAGTGTAAATTAACTTTAATCCTGGATAATAATAATAATTTTAATGAAATTAGGGTTTTAATAAATTCCTTTCAATCTTCTCATTAAGGCACTGTAATAAAACTTTTTTCATCACAAATTATAATACAAAGCTCTGGAGAAGACTTATCATCTATACATTATGTGTCAGTGAAAATAGTGAAAATTGTGCCAAATGGATCAAAATGGCAAACGTGACCCGATACATTTCACTTCTACTCAAACTCATCGCTTGTGGATTGGGGTCCAGTAGGTTCTCATTTGCCAAAGAAGAAGCAACCAGATTAGAGTCTACTAGACTTCAACTGGTCTACTTACCATTGAGGAATGAAAGCCAACACCAGAAATTGAGGTCTGGCATTCCCCATAAACACATTATCAGTGGACCCTGTGGGTTATGGCAGGACCTGCCGACACTTCTACAATTTGTATAACCAACTTTAAGTGATACTATCGTGATTTTGTTGCTTCAACTGCCACTGAAATGCAACCTGAAACGGAGCAGTCTACTCTGCAACTGCAGAAGTGTTTTCACTAATTATTTTTCCCTACAGACATTTGCCTAACTTGACCCAGACATGAATATAATATTTCTCAAATGACCATTGCAGTATTACCAAATTGGTAAAACCTCAGTGACAATGCTGCAGGCATCTGTTAACAGTTTTCACAATACAAACAGCATACATTATTAAATAGATCTGTTACACCTAATGGACTATTGTACTTTTTTGAAAATCCACATTAGAAAGACTTTGTAATCCTGATGTTAAAATTAGCATTTTATTAATTTAGCCAAGGAGTGAGAGATCTCAGGAACAGATCTGTATTGTATTCAGTCTGTCTACCCAAACTGACTGACAGCTGCAGCTTGTACTGAGCAGTGTAAGATCTCAGCAACAGCAGAGAGGAGGGACACTGAGGAGCTGTCAATCAGGATAGTTAAGCAGGGATTGAGTTTTAAATGTCATACAGAATTATTCATCCATTCTGAAATGGATTTTGAAAGTCAGTAAACAGCCTCATCAGGTCTATGAGATCTATTTAAAAGTGTATGCAAATCTGGTGACCGATCCATTTTGAGAGTCCCATAGGCTAAAACTACATTGCTCACTTGTAATAGGATTGGAAATGGCTGTTTCTGTTAACCCTCTCACAAAAGAGCCCTACCGTTTAACTTGTGTGCATTCAGCCACCACTTGGACTTATGCTTAGTGCTCTTATTTATGATTTATGATCTGTTCATTTTTGTAATTGGATTTTGTGTATGCTGTGTGTCTGTGGAAGATGCAGAGTCCTGCCACCAATAGAGCTTTCATGTTGTTGTTTAAAGGAGAACAAGGTGCAATTTAAGTATTAAATATTGCAATAATAATAAGTTCCACAATTGGAAGTGTTAAAGAAAAGTTCCTGTGCTGAGATAATGTTATAAATGTGCCCCCGCTTTGTACTTTTATTTCCTGTGTCCATCTGTGCAGGACTGCTCCAGTTTATGGTCAGCACATACCACTCCTGTCGGTTTTATCACAGGAGCGAGTGTTTCTGCCACGTGACCAGTCTTGTGAACTTATCATAAATCACATAGTAACATATAAGCTGACTGGACACTGGAGCTCCTATGTCATTGACTTTATTTACAGTATGATGAGCTCAGATTGCTGAAGACATGGTAGAAACACTTGTTCCTGTGATAAAACAGTCAGGGAAATGTGTTATCTCAGAAAGCAGTAGTTGTGAGTCCCTGCTTTTTTATTTGTATACTCACTTATCATATGTGACTTATGCTTCTATCCCAGAATGGGAACAGGAGTATGTGCTGAACATTACCTGGAGCAGATCTGCATGGTAAGACATAGAAAATAACAATATATAGCAGCGGCATATTTATAAGATTATCTCAGGACAGGAATCGTACTATGTACTATGAAAGATAATCGACTGCAGGACAAGGGTCTTAGATGCAAGTGTGTGCAAAGACCTGCTGAAGAAAGAGCAAGTAAGAACCAGGTCTAGAGTCTGATGTATACAGAATTGAACAATCGCTAGATTGCATGCAAGTCCTGTTGTGATGAAGTTGTCAGAAGAGGCCATCCTTTACATTTTGCTGAAGTTATAACTGACCAAACGAGTTTGGCAACCTCTCAGAAACTCTTATCTCTCACTAGCTAAATATCTCAGACTTGATATGTAGCAAGCACTAGAGACGGGTGAACCCAAACAGTAAAATTCGGGGTCTGTACCGAACACCTACTGTTCGGGCTTGACCCCAAACACGGACTTTGCCAGGAAGTCTGTGTTACTATTTGAAATCTGCCCCCGAACACTGGATATTTCTCATGCTGCATGACAGTGTGAGAAAGACCAGTGGTAAGACTGATACCACCTGTCAGAGAGCTGCAGCTCCCTCACTGTCAGATGATAGCATGAGCCTGCAGCTGTGACCTGACCCCATGCTGCGTTTTTTAAATTAGTTATTTAAATAATATTAAAAAATGGCATGGGGACCCCTTTATTATTGATAAGCAGCCTTACTAAAGATGACAGCTGAGGGTTGTAGATCGCAACTGACAGGTTTGCCATGCTCGTTAACAAAAAGACAGGGGAACCATTATTATTCTTATTTTTTTATAGCGCAGGCACCGGTGATGAACACTCCCATCAACTGCTGCCTGCTATTGCTGTTATTGGTAGCAGCAAGCGTAGGCTGATGGGAGTAGTAGCCCCATCAGTCGATGCTTGTGATTGTAGGTAAACTTTATACCTCCAGTCACAGCTGTCATCTGACAGCAAGGGAGCCGCCGCTCTCTGACTAGCTCTCTAAGGCTGGGTTCACATTATGCTAATGGCAATGTGCTTACGGCATCCGTTACATAGCGGCACTGATGCTAAGTAACGGATGCATTAGCGCAGCCATAGATAGCCATTATGTAGCGCATCACATCATTCTGAGATGGACCCTCGGGCACTGTCTGCAGTGTTCGGGGGTCCATCACCGCTAGCACAGTCAGGGAAGCTGCGCTAGCGTAATCGCTAAATGCGATCACAATATGACAGTAGTGATAATGCAGCCCGTCAACGCTATGCGTTGAACGGACTGCATTAACGCAATGTGAACCTAGCCTTACCGCTGATCAGAGGCAGTGTTTGCTGTGCTGTCATGCACATGAAAAAGTGGGAAACACTGGATGTTTTGGCCCCTTCACTCAAGTAAATGAGGACCGAGTTCAGGTTCGGGTAGTGTTCTAGTACCCAAGCCAAATTTTTTTTAACTGTTCGGTAGAACTCGCCAGACCTGAACATCCAAGGGTTCGCCCAACACCAGCAAGCACCAAGTTCATCACACTGTGAAGATAGCTCCTCATGACTGCACAATATGCCTAGATGGGGATTTACTGTAGTTTGCATTAAAATGACAATCCCATGTAAATTGTGTAGTGGTGTTACATGAAGCTTTGTGCTAGTAGGGTAAAGTTCGGGTGGTTACGTTTAAAGAGTGTTACATCTGTAAAGCATTAGGCTGTAAGAAAAGCACAACTATACTTCCATACTGTCCTACATGGCAAATTTGATGTCATCACTGAATGTAAACCAGTAGAAAATTTGATGTGACTCAGTATTACATATACTTGATGCATGATTGACCATGATTGACTGAAACCTAACTGAGCTCACAGAAAAAGTAGTCACTCCTTGTATAAGTTACTCTTCACATCAAGGCACAGGCAATTTTAGAAGTGAATTACAGGTGTCTAAAATCATTAGGTTATAAGTAGAGTAACATGTTTGTGAAATAAGACGTAGAAAAAAATGAGTTGTATTGCTGCTCTTAACCAGTTGGGGGCAGCAGCGGACACAAAGCTCTTTTTTAAGCTCTAGTTGAAAAAACCAGCATGATGTAAAGTGTTTTAACATAATATTAATTGAAGATGAAAGCATATGCTTAGTATAAGTCATTGATTAGTTGTTAGCTAAATACTATACATAGGCAACATATGTAAATAGTATATACCCTCAAAGGTGTTCAATAGTGCAAAAATTCTTTAAAAGAGGAGGTGCTCTCTTAAAAACACATTTGACCCTTTTAAATATGAATTTGTTCTTTACTTGACAGTTATGTATAAATGACACAAATACAACGCAAAGGGTTGCACAATCACCATGATCTAAACTACTGTACAAATACAGTTATCATCTTTACTGCTTATTGCCACCTGCTGGACAAATGTAGTTTTACATTAGCTTTTTTAATTTTGCCACCCAACTTCTATGAGTTGTGTGCTGGATTTGTTCATCCTTCTCGCAATGTATTACTTTCCAGTAGAATGAGTACATTTTACTTCAATGCTAGTCTTCAATTACGATAATTTGAAGAGAAGTAAATAGTTTAATATTTACAGTACTCCCACCTTTCCACAAGATGCCTTTTAAGGTTCGACGTTCTGTGATGTATAACTTCTTAGTATTTCTTTATAGCATTTATAGCTTTATATGACTAATACAGAACTGTAAATTTTAGGAATATGAATATTAGTAAATTATATAATTATTAAATCTACCAACCACCACTAGGGGGAGCTCTAGTGCTTTTTGCATACTCACTGCTTTATTACTGAGCTTTACCCCCATATGACACAATGACATATATGAAGATCTTTTATTGGCTTCCATAAAGGATACACGTGTATCATGACGATTACATATCAAAAGCAGAAGTTCAATGGTAATTAAAATCTAAATGCAACAGCTGGGAACAGAGAAACCTGTCCAGAAATCTTGTCCAGCATAGACAGTTTACCTTTAAAACATTGAAATATAGGGTTTGTCTCCATTTCTGCAAAAAAAAAAATGCATGCAAGTTTCTTCCAAACTTGCTTTTTTATATAATTTTGTTTACTACAGAAAGTCATAGCATTTTAAAAGTTACTTTATTAGGATATTTTTCATCATTCTTGTAAAAAAGAATGCACATAAGTGGCTTCAAGACATCAGCTGTACCCCAGTAGATATGCTTTTAGCTGCATTGATGTCAAAATATACTTATTTGGAGTACAGTTGATGGCAGTGAAAGGGTCAGCACCTCTGAGTTTATCAGGACAATCAGCTTATCCCCAGCAGCTTACTACAAGAGTTAGGGCCCCGTTACACGTAGCAATGTCCCAGCAATCCCACCAACGATCCGATGTGGATGGGATCGCTGGGACATAGCGGATCGCTGGTGACCTGTCACATAGACTCACCAGCGAACAGGACCAGCGAGCAAGCTGGTTTGCAATGTAAACAGCGGGTAACCAAGTGCCGTGCGGCTCTTAGATACCTGCTGTTTACATTGGAAACCAGCGTGCAGCATCGCTGATTGTTGCTCTCCCGCTGCCATACGCAGCGATGCGCGCTGGCCAGCGGGAGACCAATGATCAAAAAATGGCCCAGTACGATCCTGCATGAGTAGCGATACCCAACAGGGGGGCCGGTCGCTGATCCATGTCACACACAGTGACATAGGTCATAGGTGCTGAGCTCACCCATCACTGCCATCATCTGTACTCCAAATTATATCAGTGCAACTGAAGACAGCAAATAGACTGGGGTAAATCTGGGGCTTGGAAGTCACTTACATACAATTTTTTACAGTAATAAAACAAATCATCTAATAAATAATAATTTGCTAAGTTTCATAACTATCCATACTGAGCAAAATTCTTAAAAAAGAAAAAATGTACTCTGTAAAGCTCATAAATATAAAATGTATAAATATAAGACAACACTGTAAAGACCTGTAGAATAATTTTAAGATATTTTATATACCGCTGGGTTAAAAAAAAAGAAAGAATATAAGTTTTGCCCTTAAAAAAGGCAACAAAAATTTTTTTTTTTTGATTCAGCATGTTTTATTATGTAAAAGTAGTAAAAGTTAAAAAAAAACCATGCACTGACTTTGGTTTTGTCATGTTTGTACCAAGATCAGACCCATAGAATAAATTTAATAGTTTTTTTTTATTTTCATGATAAATAGAAAAAAACACAAAAGAATAACTGCTAAAAAAAGTGGAAAAGTAGAAAAAAAAATCAGTAATATTATTTATACCCCAGATTTGGCCACATCCACTTACATCAATAGAAAAAGAAAAAAAAAAGATTTATGGCTCTTATTATGCAACAGTAAAAAAAAAACATAAATAAAAGAAAGTTTGGTCCTTATATTCCCAGTATTCAGGAAGCACCTAAGCTCCCCCTGCTGGTGGTTAAAAGAAACCACATTTTTTACACTGAATTATGTCTATGCAGGGCATTTGGAACTCTGTATCAAAAAACACATGTCCAGCCACTACAAAAAATATATAGTGAAATGAATCAGCCCAGAAAAATGGAATTTAATTATATTTTGCATGTGGAACACAATGTAACATTAATAGAGCAAAAGCCATAATATTACATCCATTAAAAATAAAATAGAAATGACTCGGTTTATGCGATTATATATTTAATTCATACTTCCTTTTGCACATGGGTCTAATTTGTCCAATTTACGATTAGGTTTAAGTGACTTGATTTTTTTTTTTTATTTGTTTAGGAAAATTGCCATTTAACAATTACCTTGTATCCCTCCAGGTATTTCCACTGCAGCAGCGCGCTGGTCACATGGTTTTTATTATAAGACTGGAGTGCAATGATTACAGACCTGAAGTGATTTTCAAGGAGATTTAGACGTCCAAGTTTAACCTGGGTATGTTCTCAGGATGATTAAATAAGGTTTCATGACTCGAACAGTCAATCCTGGCATCTCTGCGGGATTTCCAAAGCATGTACTGGAGCTGATGGTGAAACAGAATTTAATACGGGCATGAATTTCGCTCATTACTTTTCCGCAGATGGTCTTAGAATGTGACATCATTATGTGAAACACGCTCGGCAGACTTTTGGAGGCCACTGTTTTGCTACATTAGAATGAGCCGCAATAAGGGACACCCCAGGAAATGTTGTGTTTATCATCTGCCGATAATGAATTTCATCAGGCTTCTTCTAAATCATTTAGATCCAGGGGGAGGAACGCATATATTTGGGGATATTTGGGCTGATTAAATGTTAGATTTTCACATACTTAGAAGACCTCAGGAGATAGATTAGCACTTTAAGTAATGTGGAAGTTGCAAATATTTGCAAACTGTCTGCCGTCGAAGTTAGAAATGTTACTTCCTATGGAATGTGCTACATTTGGAATATGGAATTTTTCAGACAACATGAAGGAGAAGTTAACCACGTAACTTCTTTAGGCTATGTGCACACGTTGCGGATTTTATGCGTTTTTTTGCCGTGAAAACGCTGCGAAAACGCATACAATAAGCAACCCATTATATTCAATGACATTCCGCACATGCTGTGCTAATGCTGCATATTATTCCGCGGCGGAATTGCATCGCAGAAAAATATGCAGCATGCTCATTCTTTTTGCGGAATCGCGGGAAAATCTGCACACATAGGAATGCATTGTTCCGCTTACTTTCCGCTTGTGGCTATGCACACCATGCGCAAAGTAAGCGGAAAATGTGCAGATGGTACCCAGGGTCTGGAGGAGAGGAGACTGTCCTCCGGGCTGTGGGTACCATATCCCTGTTTAAAAAAAAGAATTAAAATAAAAAATCGTGATATTCTCACCTTCCGGCATCCCCAGGCCTCAGCGATGCTCCCGCCAACTCCCGTTCCCAGTGATGCATTGCGACAACACCCTGTGATGACGTAGCCATCTCGCGAGATGCTACGTCATCTGGGGTCATTGTCGCAAGGCATCGCTGGGAACAGGACTTGTCGGGAGCATCGTGAGGATCGGAAACGCTGCGAGGGACGCCGCAAGGTGAGAATATTCCGATTTTTTAATTTTTTTCATTATTTTTCACATTCTGTCTTTTTACTACTGATGCCGCATAGGCAGCCTCAATAGTAAAAAGTTGGTCATACTAGTAAAACACTATGTTTGACGAGTGTGACCAACCTGTCAATCAGTTTTTCAAGCGATGTTTCAGATTGGTTGGAAAGCGCTAGTTTATTGCGGGATTTCCCGCAAATTTCCCCTGGCAAGGAGTTGCGGAATTGCCGTGGAGATTTCCGTGGCAATTCTGCATGTGTGCACATAGCCTTAGACTGTCATTATAATTTTCTTGCCTTCCGACAGCAAATGGAGCCTGTTTCAAACTTATGCCACATTGCATTACAAACGTGTTTGCAATAGGCTATTAGAGCTAGCACTTGCAGCAGTTGCAGCATAAAGTATAAAAATTAGTTAAAAATGCACTCCATTCAAAGTGTGTATCCTCTGAATATATTGCAATCATCATATTATACAACACATGCTCATTTTGACTTTCTATCCAATTAATTCTTCTCTTTTCCATTGGGTCTATGACATCACATGATTAAAAACTGACTAGCTGAATTAGTTCTATGTAGAGACAGGAAGTCTCTTTTCTCTCAATGACTCATCATTAGAACTACAATTCTATGCCACTGCAAAGTCCCTGGAAGCCTAGCTTCGACTCCTTTTTAACTCCTGATGCAGCTGCTCTGTTCCTCCACCTTTCCAGGAACTTTGCAATGAAATAGAATTGTAGTTCTAATGATGACTCATGAAGGGAAAAGAAACTTCATGCTTCTGCATAGAGCTTAGAAGGATTCAGCTAATTGGTTATTAATCATGTGATGCCATAGACCTAATGGAAAAGAGAAGAATTCACTGGGTAGAAAGGCAAATTGAGCAAATGTAGGTACACAGTGTTATATAATATGATGACTGCAATATATTAACATTGTAAAAATGTTAATGGGAGGAGGGCTTCTTTAAGTGGCTGCTAAAAAAGTGTCTAGTGGGAATTCCTGCAGTACTGGCTACATTTTTGTACTTTCCATCAGGATATGCTGTTACAGGCAAGTTTTAGCAGCATCTGGTGCTTTACTGGGCATGCGTTCAATGCCATGAAGATGTGTGATAATTACCAGAGAAGAGTGATGTAGGTGGTCCAGTTCTTCTGGAAACCAATCCAGTATTGGCTACATTTGTGCCCTGCCTGGCAGGATATTCTGTTACAAACCGTTTGATGCATTTTCTTGTGCCCTACTGCGCATGCACTGGATGCCATTGGAGGTGGTTTGTTATGATATTTCCTGGTCTGTGAGACATCAAATGAGTAATTAGCATGCGCAGCATAATACTTATCCATGAACAGTCATTTGGGTGGCCTCAGTTTCCTAAGAAATAATGCACATGCGCTTTATGCCACCCAGCTGTATATTAATTACTGGTGAAGTGTCATGTGTAGGCAGTCCAGTTCTCCTGAGAATTCATGCATTACTGGCTATATTTTTGTGCTGCCTGTCAGGATATGCTGCTAGAACCAATTTTTGGCAGCATACTTTACTGCGCAAGCACTTGATGCTATCAAATCTGTATGTTAATTACTGATGAAGAGTCATGTAGGCAGGCCAGATTTCCTGGGAAATCATGCCTTACTGGCTATATTTTTGTCTTGCCTGTCAGGATATGCCATTATAAGCAAGTTCTCGTAGCATGTGGTGCTTTACTATTTTCAATATATGTCATTGCAAGTCAGGTCAGGCATCTGGTGCTTTACTGTGCTTGTGCCTGATGGCATCAGGTTTGTAATGATGAAGCCTTAGGGTATGTGCACACGCTGCTGATTCTGCTGTGTTTACAGTACAATGAAAGTTAACCTAAAATCAAAAACGCTGTGCACATGCTGCGGATTTTTCCACACGGATTTGCTGGGGGTTCAAATCCGCAGCATGTCAATTCTTTTTGCGGATACGCACCGTTTTTACACCTGCTCCACTATAGGAAAATGCAGGTGGAAAAATGCAGGGGAAATCCGCACAAAATCTGCACTAAATCCGCAGGTAAAACGCAGGTCATTTGACCTGCAGATTTACCTGCGGATTTAGCCAAATCCACGCGGAAAAATCCGCAGAGTAATCCGCAACGTGTGCACATACCTTAGGGTGAAATTTTTCTTGTATATGAATGCCATATCAAGATGACGATATTGGGGCATGTGACCCAGGTGTGAAGACCACTTTTCTTCCGCAAGAGCATTGAGAGGCAGCACTATTGCAGTAGACTCAACCTTTGTCCTGGATAAAAAAGCTCTAACAATGACTACATAATGACGTAATGTCCATATGATATGACTAATGTCTACATATAGGTGACTATAAGTAGGGGTCACATTGGGCTGATCCAACCTGACTTAGGTGCTACTTTCTAGCTAGATGCCATCAATCTTGGCAAAGAAAAAAACCCTTAAAACCACCTTTCTACTGTGCATTAGGCTCATAAATTCCTCACATGACCATGGGATCCCATAAATTTCGTACCAAATCCTTAAGCTTTCAGTCAACACTTTGTCACAGAGTATGAGAGAAGTGAATGACTCACTTGGCATTATACATTACAACTAAGCTGCGTACTTTCCATACACTGGTGGTCCTCCTGTCTCTGTGGCCAAGGATTGAGGTGGAGGCACTTATGTTATACACCTCTGTCACCATATTTGTCAAAATCAAAAAATTCCTACTAGTTTTTGAGATGGTATCCTATCCCAAATCTTGGCTTACACAATTCTTTTCTAATTTGCTATCCCCTTTTGCTTTTTGTCACCGGAGCTGTAGCTCTGCAATGCCAGCATCCACATTAGTTTAGGATGGCATCCAGTTAATTTGGAATTCATTCCTGAACACAACCCAGACAAAACTGCGTAGCGGTGAGCAGGCTTCAGATCCATAACCATTGTCACAAGCTGAGTACCACAATCCCGTTCTTAGATTGCAAGTTTCCGAGGAAAAGGATCTCCTGATATCCTATTGTCTTATAGTGAGTTTTCTCCATACATGATTGACTAAGCTTAGAGAATTCTGCGCCGCTCTGCTATATACCAGTATAAACATTCCTGGCACCGCATCATGGCACACTTCTGGGAAGAATGAAAATACAATCACTGCTTCATTATTTTGGAATTTGGGAAATGACTTCACTTTTCATATAGATTTGATTTATTACGCATGGCAAACATTTACAGAGTGACATACTGTATGTATTTTCCATGAATCACTGTAAAAAGGTGTCGACCTCCTACTTTCCCGTGACACATTCGCCCTCTAAAAACAGAAGCCGGGCAGTTCTTCTGTATTGCTGAAATTTTAAATTTGAAGGGGTTGTATGTGATTAGAAAATAGGGTCTGTTCTTTTTCCAGAAACAGCTCCATTCTTGTCTATAGCCTTAGTATGGCATTGCAGCACAAGTGAATGGGGTCATGCCACAAAACCAGTATCAGCCTATGGATAAGAGTGTCGCTGCTAAGCCTTTGAAGCAGTGTCGGACTGGGATGCCACGGGCCCACCAATAACCAACTCCAGGGTCCTACTTTTCAGCTACTTACAGATGCAATATTATCCTCAAGCACAAATTTATATACCAATGAACTGGATAGATTGTCAAAAAAATAAGATGCGCTGCCTTTGCCCCTAGATAGTGATTCAAGTATATTGAGCCTAGTACTGCTCATATAAGAGGTACTCTTGCACAGCGGCCCATCAGGGGATTTTCCTGTTCTACAGTGGGCCAGTCCAAGACTGCTTTAAAGTGATTGTCTCACCAGGGAGTAATGCATGTACTCTTCAGAGCTTAAATATTAATTACCTTTTTGTTGATTTTTTTTTTATTTAGATCACCTGAATGCAGCCCTGCTTCCTCTCTTTTTTTTTTCTGCTCCACTGTGCTTCAGGTTGCTACATCAACCTGACGTGTTTCTGTGATATCACTCAACAGAGCCTTATAACCCAGATATAGTGGGTGTATGTGCTGCTAAGGTTGGTGTCCACACAGCTCTGCGGCATGAACTCAGTTTTATTGGGAAATTAAATTTATGACAAAGTTATTCTCCATTAACTGAATGTTACCCATTGTGCTCTGGGATTTGTTGAACCAGGAGCATATTAAAAATAAGATGCAAAAACAAAAAAAAAATCATTCACCTCAACTCTCTAGTTACTATGACTGCTCTCTGTACCCTGTCTGTTCTCCGCCCCTCTGTCGCACTGCCCAGTCTTCTCTCTAGGCTGGGATATTGGGCCGTAAGCAGGCTCCTTAAGTCATTGCGCATGCTCTGTGACCTTCTGGGTCTGCTCACGGCCTGAAGTCTCGGCCTAGAGTAAGCGATGCACCAGAGATACAGCACGACATAGGAACAGAGAACTAGACAGTGAACAGAGGGCCGAGAGTGGTGGCCAGACAGGTGAGTGGTGAACGTAATGTTTTTTTTCATGTTTCACCTTTTTCTGGCCCTCTACCATTCAGCAAGTAGGTGGCTGTAGCTGTCCACCATTTTGCTGAATTCACTCAAGGGAATAATAAAAATTCTACATTCTCCAAAATGCAGATTTTTGTAAGGTTCGGATAAGAATTCAATTCCCCTCAAATAAATGTGCCCCTCTCTACACCTTTGGTGAGATTTTTTTTACTTAAATGCATGTAATGGGGGATAAAAAGTCATTTTTAAAATTTGTTTCTAAAAAAAAAATTTTTGCAGTTGGCATTCATTGAAAACTTTTGCGCCGTTTACTCTCTTTAGCCTCTGTGTTGTCTATTGCTGGCTGCAAAATGAGTTAGCTGAGAATCCATCAGTTAGCCTGCTATGACAGATAGCAGAGTTTACCTGTCTTTTTTTGAGCTCCTCACTGCTGATTAATGACTAGTTGATATGTTGATATTCGCTAAATTCTACTCCCATTCACCCCAATGACGTTCGACTATGTTCTGGGAATATTGCAAAACCAATATTTGCCGACGATCGCAATCGGAAACAAATTTTGAAAAATTCGCTCAACTCTATTAATGATCACAGACCACATCGAAGTTGTATGTGTAGGGGAACATAGACCATGGAAAAGCAAAACGGTTCAAAATTTGTAATGACACCCAATTGTCCAAATGATTTCTTACATGCATTATAATTAGAGATGAGCGACTTTGCCTTTTTTTGGGTCGAGTCGGGTTTCATGAAACTCGACTTTCTCAAAAGTCGGGTCGAACGAAATCGGCCGATTATCGTGAAAAATCGAAGGCCGACTGAAACACGAAACCCCATGTAAGTCAATGGGGAGCCAAGGTCGGCAGGGAGTGGAGGACAGGAAACACTCCTACAGTGCCCATTTTAATGCCAAAAACATCAATTCTTATTACTTAAGCTTGTCAACCTTAATTTACTTTATAATAATAGTTAGGCATTGAAAACTGGGGGTTATTTGGCTAAAGTTGTGTGGCGGGGTAGGGCTGGCTCCTGATTTTCGTGGGCCCTGGGCCAAAGAGTGACACTGGGCTCTTTTAACACATGCCACAATTCATGATCCTCTGATACGGCAGAGAAATAGCGGTATAGTACAATGAAAAATGCTTCACTTGACTGATATCCATTTTAAATTCTCCAATAGCTCCAAAAACGGACAGTATATTACTCCATACAGTATTATGGCCACCGCATAGTGCGCTATACAGAGTAATGAGGCCCATATATTTCTCCATACAGAATCATTGGTCCCATATAATGTTTGAAACAGTATATGATGAGCTCCACATAATGCTACAGTATATGTTCGTCCCCATGGATAAAGCTCCACTGTCTTATGGGCCCAAATAATGCTCCATACATAATGGGCCAAATTTCTAATGCTCCAGTGCATAATGGGCCCTGTAAATGCTGCTCCAGTGTCTGATGTCCACCTTTGGAATGCTCCAGTGTATGGTGGGCCTCATATATCATTCTCCAGAGTATAGTGCTCCCCAAAAATAGCTGTCCCAACATTGAAAACAATTAAATAAATCTCCTCGCTAGGGAATCCCTGTACTAGTCTGGACTCCTCGTCGTCCCCATCTTCCATCTCACTGCACTTGGCTGTTTAGGCAGAGGGCGTACAGACGTGATGTCATCGTGCTCTCTGACCAGAATGTCACTGTCAGGAAATGCGGAAGACCTCACCGCGGTGGAGCAGGGAGAGCTAAGTATTTCAACTTTGCAAGTGCTGTGATCCTGAGCAAGAAGGGGGGGCCCACTCGTTGGCGACGGCACTGGCACAGGGCCCCTCATAGTATGTCGGTGTGTCTGATGGCAGGTGTGCACCCCCACCGTCAGAGACACTTGATTCTACTATGAGGGACCTTGTGCCAGTGCCGTTTCCAAACAGTGTGCCCACCCACCTGTCCAGGGCAACGGCACTCGCACGGGTGCGTGCGCCAGGTGGTGACCCCGGCCCTGTGGGGGGAGGCAGCCCAGTTAGGGAGGTGGAAAAAATGGCATATGTTGATGTTGCACATTCAGCAGCTGCAAATGGAGAAATTGGAGAAGTCCGCGGAAGAGGAGGACAAAAGCAAGCCTTTTTTCTGGCAACCTACGTGTCAGCAGGGGAGGGTGGGACAAAATCCTTTGAAACCCATGCATGGCTCATTTTAATGAAGGTTAGATCATCAACATTTTGGGTCGACAGACGGGTCCCTTTTTCTATCAGGATTGATCCAGCAGCATTGAAGACTCGTTCAGATAACACACTAGCAGCAGGGCAAGCGAGCTCCTGTAAGGCATATTGTGCCAATTCAGGCCAGGTGTCAAGTTTACTGGCCCAATAGTCAAAGGGGAATGACCGGTGAGGGAGAACGTTGATATGGGAGGATAAGTAGTTTGTTACCATAGTTGACAACTGCTGTCTCCTGTCACTTTCGATCGATGCAGTACTACCAGTCGTGTGAGCGGTACTTGAAAAATCAGTCCACAACATGGTCATGAAACCCCTGTGTCCAACGCCACTTTGGTTATGTACACCTCTTCCATGTTGCCCCCTACGGCTCGTTGGAAAAGCATCACCGCTGCTGTGTGCTGGGAATGCCTCAAACAAATGGTTTACCAGAGTTGCTTGTTTGTTAGCCAATATTAGCTCTAGGTTCTCCTGTGGCATGATGTTTTGGAATTTGCCTTTATAGCGTGGATCCAGGATGCTGGCCAACCAGTAGTCATCATCGTTCATCATTTTGGCAACGCAGGGGTCCCTTTTTAGGATCTGCAAGGCATAATCAGACATGTGGGCCAATGTTCCAGGTGTCAATGATGCACTGCGAGTGCTGGGTGGAGGAGTACTTTCTGGCAAATCAGCATCCCTCCAGTTACGCACAAACCCTGTACCTGACCTTGCCACGCCAACATTTTCTCTTGCCCCCTGAGAAGCATCCTCCTCCCCAAAATAATCCTCCCCATCGTCCTCCTCCTCCTCTTCCACTTCTTCCTCCACCTCATCCACGAGACTTCCCTGAGCAGACAATGGCTGACTGTCATCAAGGCTTCCCTCCTCCTCGGCTGCAGACGCCTGCTCCTTAATGTGCGTCAAAGTTTGCATGAGCAGACTCATAAGTGGGATGCTCATGCTTATGATGGCATCATCTGCGCTTACCAGCCGTGTGCATTCCTCAAAACACTGAAGGACTTTACAGAGGTCTTTCAGCTTCGACCACTGCACATCAGACAACTCCATGTCTGCCTGCAAACTGCCTGCCCATGTATCCTCCCACAAATGAATTACAGCCTGCCTCTGTTCACACAGCCTCTGAACCATGTGCAGGGTGGAGTTCCACCTTGTTGCAACGTCGATAATTAGGCGGTGCTTGGGAAGGTGGAGCAATCGCTGCAGCTTCTGCATACGACTGCAGTGTACCGGCGACCGGCGGATGTGCGAGCACAGTCTTCGCACCTTATGGAGCAGAGGTGTTAACTCCGGATAATTATTGAGGAAGCACAGCACCACCAGGTTCAAGGTGTGAGACAGGCAAGGCATGTGTTTGAGTTTTGAAAGGGCTATGGCTGCCACATAATTCTGGCCGTTATCACTAACTACCTTGCCTGCCTCAAGATGTAGACTACCCAGCCATGACTCAGTTTGTCGCTGCAAGTAGTCAGCCAGTACCTCCACGGTGTGTCTGTTGTCGCCCAAACACATCATCTTCAACACAGCCTGCTGACGCTTACCACTAGCTGTTTGATAGTGGGACAACTCGTGTGCAACTCTGGCAGCTGCGGATGGAGTGCTCGTGCGACTGTGCTCTGTGGACGAGCTTTCGCTTCTGGAGGAGGAGGAGGAGGGTCGAACGCCTACAGCCAACTGTTTCCTATACCATGGGCTAGGCAGCACTGTCCCACCGCCGCTTGCCCCTTGTGGACCCTGCATCCACCACATTAACCCAGTGTGCAGTGATGGACACGTAATGGCCCTGGCCATGCCTTCTGGACCATGCCTCTGTTGTGAGGTGCACCTTTCCACTCACTGATTGCTTGAGTGCATGGACAATGGGGTCTTTCACCTGCACGTGGAGGCCTGGGATGGCTTTTCACGAAAAGCGGTGCCGACTGGGTAGGTCATAGCGTGGTACTGGTAGGCCATGAGCTCGCGGAAAGCTTTGCTTTCAACCAACCGGTAGGGCATCATCTCTAACGAGATTAGTTTGGCAATGTGGGCGTTCAAAGCCAGTGTATGTGGATGAGAGGATGAGTACTTTCTTGTCCTACTCAGAGTCTCTGGTAGGGTGAGCTGGACTTGAGAGCTGCATATGGTGGAACTAGCGGTGGACATGGCGGACTGAGGGAGGGTTGGTGATGGTGTTGGTGGTGTTGCTGATGGCCTAGATTCAGTCTTTCATAGCAATAACTTTGTGATTACATGACTGCTTTGCCCTTGCGATGACACCTCGACATTTGCTGCTGGTGGTGTGCTAACCGGTGGGCTTACAGTGGGGGAAGCGATGTAGCGTTGCTGACTACCTTAATTCGGAGCAGGTGCACATGTGGTACGTGAGGTTTGGTAGTCCGTCCACGCTTGCAAGTGCATGGTGGTTAAATGTCTAAGCATGCAACTGGTATTCAAATTTCTCAGATTTTTCCCTCGGCTAAAGGTCTTTGCGCATTTCTTACAGAACTTTTGCCTGATCATTAGGATTTTGTTCAAAAAAGTGCCACACTGCACTCTTTCTACTATGGAAGACATTTTGAGACCTTGCACGCTGTGCTAATTTGACCGTCTGGCCATGCTGTCCTGCAACTCTTTTGGTTTTTGTAACACATTTTTGGACTGCTACAGTCCTGCCAGATAACAGCTGTTGCGATGTCGTTGCCTGCTGCTGATCCTCCTCCTCCTCTTCTGAGCTATTGGCAGTGGCACCCTCTTCCCCCAATGGATGCCAATCTGGGTCAACAACTGGGTCATCCATCACCTCCTCTTCAATTTCATGTGCACCTTCCTCTGTGTCACCGTGTAAGGTGGTATAGTATGCGGGAAGGGGCACCTGAGTTTCATCAGGGTATGATTCTGCCTCAGTACACTGCGAGGACAATGTAGTGCTCTGAGTGAAAGTACCAGCAGAAAAATCTAGCAGTGGCTGTGCATCAGTGCACTCCATGTCAGATTCATCTTGGACTGGGGAATTCACGATTTGACTTGCTAACCCAGGCATGGTAAGAGCTCCATGGAGTAATCTGTAGTGTGGCCTGCCACATCCTTCACTTTTGGTTGGGGTGAAGGACACAAGGAAAGGTGTTGTTCCTGACCGGGAGCCTCCACTGACGACTCAGTGCTTTTATTTTTTGAAACTTCAGAAGAGGAGGCGAGAGAGCTGGAGGCTGTGTCAGCAATGTAAGCCAAAACTTGTTCCTGAAGCTCCGGCTTTAAAAGTGGTTTACCTACTCCCAGGAAAGAGAGCCTTCGAGGCCTTGTGAAGCCAGATGATGACGCAGGCTCAACACCTCCTGCCTTAGGTGCTATTGTGCTTTTGCCACTACCAACAAATGCAACACCACCACCACCACCATCGGGACCAGCTGGCAACCCCCGCCCACTTCCATGGCGTCTTCCACCATACTTCCTCATTTTTGTGAAAATGTACCCAAAATACCACCAGCTATATGATACTGTAAAACAAGGTATTTCTCATTTGCACAAGGAAAGACTAGAAGCAATGGGATGGAACTGAATGGGAGGAGACACAGATTAGATATTAGAAAAAACTTTTTGACAGTTAGAGTGATCAATGAATGGAACAAGTTGCCACGAGAAGTGGTGAGTTCTCCTTCAATGGAAGTCTTCAAACAGAGGCTGGACAGACATCTGACTGGGATGATTTAGCGAATCCTGCTTTGAGCAAGGGGTTGGACCAGATGGCCCAGGAGGTCCCTTCCAACTCTACGATTCTATGATTCTAAGGTAGAAGGTGTATAATCTATTGGTGAGAATTTGAATCTCACTATAGATTTGAGGACGCAGAACTATTGTCTCAGGCCCAGGAGAGATTACACCTCAATGTAACAGACTGAAATTGGATGGTGTATGACAAGGTGGAGGGTGTCTATAGGATTGGTGAGAATTTGAATCTCACTATAGATTTGAGGATGCTGAACTATTGTCTCAGGCCCAAGAGAGATTACACCTCAATGTAACAGGCTGAGATTGGATGGTGTATGACAAGGTGGAGGGTGTCTATAGGATTGGTTAGAGTTTGAATCTCACTATAGATTTGAGGACGATGAACTATTGTCTCAAGCCCAGTAGAGATTACACCTCAATGTAACAGGCTGAAATTGGATGGTGAATGACAAGGTGGAGGGTGTCCATAGGATTGGTGAGAATTTGAATATCACTATAGATTTGAGGACGTTGACAATGATGCTCTGAGTCCAAGTATGGACGCAGGCAGCCTAATAAGCAGGACAGCTGCACAAACAAAAGGGTGGAAAAATGAACGCTTGGTAACTGTGCAGAAAAGAGGAAGAAAAGTATTTTTGCTTTTAAAAAAGCAGCCTAATAACCAACAGAGCTGATGCACAAAAATATAGCCTCCCCTGTCACTGCACACAAAGTGTTGTGTTGTACAGTGGAAATCGCTAACAGCAGAAGCAGTTTTTTGGTTCTTCTTCCCTGCCTAACGCTCTCCCTTAATCTGAATCAGCAGCCAGCAACCTCTCCTTAATGCTAAGATCGGCAGAAGTAAGATGCCGGTCGGCGTTCATGCCCTTTTATAGCCCCTGTGACGCCGCACAAAGCCAGCCAATCACTTGTATGCCCTTCTCAAAGATGGTGGTGACCGATGCCTATGTCATCGCGTTGCCCACAGTGTGCATCCTCCATCATTGGCTGAAAAAGGGCGCTGGAAGCATCTTTTGAAAAGCGACTTTGGCACTCGTGGCCGACCTCACGCTATGGTCGGGTTTCGTTTCATGAAACCCGACTTCTGAATATGACCGACCCGTTTCGCTCAACTCTAATTATTATATGCTGGGGGTCTAACTGGTGATTCTTCTAGGAACTCTTTCAAAGATTGCCAACATGGAGAGGACACTTACTGGGGAACTTACTGGGGACTATGGGTAAGACTGTCAGAGGGATAAGAATATTTACTAAGGATTTTATCTAAAGCTGCAGAAGGGAAAGGAGACTGACTGTGGAACTTACTAGGAACTGTATCAAAATCTGACTGAGGACAGAGGACCCTTATTGGGGAACTTACTGGGAACTACTTTATGTTTGAGGCTGCCAGAGGGGATGGGAGACTTTCTGCGGACTATATTTCAAGCTGAGAAAGGAAAATGAAATTTACTGGGGAACTTACCAGGGACTGTATAGTAGTCTGCCAGAAGTGGGTGAACACTTACTAGCGACTACTTTTAAGGCCACGTTCACACGTTCAGTATTTTACATCAGTATTTGAAAACCAAACTCAGAAGTGGTGGCGAGTTTCTATTATACTTTTCCCTGATTGTTCCACTCCTGACTTACTCTTACAAATACTGATGGAAAATACGGACCAAATAGTGAATGTGTAACCGTGGCAAAAGACTGCCAGAGGGGAAAGGAGACTGACTGTGGAAGTTAAAAGAGACTGTGTCACAGTCTTCCAGAAAGCGAAGAACACTTACTCGAGACTATATTTAAGGCTGCTATAGGGTTAAGCAGACATGCTGGGGAACTTACTTTGGGCTATTTATATGGCTGCAAGACAGTAAAGGAGGCTGACTGGGGGTGATGTAGCACAAAGAGTATGGACGGACACTCTCGCCTGAACAGTTAAACGATCCATTTAAAACATCTACAATACTGTTGGGCAAATGCAATATATAGCTTGTATAGAGTAAATGGTGCTAAGTATGCCAAGCGATATTACTGTCTTTTCACTTTACTGACCCACCCGGTCGTCGTCTTCCGATTTCACATCATCACTGTATTTTAATTTACAATATATCACAGTTAGTGCTAAGGCCTCCATTATTAGGTTACTGTGTAAGAAGCATCCGAGAAGACGGCAATAAAATATTATGGATCAGAGATGAATTTTCTTCATAGTTCCCTGACCTCTAACATTTTGTTGGACTCCTCAAGTTTATAAGCTACAGTATGTAATAAAATAGTGCAGTAAAGTCACAATAAGAAGAGTCTTGGAAGAAAAGGGAAAACAAAATAATGAGGGATAAGAGGATTTATGTCAAAATTTCGTCAGACTCTAGATATAGGAGTGAAATATTATAATAGCAAAGGCATTAAAATTACGCATTCAACTTAAGTGCAATTTTACCTTTCATCGCTTGGGTATTCAGTCACTTTTCGTGATTTATTCATAACTATAAAAGAGATGAAAATAGTTAAAATTTAACTCCAATTATACAGTCATGGCAATGGTCATATGTAATGCACCCATAGATTATTATATTGCATCTATTTTTACCAAAATTTATTTTTCAAGTGGCAAGAACATTTAAGCCGTGGATCAAAATGCTGGTCAGCTAGCCTAATATTCACCTCACCACTCACTGGACTGGTTGCCTCTGCTGCTCATTGCCCGCCATCTGGTCCTCCATGCCTTGTCTTTCCGTCATCACACACCGCTTCTACAGTGTCTTCACTGTAGACCTAAACATCCGGCTGCATCCAAGGCCTCAGGTTGCAACATGCGACATTGGTATGACACAAAGGGACATCTTCCCAAAGAATCAGCTCAGAAGACCGGACAGTGGATAGTGGACAGCATGACTGATCAGACATGTGAGTGGTGAGTTGAGTATTAGGCCAGCAAGCCACCATTTTGCTTAGGCCATGCAGACCGAATACATATACTGTGGTAGATCAGCTCACTCGGCTGCAGATAGTAGACACAGGAACACTGTCTCTTTAAATCTTCCACTGATTTATTAAGAGTACTGCATTAATCAGTGCAACATTACCAAAACAAACACAGCCTTCCTGGCCTAACAAGAAAAGAAAAACATAAAGTATGGCACAGTCCTTGTTGCTACAAGAATCCATCCACTTCAGGAACAAGCAACACAAAGTTCAGCTTTCCTTAACATGACAACACAGCTCCGGAGTTTGCACCTACCGTCCTACCCACCACTGAATGCTATAAAAGACTGGGCATTTATCTTCTGGACTCCTCACACTCTGCAGCTGTTCAATTAACCTGGCACTAAACATGGCCAATTAACACCTCTCATCCCTTAGTGTGCTGGAGCTTTTTCCTAGGTTTATATAAATGTAGCTAACAACCTCATGGCTATGTTTCCGCTCAAGTACTTTGCCAGTGACTGCTAACTATCCCCCGACTGCCCAAAGCAAGGGCTGTTGGTACCTATAGTCACCAAACAGGGCATCTGTGTAACTGTGCAGCTTCCCAGCCCTGTGTTCCACATGAAAGTTGATGTGTGCTGTAGCTCCGAGTTTCAACTCTTGGAACGCCATCTCTTCAAGAGCTCATTTGGCTATTGACATCGTCATACCTTTAATAAAGTCTATCAGGGGTGTGGCTACCATGGAAAAATTTTGGATAAACCGCTGATAGTATCTCACCATTCCCAGAAATGTCCCATCCTGTTTATAGGAGACTGGTTTGGGCCACTTTTGAATTGCCCCAAACGTATTCACTTATGGCTTTACTTTGCCTCTTTTGATGATGTACCCCAAGTATTTTCCCTTCTTTTTCCCCATGGCACACTTCTTTGTGTTGGTGTAAGAAGATGATCCAGGACAGAGTCAGCAGTTCCCGGTACACTTCGGGGCCTGAACTATCGGGACTGTCACCTCTGTTGCCGGGGGACAATTCTTCTGAGTGGGGAGGACCTTTGCACTGGACAGCAGGGGGCGTTTTACAGGAAAAAAAAATTAAACATTTTTTCCTGTTTAATGACTTGTATGTAAGACAAAATTTAAAAAGTATTTCTAAAAAATAATTGTTTTAGTAAACCAAAATAGATTTTTTTATTTTAAAAAAAAGTAAATTTCAGTTGAATCTATGAAGGAAGCAAGAACTGCCAAAAATTAGGGACACAAATACACCCTGTATTAGACATAAAGGAGGGTCTCATACACATTCTGTTCACATTATCATGTATTGGTTCTCCTAGACTTAAAGGCTCCACACTTTTGAGGGTTATATACACTGCTCAAAAAATAAAGGGCACACTTAAACAACAGAATATAACTCCAAGTAAATCAAACTTCTGTGAAATCAAACTGTCCACTTAGGAAGCAACACTGAATGACAATCAATTTCACATGCTGTTGTGCAAATGGAATAGACAACAGATGGAAATTATTGGTAATTATCAAGACACCCTCAATAAAGGAGTGGTTCTGCAGGTGGGGACCACAGACCACATCTCAGTACCAATGCTTTCTGGCTGATGTTTTGGTCACTTTTGAATGTTGGTTGTGCTTTCACACTCGTGGTAGCATGAGATGGACTACAACCCACACAAGTGGCTCAGGTAGTGCAGTTTATCCAGGATGGCACATCAATGCGAGCTGTGGCAAGAAGGTTTTCTGTGTCTGTTAGCGTAGTGTCCAGAGGCTGGATGCGCTACTAGGAGACAGGCCAGTACACCAGGAGACGTGGAAGGGGCCGTAGGAGGGCAACAACCCAGCAGCAGGACCGCTACCTCCGCCTTTGTGCAAGGAGGAACTGGAGGAGCACTGCCAGAGCACTGCAAAATGACTTCCAGCAGACCGTAAATGTGCATGTGTCTGCACAAACGGTTAGAAACCGACTCCATGAGGATGGTCTGAGTGGCCAATGTCCACAGATGGGGGTTGTGCTCACAGCCCAACACCATGCAGGACGCTTGGCATTTGCCACGCAGCACCAGGATTGGCAAATTCGCCACTGGTGCCCTGAGCTCTTCACAGATGAAAGCAGGTTCAAACTGATCACATGTGACAGATGCAATAGAATCTAAAGAATCATAGAATCATAGAATCGTAGAGTTGGAAGGGACCTCCTGGGCCATCTGGTCCAACCCCCTGCTCAAAGCAGGATTCGCTAAATCATCCCAGTTAGATGTCTGTCCAGCCTCTGTTTGAAGACTTCCATTGAAGGAGAACTCACCACTTCTCGTGGCAGCCTGTTCCACTCATTGATCACTCTAACTGTCAAAAAGTTTTTTCTAATATCTAATCTGTGTCTCCTCCCATTCAGCTTCATCCCATTGCTTCTAGTCTTTCCTTGTGCAAATGAGAATAAAGTTGATCCTTCTACAATGTGACAGCCCTTTAGATATTTGTAGACAGCTATTAAGTCTCCTCTCAGTCTTCTCTTTTGCAAACTAAACATTCCCAAATCCTGCAACCTTTCCTCATAAGACAGGGTTTGCAGACCGGTCACCATTCTGGTCGCTCTTTTCTGAACTTGCTCCAGTTTGTTGATGTCTTTTTTAAAATGTGGTGCCCAAAATTGGACACAATATTCCAGATGAGGTCTGACCAAAGAGGAGTAGAGGGAAATAATGACTTCACGTGATCTAGACTGTATGCTTCTGTTAATACATCCTAGAATTGCATTTGCCTTTTTTGCTGCTGCATCACACTGTTGACTCATATTCAGTCTGCGATCTATTAGTATACCCAAGTCTTTTTCACATGTGCTGTCACTTAGCCCTATTCCTCCCATTCTATATATGCTTTTTTCATTTTTATTGCCCAGATGTAGTACTTTGCATTTCTCCCTGTTAAAAACCATTCTGTTAGTTGCTGCCCACTTCTCCAGTTTATTTAAATCTTTTTGAATCCTCTCTCTCTCTTCTCTAGTATTAGCTATCCCTCCTAGCTTTGTGTCATCAGCAAATTTAATCAGTTTACCCTCAATTCCTTCATCTAAATCGTTGATAAAGATGTTGAACAATACAGGGCCCAGGACAGAGCCCTGTGGTACCCCACTTGAGACATTCTTCCAACTGGATGTGCAGCCATTTACGACCACTCTTTGGGTCCGATCACTAAGCCAGTTATGAATCCACCTAACAGTTGCCTTGTCCATTCCATACTTAGTCATCGCTGTGGAGAGCGATCTGCTGCCTGCAACATCCTTCAGCATGACTGGTTTGGCAGTGGGTCAGTAAAGGTGTGGGATGGCATTTCTTTGGAGGGCCGCACAGCCCTCCATGTGCTCGCAAGTGGTAGCCTGACTGCCATTAGGTACCGAGATGAGATCCTCAGACCCCTTGTGAGACCATATGCTGGTGCGGTTAGCCCTGGGTTCCTCTTAATGCAGGATAATGCCAGACCTCATGTGGCTGGAGTGTGTCAGCAGTTCCTGCAAGATTAAGGCATTGAAGCTTTAGACTCGCCCGCCCATTCCCCAGACCTGAATCTGAGTACATCTGGGACATCATGTCTCGCTCCATCCACCAATGTCACATTGTACCATAGACTGTCCAGGAGTTGGTGGATGCTTTAGTCCAGGTCTGGGATTAGATCCTTCAAGAGAACATCCGCCACCTCATCAGTACCATGCCCAGGCATTGTAGGGAGGTCATACAGGCACATGGAGACCCACACACTACTGAGCATTAGAGTTGAGCGAAACGGGTCGAAAAAATTCAAAAGTCGCCGACTTTCACCAAAGTCGGGTTTCATGAAACGAAACCTGACCTTAGTGTGAGGTCGGCCACGAGGTCGGCGACTTTAGCACCAAAGTCGCGTTTCAAAAGATGCTTTAGCGCCCTTTTTCAGCCAATCAGGAAGAACGGACACTGTGGGCACCGTGATGACATAGGCAGTGGTCACCACCACCTTGGAGAAGGGCATGCAAGTGATTGGCTTGCTTTGTGTGGCTTCACAGGGGGTATAAAAGTGCAGGGATGCCGATCGACATGTTACTCATGCTGATCTCAGAATAGGGAGAGCTGCTGCAGCTGCTGATTCTGTAGGGAGAGCGTTAAGAAGGCAAAAAGAAAAAATAAACTGCTTCTGCGGCTAGCGCTTTTCGCTGTAGTTACTGTGCAGTGAAAGGTGAAGATTTTTGCTTTTGTGCAGCAGCGCTGGTGGTGATTAGCCTGCCTTTTAAGGCTAGCTGCATTGCTGTGTGCACACTAGTGTTCAAACTGCTTTTCTAAAAGTAATCCAAATTGTATTGTTTTGTTCAGGTGAGGTAGTGAGCGTTCATTTTTTCACACACCGTACAGCGGTGTACTCTCCTCACACAGTACCGTGTAACGGCTGTTATCACAGCCAAATTGAAGCTATCTAAGTGTGTGACTATGTAAGGAAAAGCCGAGGAGTTTGTCCATTCTTACAGACCTACATCTTATAGTTTTTTCAAACAGGTTAGTATATTTGCTGTTTGATTACATTCAAAACTAGAGAGAGACAGCGTGTGTCAGTCCGTATACAAAAACACGGTGCTTGACAATTTTACATACGCCGTACAGCGGTGTACGTGCACGCTCCTCTCTCAGTACCGTGTAACGGCTGTTATCACGGCCAAATTGAAGCTATCTAAGTGTGTGACTCTGTAAGGAAAAGCCGAGGAGTTTGTCCATTCTTACAGACCTACACTCTAGGGAGATTCCAATTCTGCTCAATTCTATATACACCTTGCAGTTTGTCATACACTAGGCAATTTCTGCCGGTCACATTGCGGTGTTATAGACACAGGGCCTGACAGAATCCAACTGTGTCCTGAAGTGTAGAGGGATTCCAATTCTCCACAGTCCTCTATCCACCTTTCTTACAACATCCAGAATCTGCCTGTCACATTGCGGTGTAAAATAAACAGGGTCTGACAGAATCCAACTGTGTCCTGAAGTCTACAGAGATTCCAATTCTCCCCACTACTATATACACCTTGTTACCTTGCTTTACAGTACCATATAGTTGGTGGTTTTTTGGGTACATTTTCCCCAAAAATGAGGAAGTGTGGTGGAAGAGTCCGTGGAAGTGGGCAGGAGTTGGCAGCTGGCAATGATGGTGTTGGTGTTGGTGGTGGATCTGCTGGTAGTGGCAAAAGCAAAATAGCACCTAATACAGGAGGTGTTGAGCCTGCGTCATCATCTGGCTCCACAAGGCCTCGAGGGCTCCCTTTTCTGGGAGTAGGTAAACCGCTTTTAAAGCCGGAGCTTCAAGAACAAGTTTTGGCTTACATTGCTGACTCAGCCTCCAGCTCTATCGCCTCCTCTTCTGAAGTTTTAAAAAATAAAAGCACTGAGTCATCATATGAGGCTCATGTTCATGAACACACCTTTCCTTGTGTCCTTCACCCCAACCAAAATTGAAGGATGCGGCAGGCCACATTACAGATTACTCCATGGAGCTGTTTTCACATACCATGCCTGGGTTATCAAGTCAAATCGTGAATTACCCAGGCAAGGATGAATCTGACATGGAGTGTACTGATGCACAGCCACTGATAGATGATTCTGCTGGTACATTCACTCAGAGCACTACATTGTCCTCGCAGTGTACTGAGCCAGAATCTGACCCAGATGAAACTCAGGTGCCCCTTCCCGCATACTATACCACCTTACACGGTGACACAGAGGAAGGTGCACATGACATTGAAGAGGAGGTGATGGATGACCCAGTTGTTGACCCAGATTGGCATCCATTGGGAGTAGAGGGTGCCGCTGCCAATATCTCAGAAGAGGAGGAGGAGCATCTGCAGCGGGCATCGACATCGCAACAGCTGTTATCTGGCAGGCCGAGAGAAGCCCAAAAACGGTTTACAAAAACCAAAAGAGTTCCAGGACAGCTTGGCCAGACGGTCAAATTAGCACAGCGTGCAAGTTCTCAAAATGTCTTCCATAGTAGGAAGAGTGCAGTGTGGCACTTTTTTGAACAAAATCCTAATGATCAGGCAAAGGTTATCTGTAAGAAGTACGCAAAGACCTTTAGCCGAGGGAAAAATCTGAGAAATTTGAATACCAGTTGCATGCTAAAACATTTAACCACCATGCACTTGCAAGCGTGGACGGACTACCAAAACTCACGTACCACATGTGCTACTGCTCCCAAAGAAGGTAGTCAGCAACGCTACATTGTTTCCCCCACTGTAAGTCCACCGGTTAGCACACCACCAGCAGCAAATGGTGAGTTGTCGTCGCAAGGGCAAATCAGTCAGGGAATCACACTGTAATTGCAACGAAAGACTGAATCTAGGCCATCAGAAAGAACACCAACTCCATCACCATCATCAACCCTCTCTCAGTCTGCCATGTCCACCGCTAGTTCCACCATTTGCAGCTCTCAAGTCCAGCTCACCATACCAGAGACTATGAGTAAGAAAGTACTCATCTTCTCATCCGCGTACACTGGGTTTGAACGCCCACATTGCCAAACTAATCTCGGTAGAGATGATGCCCTATCGGTTGGTTGAAAGCGCAGCTTTCCGCGAACTCATGGCCTACGTAGTACCACGCTATGACCTACCCAGTCGCCACTTCTTTTCTCGCAAAGCCATCCCAGCCCTCCACCTTCATGTGAAAGACCGCATTGTCCATGCACTCAAGCAATCAGTGAGTGGAAAGGTGCACCACACAACTGATGCATGGTCCAGTAAGCATGGCCAGGGCCGTTACGTGTCCATCACTGCATACTGGGTTAATGTGGTGGATGCAGGGTCCACAGGGGACAGCTGTGATGGCACAGTGCTGCCTAGCCCACGGTATAGGAAACAGTTAACTGTAGGCGTTCGACCCTCCTCCTCCTCCAGAAGCGAAGGCTCGTCCACAGAGCGCAGTCGCACGAGCACTGCATCCGCAGCTGACAGTGGTGCACACGATGTGTCACACTATCGATCAGCTAGTGGAAAGCGTCAGCAGGCTGTGTTGCAGATGATGTGTTTGGGCGACAGACACACGGCGGAGGTACTGGCCGACTACTTTCAGCGACAAACTGAGTCATGGCAGGGCAGTCTACATCTTGAGGCAGGCAAGGTAGTTAGTGAATTTTGTGGCAGCCATAGCCCTTTCAAAATTCAGACACATACCTTGCTTGGCTCACACCTTGAACCTGGTGGTGCAGTGCTTCCTCACTAATTATCCGGAGGTAACAGGCCTGCTCCATAAGGTTCGAAGACTGTGCTCGCCCATCCGCCGGTCACCGGTACACTCCAGTTGTATGCAGAAGTCGCAGCGATTGCTCCACCTTCCCAAGCACTGCCTAATTATCGACGTTGCAACAAGGTGGAACTCCACCCTGCACATGGTTGAGCGGCTGTGCGAACAGAGGCAGGCCGTAATGCATTTGTGGGAGGATACACGGGCAGGCACTTTGAGGGCAGACATGAAGTTGACAAGTTGTGCAGTAGTCGAAGCTGAAAGACCTCTGTAAACTCCTTCAATGTTTTGAGGAATGCACACGGCTGGTAAGCGAAGACGATGCCATCATAAGCATGAGCATCCCACTTATGCGTCTGCTCATGCAAACTTTGACGCACATCAAGGAGCAGACGTCTGCAGCTGAGGATGATGAGGAAGAGGAGGAGGTAAGCCTTGATGACAGTCAGCCATTGTCTGTTCAGGGAACTGTCGTGGACGAGGTGGAAGAAGAAGAGGAGGAGGAGGATGATGATGGGGATGATTATTTAGGGGAGGAGGATGCTTCTCATGGGGCAAGAGAAAATGTTGGCGTGGCAAGGTCTGGTACTGGGTTTGTGCGTGACTGGAGGGATGTGGATTTGCCTTAAAGTGCTCCTCCACCCAGCACTCGCAGTGCAACATTGACACCGGGAACATTGGCCCACATGTCAGATTATGCCTTGCAGATCCTAAAAAAGGGCCCCCGCATTGCCAAAATGATGAACGATGATGACTACTGGTTGGCCAGCATTCTGGATCCACGCTATAAAGGCAAATTCCAAAACATCATGACACAGGAGAGCCTTGACCTAATATTGGCTAACAAACAAGCAACTCTGGTAAACCAGTTGGTTGAGGCATTCCCAGCACACAGCAGCGGTGATGGTTGTCACACGAGCTGTAGGGGCCGAGGGGCAACTTGGAAGAGGTTTTGGTGGTGCACACATCAGAAGTGGCGTTGGAGACAGGGGTTTCATGACCATGTTGTGGACTGATTTTTCAAGTCCCGCTCACACGACTGGTAATACTGCATCAATTGAAAGTGACAGGAGACAGCACTTGTCAACTATGGTTACAAACTACTTTTCCTCCCATATCGATGTCCTCCCTCACAGGTCATTCCCATTTGACTATTGGGCAGCTAAACAGGACACCTGGCCTGAATTGGCACAATATGCCTTACAGGAGCTCGCTTGCCCAGCTGCAAGTGTGCTATCGGAAAGAGTCTTCAGTGCTGCTGGATCAATCCTGACAGAAAAAAGGACCCGTCTGTCGACCCAAAATGTGGATGATCTAACCTTCATTATAATAAACCATGCATGGGTTTCCAAGGATTTTGTCACACCTTACCCTGATGACACATAGGTTGACAGAAAAATGGCTTTCTTTTGTCCTCCTCTTCCTGGGACTTGACCAATTTCGCCTTTAGCAGCAGGTGAATGTCCCACATCAACATATGCCATTTTGTAAACCTCCCTAACTGGGCTGCCTCCTCCCCCCATGGCCGGGGTCACCACCTAGCGCATGCAACCGTGCAAGTGCCGTTGCCCTGGACAGGTGGGTAGGCCGACTCTTGGGTGCGGGCACTGGCACAGGGTCCTTCATAGTGCAATCAAGTGTCTCTGACGGTGGGGGTGCACACCCGCCGTCAGACACACCGCCGTACTATGAGGGGCCCAGTGCCAGTGCCGACGCCCACGAGTGGGCCCCCCTTGCTTGGGCAGGGCCCCAGCATTTGCAATGTTTACCTCTCCCTGCTCCTCCGCTTCCCTCTTTTCCAATTGACAATCAGGAAATCAAGGATAAATGGGAGGGATATGCGAACAAATGTTCCTATGGGTTCATGGAAATATTAAAAGGAATGAATGCCGATTCCCTTAAAGGGATTGAAGTGGAAATCGAGGCCCTTCAAGGTGTTATTAAAAAGGATATGACAAATGAGGCTTTAAAGAAATTCAATGCTGAAATAGAGGACTTAACACAGAAATGGGCTGATGAGATCCAATTGGTGAAATCTAAGAAATTTCAACGTGATATCAACGATAAACAACAGAATAGGATGTATAGGTGGAGAAATACCAATGAGAGATCTCGGCCCTTTTATAGGAATGGATCTTATTCTCGATCACGATCCACTTCGGTTAGGTCCACAGTGTCAGCCGATGAAAGGCTTAGGGGTGAATGAGATAAGAGTGGTGCCCCAATCAATAATGGGAAAAGGAACACGCGACAAAATGCTAAAAAAGTGGCACCTATGAAACATCTGGATAATGGATCTCAGGGGGGGCTCCAGGTAATCAATTTGTCTGATCACGTGTTGTCAGGTGCACAAATTGAAGTATTAAGCAAAGGATTATCGTTTTCTCCAACTAATAGCTTCCATTTCTTTACAGCACTGAAGGATCTCCACCTTTTTTCCAGGAAACTTATCCTGAAAAAACTTCATACTAAGGGTGACGTCACTCGGGGGGATTGGACTCCTGCTGAGAGAGAGGCAATCGGGATATTGGATGAGTTATTGGAAGAACAGAATCCCACAATACAAGGTGGGTGGCCCAATACTATACTTCCTAGGTCCACGAGGTTTCCCCCCTTGTCACTCTGCCCGGCAGCGGAGGTGTTTACTAAACTGGTTATAGAGGATCTTAAGAAATTACCTACATACCGCCAGTCTGACAACCTTACAAACAAACAGAGACAGGGACTTCGGGAATTACAATCCCTGAAGGATGTGGTGATAAAGGCGGCGGACAAGGGGGGAAACATCGTTATTTGGCCTGTGGTTAAATATGAACGAGAGGCATTTCGTCAACTTCGTGATTAAGGAGGTGTACAGTAAATTAACTCATAGTCCGGTTGCCTCCTTCTCAGTGGTGCTCTAACAAATTCTCCTGAGGGCCTTTGATTTGGGGATTATTAATAAGAAAGTGTTGGAGGGGTTAACTGTCCCTTTCCCAAAGATTCCAACGTTCTATTTACTCCCTAAAGTACATAAGGACCCCATCAACCCTCCAGGACGTCCGATCGTGTCAGGGATTGATGGGTTATGTGACCCGATTTGTAAGTTTATAGACCATTATCTCAAGGGATTGTGAAAGACACGACGGACGTTCTGACCAGGGTTGATGGGGTCTGTGTTGATGCAGAGACTATAATGGTAACTGCAGATGTGGAGGCATTGTATACCTGTATCAAACATGAGGATGGCCTACGAGCGGTCCGATTTTTCCTCGAGGCCTCCGACCTGGGTGGCCCTCTATGTGAGTTTATCCTTGAACTGCTGCATTTTGTCCTTACGCACAATTTTTTTGTTTTTAAAGATCGGTTTTACCAACAGAAGCGCGGCGCAGCCATGGGGGCGGCCTGTGCACCCACGTACGCCAACCTCTTTTTGGGTTTTTGGGAGAGGTTGGTGTTCGGGGACGCGGGTGTGGGGGCCGCCGACCATGTGCTGCTTTGGCTGCGGTATATTGATGATGTGTTATTATTTTGGCGTGGGACAGTGCGGCAGTTGGAGGAGTTCATGGCTATGTTGAATAACAATTCTTTCAACATACGTTTGACTTATAAATATGATTGCACGAAAATTGACTTTTTAGACATCTGCCTGGAGGTGGATACTTCATCCTTCATCCAGACGGATGTCTTCCGCAAAGCAACATCTGTCAACGCATTGTTACATGCAAAATCTGCACATAGCCATGCCACTGTGAGGGCCATCCCGGTCGGACAGTACTTGAGGATATGGCGGATCTGCTCTACGGACCATAGATTTGAAAAACAGGCGTTGGATATGAGGGAGAGATTTAGACAGCGGGGCTATAGTAGGAGAAGTATTAGGAATGGATACAAAAGAGCTAAACTTACAACGCGTGATCAGCTGTTATATTCTAAAAAAGATTCTATGAAGGATAATGAAGTTGTGAGATTTATTTCTGATTTTAATCATGAATGGGATAGTATGAGGAGTATCCTCCAGAAACATTGGCCCATTCTGTGTACTGAGCCTTCTCTGAGACCCTTTTTGACGGATCGGCCACAGATGACCCCTCGAAGATCTAAGAATTTGAAGGACTTACTAACGAAAAGTCATTATGTGCCACCAAAGGAAAACCCATTTGGATATATGAAACAGGTGAAAGGCTGTTTTAGATGTGGCTTGTAGTAATGTCCTTCGAATAGATTCATTTTCTTCCGCTGATGGTTTGAGAAATTATGACATCAAGGAGTATATCTCCTGTAATAGCAGTAATGTTATATATTATGCCATCTGCGGATGTCCGCTCATCTATATTGGTCTTACATCCAGGGAATTGAGGATACGTGTGAGGGAGCACGTTCGTGACATAGTTGCAGCAAAAAAAGTGGGTGATGATGGTGATCTCAAGACAATCCCCCGTCACTTCAAGGCGGTACACAATTGTGATCCATCTGGCTTCATGGTGAGGGGGATTGAGTTGGTCCATACTGGGATTAGAGGCGGCAATATAAAAAGGCTGCTCGCGCAATGAGAATTGAAATGGATTGTGCAGTTGGGCACAATGAAACCCGCTGGGTTGAACGATTCCCTTAATTTTGGTCCCTTCTTATGATGTTTATCTGTATCTGGTATAATTCCTCCAATTTTTGTATTTTTTAGATTTGTGAGGGTTTGTGTTTTTCTTGGTTTTTAATATTGCTTGTTTGTCTTTTTTCAGTTATCTTTTAGTAATGCATTCAAATAACATCAATTACATGATGGAGATGTTGGATTCCCTGACATACAAGGAGGTTCTCTGGATATCCTATGATCACCATTTTCCATGACTATATACCCAGTATACCCAGATGTCAAAGGATCAATTCATCTTCTTTTGCTTTTTAACCTTTGTATCATGTGAAAATTATTTGTTTGGTGTGGACATGATCACTATATTGAACATCAATGCCTGGCGCTGTTGCTGCGCGCCTGCGCGGCATTCCCGTCTCCCCTGGCCCGGTTCGTCCGGCAATGCCTGGGTCGGTGTGCGACTGAGGACGTGCCGTCCCCGCTCGCTTACTGACAGGGCGCCGCCGGGCGCTGCGGGCTGGTGGATGCTGGGGATGGGCGCATGCGCCGTTTTGCATACGGCGTCAGGGCCATAGATCAGCTGACAGTCACGTGATCAATTGGGATATGGTCAAAAAGGCCCTGGAACAACACTTACCACACTTCCCTTGAGAAAGCTAGTTGTGTACTAGCGAAACACACGTCGGGTGTCCCGGGACTTGGCGTTGTGCTCTGCCATGTGAGTAGTTACCATTCATTTCCCCCCTGCCCCCCTGTTTTCGTGTTCCTGTGGTTTCTCCCTTTGCAAGCGCTACTCAGATCTGAGTAGGACATTATGGGCTATGGATAGCCGGACTTTAGGACAGTGCTGAGAGGGTATACATTCATTCATGTCCACTATGGGGGAATACTTTGGTGGGAGGGATCTATTGATTAACATGGCTTGATCACCACTGCACATTTCTCGGTTTTGGTGTCCATTTGAGTACTTTGTCTATTTTATTATATTGTTTGTCCATGTGTCATTTTAACTAATTTTTGTATGTGGCAATAAAGGATATACATTTTATTCAAAACTCCTTTTGTCCTCAGGTTTTTGAGTTTGTCCATAGTGGAGTATCATAAGGCACTTATAGGGTGTGTGCACATCCGGTGCTTAGATAATATGAGTCTGGTTTATGTGTCATCCTCCGCTGTGTAGTCTGGGCTGTCAAATCCTTCACTAGGACTGCCACTACAAATTTGGTGAACTGATAGAAGATGATGGTTAAGACGTAGCTATGCCCTGTCCCGCTGGCCGGATCTAGCTTCAGATGATCAATGGCTTCCATTTCTTATGGACGTCGACTCACAATGAGATGCAGTGGTGGTTTCTCATCAGCTTTCACAGTTTTCCTACCCACAGACGTGTGACATTCCAGTGCACATTTTTAAATGTGCCCTCTCATGCCAATCCAAATGAATCACCTATGGCCTGTGGCTCCTGTCTTTTGCACTCCAAAGTTACGTGACAGAGCATGATAGGCAGTGAGCACCATGTTTACATCTCTCCCTGTGATCAAAATTATATGGATATGAATAATGGCGATGGGATCAACGGTACTGCGATACAGCAACACTTTCTTCACAAAGAAAGGTTTTCGCTGTCTCCACACACTTAAGTAATTGAGAGTCTGCATCGCCTCTGAGAATTGGGTGGGAAGTTTATCCCGTGAATAGGAATTCCTAGATTTCTGCAATCACTAGAATTTATGTCAGTAATTGTATGCATCTCATTTCCTATTGCGGAGAGTCTGGACTGTATTACTGAGACAGAAATATATAAGAAGATTTAAAAATACCACCAAAAGTGTACACTGGTGTACGCTTCAAATACATTTCCTTTTTCTACTTTTTAAATTGTTGTCTAATCCATACTGAGAACATGGAGATTTTAAATATTTAAACTATGCAATATATACTTGCTATCCAGTGATAATGTACCCTTTCTCAACTTTGTGCAAGCTGGTCAAATCCATACTGGGCCTGAGGTCGTCTGAGCCTGCCTCCTGATCTATAGACATAGATTTTTAATGTGTAAACTATGCTATACATACCTGTAATCCGGTGATACATTGCCCTTTCTCACCTTTGTCCAATCACGTCTAATCCATACTGGGCCTGAGACCGTCTGAACCTGCCTCCTGATATATAGACCTACGTTTTTAATGTGTAAACTATGCTATACATACCTGTTATCCTGTGACACGGTACCCTTTCTCACCTTTTTCCAATCACGTCTAATCCATACTGGGCCTGAGACTGTCTGAGCCTGCCTCCTGATATATAGACAAAGGTTTTTAATGTGTAAACTATGCTACATATATACGTGTTACCCGGTGAAACTGTACCCTTTAACAACTTTCTAGAATCTTGTCGAATCCATACTGGGCCTGAGAACGGCTGCCGAGCTGTTAAGCAATCTATAGCAACTGTGGTTTGGACGCGTAATTTTTTGCATTTTTTCAGGAATGCCGGTTTGGCCTAATTCAGGAATTGCGGTTGACCTGCACTTACTGGGAAATCATCGTTCGTGGGGAATAATTGGAATCACAGATCCCCATCACTAACAGTGTTCTGATGGTTATCTGCACCTGTAAGCGACAAAAGCTGGTCCTTTCAGTGTAGCACGCATGCAGCCCCAAACGTGTAGCGCGCATGCAGCCCCGAACATGTAGCGCCATGATAGACCATGATAGTGCCAGAGCCTCGCGTATCCCTCTAGTAAGCTTGACGCGTACCGCGGGGGCTTACCGGAGTCTCGTTCATTAACAGAATAAAGCTGACAAATTGCTAGCACAACTACAAACGGACATAGCACAGCACACACACAATCGACAAAGCTTTCAATATGTGCATCTTTTCTTGAGGTGGCATGGTTGTGGTTTCCCGGGTGGAGTCCAATTAAGCCGCAGGCTCCACTCCTGGTGGTGCCCTTTTGGACATTCCTTTAAGGTTCAGCTTTGCAATCATACTGCCCCCGGAAAGCAAACACTTTGCCTTCATGGACGCGGTTTGGAGGTTCGTGGGAATAATAATAATTTATTGGTGGGAAGTCCGACGGTATATGATCGTGTTCGATTTCAGAATTTTTTTCTTTTGGTTGGTAATTTACATTTTTATTCCAGCCTTTCTTGACTTCATAAGGGAATGACAAGCCTATATCTGTGTCTCCTCCACCTCCTCCTTTTACTCCTCCAACTCTTTTCTAAATGTAGTTGTCCTTTTCTATATGTAATTTTTGTCTTCTGAGCATTTTCTCTGCTTTGGGACACCTTTTAAGGTGTTTTGTAATTGTTTTCTATGTGTTTGTATGTGTTTGTGTTTGCCTGCTATTGTTTTCAATGGGGTTTGACGAACATTCGACGAACTTGCCTCCTGTGTGACGAACCAAAACACTAGCGTGGTGGCTCAACACTACTCCTGATATATAGACGTACATTGTTAATGTTTAAACTATGCTATATATACCTGCTATCTGATGATACTGTACACTTTCTTTACTTTTTATATTGTTGTCTAATCCATACTGAGCCTGTGAGCGTCTCTGTGTGACTGATGGAATATATATGGAGATTGACAATTATCCTTTGACTGTATAGAGCGGTACATTTCTGATACAGTGCCATATATCTGATGTTATTTTGTGTCTATTTTGTGCAAAATTTTGAAGTTTGGTGGAAGAGGCCGCGAACATGGGTGCGGGGGGGCCAGCTGGTGATGATGGTGGTGGTGCATCTGCTGGTAGTGGCAAAAGCACAATAGCAGCTAAGGCAGGAGGTGTTGAGCCTGCATCATGGTCTGGCTCCGGAACGCCTGGAATGATACCTTTTCTAGGAGTAGGTTAACCACCTTTAAAGGTGGAGCATGAGGAACTGGTTTTGGCTTACATTGCCGAAACAGAATCCATCAAATATGGACGCCTCTTCTGAAGTTTCAAAACATGCAAGCACTGAGTGGTCAAGAGCTGGCTCCTGGTCAGGAAGAACCCCTTTCCTTGTGTCCTGCACCCCCACCCAAACTGAATGAGGCAGCAGGCCACACTTCACATTAGTCCATGTAGCTCTTTCTATCATACCATGCCTGGGTTATCAAGTCAAATCGTGAATTCCCCAGTCCAAGATTAATCTGACATGGAGTGTGGGTGGCCAGCCAGGGCAGTGGGGTCAATCGGTACCGGGCTGGTGTCTCACAGGGATGTGTCACGGTGGTGGTGACCCGTTCCGTGGCCCTGGGCGTCCATGCAAAGGGGTAAATTATGTTTATAGGTGAATGATACGTGATGCCACCTCTGGTTTCTGATTAGATTGACCAGCGCTGCAGTGTTGCTTCAGTGGGTCAGATGTTGTGGTGCAGCTAAGATGTAGAAGACCTGCACAGGTAGGGCCATAGTCGCAGGGCAGATGAAAGAGTTGGGAGATTGTGTGCAGTGCAGAATGTAGCTGAGCCGTGCGCCAGGCGCAGGAGAAAGATGACAGACACAGTCGTGCAGTTCCTTTACCTGTACTTGGTAGGTGCTGTCCAGGACCCAGAGTACAGATGGAGAAGGAGTTGGTCAGCCTGGAAGCCAATTTGGATTTCTCTCTCTGCAGATAGGTAGTGTGGACTCCATTCTAGCGCTTATCTGAGGTACTCGCAGTGCTGAGTTCAATGAAGTTCCCCCTGTTGACTCTCTTTTGGAACTTTCTTGTATGGCTGGCAGCCATAGCCTTTTCCTTCTGGCTCACACACATCAAAGCTGGGGCCTCCGTGCCTCAGTTGGGTACAGAGTATTTACAGCTGCTACTTCCTCCGGATTCTGCTGTAGGAAAGTCAGTGTCCCTACAAACTCGGAGACCGGAATCCGGACCATGCGCTCCAGCTAGGAGTGAGCCTTAACTCTGCTCATCCTCCAGCTCCCCTTCTCACGTTCACACACTTCCCCTTCCCTGCACAGAATGGCCTAACTTACCTCCTCCCGACCACAGAGAGCAGCTCCTCAGCAGTCATGTTCAGAGGTCTCCCTGCTGGCGTGGAGTGGGAAATGTGTTGTGTGTTGGTTTAACTGCTAGAGAGATCCTTCATTGCTCCCAAGCATGACATCACACTCCCTAGGAGGAAGGTAATGCCACTGTGGCGACCGTACTCCTGGGGACGCCACAAGTGCACTGATGCCCCGCCACTGCTTGATGATTCTGCTGGTACATTGACCCAGACCACTACATTCCCCTCTCACTCTACACAGCCAGAATCTGACCAGAGGAAACTCAGGTTCCCCTTTCCGCATACTATACCACCTTACACGGTGACAAAGAGGAAGGTGCAGATGAAAGTGCAGGTTCCTTGAGCTGGTGGGGGGCCATACTCATGGGCGACGGCACTGGCATAGGGCCCCTCATAGTACGCAAAAGTGTCTCTGCCGGTGGGAGGGCCCACCCCCACCCACACCCCCACCCGCCGTCAGACACACCGCCACCCCCACCCGCCGTCAGACACACCGCCACACACCACCGTACTATTAGAGGGGCCCTGTGCCACTGCCGTTGCCAATGAGTGGGCCCACCCTGCTTGCTCAGGATCACAGCACTTGCAAAGTTGAAATACTTACCTCTCCCTGCTTCACCGCCATAACGTCTTCCGCGTTTCCTGACAGTGATAGTCTGATCAGAGAGCGCAATGAATTCATGTCTGTACGCCCTCTGCCTAAACAGCCAAATGCAGTGAGATGGACGATGGGGACGACGAGGAGTCCAGACTAGTACAGGGATTCCATAGCGAGGAGACTTGTTTAATTGTTTTCAATGTTGGGACAGCAATTTTTGGGGAGCACTATACTCTGGAGAATGATATATGGGGCCCACTATACACTGGAGCATTCCAAAGGTGGACATCAGACACTGGAGCAGCATTTACAGGGCATATTATACACTAGAGCATTAGAAATGGGGCCCATTATGTATGGAGCATTATTTGGGCCCATAAAACAGTGGAGCTTCATCCATGGGGACCAACATATACTGTAGCATTATGTGGAGCTCATCATATACTGTTTCAAACATTATATGGGACCAATGATTCTGTATGGAGAAATATATGGGCCTCATTACTCTGTATAGCACACTATGCGGTGGCCATAATACTGTATGGAGTAATATACTGTCCGTTTTTGGAGCTACTAAAAATGGATATCAGTCATGAGGTAAAAAGTGAAGTATTTTTCATTGTACTATGCCGCTATTTTTCTGCGGTATCGGAGCATCATGAGTTGTGGTATGTGTTAAAGGGGCGCTCTTTGGCCCAGGGCACATGAAAACCTGGAGCCAGCCCTACCCCCCCACAAATTTAGCCAAATAACCCCCATTTTTCAGTGCGTAACTAGTATTATGAAGTAAATTAAGGTTGAAAAGCCTCAGTAATCAGAATTGATGTTTTTGGCATTCAAAAGGGCACTGTAGGTGTGTTTCCTGTCCTCCACTCCCTGCCGACTTTGCTTCACCATTGACTTGCATTGGGTTTCGTGTTTCAGTCGGCCTTCGACTTTTCATGATAATCGGCCGATTTTGTTCGACCCGACTTTTGCGAAAGTCGGGTTTCATGAAACCCGACTTGACCAGAAAAAAGGCAAAGTCGCTCATCTCTACTGAGCATCATTTCCTTGTCTTGAGGCATTTCAACTGAATTTAGATCAGTCTATAATTTGATTTACCACTTTGAGTATCATTCCAAATTGATATCTCCATGGGATATTAAGTTTAATTTACGTTGACCATTTTTATGTTTTATTGTTTTCAACACATCCCATTATGTAATGAATAAAGATTTGCAACTGGAATATTTCATTTAGTAATATCTAGGATGCAGTATTTTAGTGTTCCCTTTATTTTTGTGAGCAGTGTACTAAGGAACTGTACTCCAGACCATGGAATAGACTATGGGTGAGCAATATAAGGGTACAGTATGTGCATATGTTGAACAAAATTTTTACGCAATTTCTGCATCTCTTGGCAGAAAAATGCAGCTGCAAAATGCTCATTTTTGGCACATTTTTGCCTGATTTTTGATTGATTTAAGTGAAGTCAATGGTGAAAAACACAGGGCAAAAACGCACAGAGAATTGATATACAGCAGATTATATTCTGCACCAAATCTGCTAGTCAAAAATACTCAACGTTTGCATGACACTTTAGGTTTTTCATTCGCAACAAATCTGCAACGTGTGCACACAGCCTAATATCAATACATTTTTTATATAAAATGAAAGAAAAAGCGCGGACGGCACTGATATTACCGTGCATCCTCAGATGGTGTGCGGCATTTGGAGCGCTGATGACTGGCAGCTTCGGGTGCTAGACCTGGAAATTCACAGTACTGTTTGAGTTCAAGTAGAGATAAGGTCACACTCAACAAGCTGATGTAAATGTTGCTTGATTTATTGGCACATGTTACACATGTCAGGCCGGGGGAGTGATATCAGGAGTGCAGAGGGAGCTGACAACGGCCGTTTCGCGCTGTCTGAGCGCTTCAACGGGTCATCTAATACATTTTTTAACAAGTTTTTTGAGGCTTATATAGCAATGAAATGAACCAAAGAAGATGTAATACACTATAGATAAGCAACATAATACCAATACATTTTTAAATTTATTTTTGAGGGTTATATACCAACAAAATAGACTCCATATAACGGAATTGTCTATAGGTGAGCAATATAATACCAATACTTGTTTTAATAATTTTTTTGAGGGTTATATACCAACAAAAGGAACCCAAGAAGATGTAATACCTTATGGGGGTGCAATATGCTATCGATAAATGTTGAACATTTTTTTTGAGGGTGCACCAACGAAATGTACTCCAGACCACAGAATAGTGTATGGGTCACCCCTATGGACAAGAAATATAATACCTATAAATTTCAAACACTTTTTTGAGAGTTATATACCAACTAATGTAATCCAGACCACAGAATAGTCTATAGGTGAGCAATATATTACCGATGCAAGTTTTTGAAGGCTTTTATTACAAAGAAATGAACTCCAGACTAAAGAATAGTCTATGGGTGAGCAATATAATACAGATACATTTTTTAAAAAGTTTTTTGAGGCTTACACACCAACAACATTTACCTTAGAACCTGTAATACTGTACGATTGAGAAATGTGACCCAGCAAAATTTGAAAACTTTTTTTGAGTCTTGTATATCACAAAAATGTACCCCAGAATATGGAATAGTGTATCGGTAAAAAATATAAAGAAACAAGCAAAATTTTCAAATGCTTTTATCTACTGTTTTATACCACCAAAATGTGACAGAAAGCACATAATACTGTACGGATGAGTAATCTAATTCTGAACTATTTTTTGATGCTTTTTGTAAGTTTTACATATCACTGAAATGCATCAATAACCATGTTAAACTGTATGGATGAGTCATTGAATCCATAAAAAAAGTTACACAAAATTTTTTTCAAAGTGTAGTTGATCTACTTATACAGTCATAAAGGTTTTGCAAAAAGTGCAAAGCCAGTCAGAAATTAAAAGGAGGGTCATCCATACACCCATGAAAGACAACTGGCAGGCCTCATTAAAATATTAAATATTACAAACATTTTATGTGCTGCTGTCATCTGGTGGTGTTGAAAAGTGTGGACTAATCCAGGCTTTGTTCAGTTTTATGAGATTAAGCCTGTCTGCATTCCCCGTTGACAGGCGAAAGTGCCTGCCTGTTATGACTCTCTGGTGGCACTAAAAAGCCGCTCAGACAAGAAGCTAGCGGCAGGTCAGCACAACGCCTCCAAGGCATAAAGGGACAGGTGTGTAGTTTTGAGACCCATTAGTTGAAAGTCACTGTGGAATTAGGGAGCATGCTGGTTTGGTTAGCAAGGTATTGCTTGACCATTTTTAAAAACTTTTCTATCCTTGTTAAAAATACCCAATCATCTAGCCTTGGGTGATGGGCTGGTGTCACAAAATTGGTCCATGCCTTTTGACAGTGTACCCCTGCCTCTGCTGTGTGACTCCCTGGCTTCTCCTCCTTGGTCAGACAAGGAAGCTTGCCCCCTACTGCTAACGTTTTCTGATGGATTTTTTTCACCATATTTTCCACAATGGCCTTATGGTATAGCACCACTTTAGAAGACCTCTCCATCTCAGGAAGAAGAGAATCAAAGTTCTCCTTGTAGTGTCGGTCTAGCAGGGTGAACAACCAGTAGTCTTATTTTGGCCAAGATCAATGTAATGGGAGGGTCACAGGAAAGGCAGCAGTACATAAAGTCGGCCATATGTGCCAAGCTCTATAAAGCCAACACTTCCCTGTCTCCACCTTGATTATGCCTCTCCCTCTCCTCCTCGTCTCTCTCTTCCTCATCATTTCCATCCTCAACCCATCCATGTAGGAGAGATGAGACAAAGGTTGTGTGGCTATTAGCCTCTGTTGTGCTAGCCACTAGCTCCTGTTCCTCCTTTTCCTCCTCCTCAGCATCCACCTCCTTATTGTTACCCAATCCACGCTGAACAAGCAAAGATTAGATCCTTAAATAGAGTGCTAGTTGCTCTCATAAAGAGTCATAGATAATTCAAGATATATGTATCTACAAATGAAACCAGCATAATCGTAAGGACTTTTTGAAACAACCATTCATATATCAGAACAACGTGAACGTATGGAGGAAGATGTAAATTGAATGTAAAAAATTTATTTTATTCAAAGTCAAAAGTTAGAAAAACAATGTTTAACATTGTAAAAATAGGATGTATGGTGGGAAGCCAATAAGATGTAAAGTGGCAACACCACAAGGCAGGCAAAGAATGCAAAATGATGACAAAAATTTGAAGAGAGTCCAGGAAGATGTCTAAATCAATTTAGGAATAATTAGAAAAAAGAAGAAACAGCACAGTACTTAGCTTCAGGTGCAGGGCCCAGACAAAAAGTCCTGTTTTTAGCCACAATATCCAATACTCATTCCAAATAGAGGCAGCACTCCATAGTTAGTTTTTCAAGTGGTAGTGAGTTTATTGAAGGCCTTGATATGTGGGTTCAATAAGCGCACTACCACTTGAAAAACTAACTATGGAGTGCTGCCTCCATTTGGAATGAGTATTGGATATTGTCAGTTTAGGAATAGATATACCATATATCCAAGAAATAACAGAGTGACTTCAGCAAAGGGGACATAACTCTAGTTAGAAATGCAAGTGCATATAGAATCAAACAGAGCAAAGAAGCCACAATAAACCGGACTGTTTAAAGATACATAGGAAACAAAAGGTGTGTAAATATTCTTACCTAACCATGCAATCGTTTTTGAGATCTCAGGAATTCTCACTGACCATGTACCACTGTATATCAGAAATGGAAGCCTACAAAATTTTAAAAAGCTTTTTAGCAGTTCTACAGATCACAGAAATGTTCACAGACCACAAAATACTGCATGTCTGAGAAATGGAACCTACAAAATTTTTAAAACTTTTTTAACAGTTTGAGATCACAAAATTTTTTTTGAGACCCCACAAAAAAAACTGCAGCTGTATATTTGCAAATGGTTCTAGCTTTTTAGCAGTTCTACAGATCTAGAGATCACAGAAATGTTCGCAGACCTAATTCCTGTCTACGGACTGGATTCTGTCACTCTTACTGCTGCTGCGACTCTCTCACATTCCTTAGGCTAAATGCAGCTTGTATATGCTGCAAACGATTAGCCCTTAGAAGGGCTGTTAGTGTGATGGCACCAGTATCAGCACAACAGGCCTCTGATTCGTTATACTGTGCACTCAGGTCTAGACAAGCACTCTCTTCCTCCAATACGAAGTATCACATAGCTGTGCAATGGCGTCAGTGTGCCAAGTCGGGCGGCGCCTGTCATTTTATAGTCCTTGCTGATTTCAGATGGACAGCCAATCACAGTAATGCCACAACCAAGATAGCTATGGCACTACAGTGATTCACAGGCAATCCCCACATGCTTATTGGATGCATAACAAGTATCAAATATGCAGCGTGGGGATTGAAGTTTTACATCGAGCACTGCCCATTACACGCCGAGTAACGAGCACATCCGAGCACTGTGATAACTGAGTATCACCGAGAACTTTCACTCATCCCTATTAATAATAATGTTCCATCAGAAAACCTTCCTTTTAGGCTATGTGCACACGTTGCGGATTGCGCAGCGTTTTTGGACCTGCAAATCCACAGCAGATTCTGCTGCGTTGTACAGTACCATTAAAGTCAATGGAATTTGAAAAACGCTGTGCACATGCTGCGGAAAATTCAGCGTGAATTAGCTGTGGGTTCATTTCCGCAGCATGTCACTTCTTTGTGCGGAATCTGCAGCTTTTCTGCACCAATTGACTTGCATTGATCTGCAGCAAAGCCGCAGGTCTCAAAAAGATCTGCAGTTTTGCTGTGGATAAAACTCTGCAGATCGGGAGGGGGGAAGAGTGTGGGTGGAGTGTGGGCGGTGACTGTGTGCGTGTATGTGTGTGGGCTGTGACTGGGCATGCATGTGTGTGCAGGCTATGTGTGTGAACAGGGGTCTGCGGGGTTCATCAGGCTGGCGGGGGTCTAGCGGGGGTCTAGCGGGACCTGTGCAGGGGGATATCGGGCCTGTCTGGGGGTCATTGGGCTGTTGGGGAGTCTGGCGGGGCCTTTGCAGGGGCTTACCAGGGCTCATCGGGCTGTTGGGAGATCTGGCGGTGCATGTGTGGGGGGTTACCGGGCCTGTCCGGGGGTCAGCAGACTATCAGGGGTCTTTCAGGGGGGCTGCGGGGCTGTCCGTGGGTCATCGGTCTGTCCAGCAGGTGTGAGGGGGGGGCTGCGGGGCTGGGGGGGTCTGTGGTGCTGTGTGTGTCTGCATGTGTGTGTGTGTATATGTGTATGCAGGAATCGTCGGGCCTGCTACACTGTCAGTGATTGACACATTAGCCATTGATGGGACAGTAGTAGTCCCTTCATCCGGCTAATGTATTGAATGCTAAAAAAAAATTCCGAACATACAATATACAACTTATAACATACAGAACATACAAAATATAGCATACAAAATATAACATACAGAACATATAAAATACAAAACATACATATAAGATACAGAACATACATGCTGTATAACATACAACACATAACATAGAGTACATACTCACCGCGCACACCTAATTCCCCGAAGCCATCGATCTCCTGTAATAAAAATAAAATAAACCAACCTATATTTACCTTTCCACCGTAGTCCAGATAATAAAGAGTGTCCAATAACAATCTCCCATGGAGAGCAGCCACATCAGTTGATGCGACCGCTCTCCAGGGGCTCCTGCACTGAAATGACAGGCGGAGGTAATCCTCCACTGTGTATCTCTCTTCCGGGAAAGAGGTCCCATAACCCTAACTCAAGCCCTAACCCTAACCCTAATTCTCATGCAGCATTGCTGAAAAGTGAGACTTTGAACTCAGGTAACCTCACTGATGGACTGCAGGAGGCATTGTCTCCTGTCAGTTCATCACTGGGAGGCCCTATAGAGCAGTGACATCACCTGATGTCACTGTTCTATAGGTGAGATCGTCGTGGCACACTTGTTATTAATTGGACTGCGTCTGACAGGGAGTATACAGTTGGTTTATTATTTTTCTTTTTTTTCTAGGAGACGATTGAATCTCAGAATTCAATAAAAATTCAATAAATTCAATAAATTCAATAAAAATATGAAAACCATGTTGTGCTTTATATCATTAAAAGACTTTTTTCTTATGTGTGTGGTTTTTTTTACCTCTTTCAAAAGATTAATAATGGATTGGTGTCTTATTGACGCCTCTCCATTATTAACTGGGCTTAATGTCACCTTCCAATAGCAAGGTGACATTAACCCCTTATTACCCCATATCCCACCACTACACAGGAGTGGGAGGAGAGGGGCTAAATGCCAGAATTAGCGCATCTTAGAGATACGCCATTTCTAAGGCGGCTGCGGGCTGGTATTTGTAGCCGGGGGGGGCTATATCCATGGCCCCTTCCTAGGCTATGAATATCAGCCCACAGCTGTCTGCGCAGCCTTTCTGGCTATAAAATATAGGGGGACCCCATGTAATTTTTTTGGTGGGTTCCCCCTATTCTTATAGCCAGTAAAGGCTACAAAGACAGCTGTGGGCTGATATTCATAGTCTGGGAAGGGGCCATGGGTATTACCCCCTTCTCAGGCTACAAATATTAGCCCCCGGCCGTTGGCTTTACCCCTCTGGTGCAGAAAATTGCACAGGAGCCCACGCCATTTTTTTCCCGTTTTTTTTTAAATATATATGGCTATATATCTGTAGATATGGAAATATCTATAGATATATCTATGGAAATATCTATATATGTCTATGGAAATATCTATAGATATATCTATGGGAATATCTATGGAAATATCTATAGATATATCTATGGAAATATCTATAGATATATCTATGGAAATATCTATATATATGTCTATGGAAATATCTAGAGATATATCTATGGAAATATCTATGGAAATATCTATAGATATATCTATGGAAATATCTATAGATAGATATGGGATAGATAGGTAGTCTGTGGACCATACAGGAACCACAGTATTGATGATATATAGTCACTAGTCAGTATCAGAAATAAACATTTACATCCAAGTACTTTCCATATAATATCTTCTCTGATTAAAGTTGTTCCCATCCCTTTTGTCTCCATGCAGTACAGACTAATTAATGATATTTTAAGTCCAGAGCTCATGTCTCCAGACTTCCCACTTCTCAGTATTCAGCAGCAATACACAACAAGATGCCCTTAAAAATAAAAGTTTAATTGTACAGCTCTATGAATATAAATATTCCCCATGCTGTGCCCCTGAATAAATATGTGCTTCCTGCACCAAATATCCTTCACTGTGCTTCCTGCACAAAATATCTCCGACGCTGTCCCTCTCCATAATGTCACCTCACACTGCCCCTTTCCATAATATTTAACGCACACACTGCTTCACTCCATAATATTCCCCACACACACTTCTCCTCTCCACATTCCCCAAACACACTGCCCCTCCATAATATTCCTCACACACACTGCCTCTCTCCATAATATTCCCAACACATATTGCCCCTCTTCATAATATCCCCCTCACACTGCCCCTCTCTATAATATCACCACAAGCAAAAAAACAGCTGTGTGGCACACCTAAAAGGGTGCACGAATAAGGTTCCACTCCAATAATAATAAAAATGAGAATTCGTCACTCCAAGTTCCAAATTTTCATTTTTATAATATCATCACACACGCTTCCCCTCTCCTTAACATCCCCCTTACACTGCCCCTCTCTTTAATATCTCCCCACTTGGGGCAAGGGCTGATGAGCTCTCCTCTACCCCAGTCCTGGCACCATAGTGTGCAAATATATTCACGTCTTTTATTTGTTTGTTTTATGCATTTTCATGCAGGTTACTAATTGTACTCAACTAAAAATAATGCCATGCACATACCCTAAGCCTGATAGAGTATCTAGGGGTCTGTAATACACCCCATAAGGACTCCAAGTGTATGAACTTTGTACTTGCCCACTATTGTGCAGGTTGTTCTTTATTTACCTTTTTTATATTTTTGTGGCCTAATCGTTTATTATATCAAGATATCATAGTTTACTATTTTTATTATTATTAAGAAAAAAAATAAAGTTTTCTATGCAACCCTAAATATGAATAGTTGGGGTTCCTTACTGTTCTCATTACTGATGGCAAGAGACACCCTTATGTTACAAAACCAACATCTGGTGAAAGTTTCAGCCTGGAAAGCTGCTCTCAGCTTGCATTTCACTCCTCAATATATTTTTACATTCTCCTCATGTAAATATATTTCACTTATCAGACTTTCAGGTAAAACTGTTAGCTACAATTTCATGGCAGAGTACCACTGCTGATCCCATTGAAATCAGTTTGAAGCCATGTTACTGTTTCATATCCTTATTGAGAGAAGTGGGAGAGCTTTATGAAGCTTGAGCTTAATCTCTGCTACAGATTTATGCGGCAAAGTTCACCAAGCCTGGAAATGCTTTATGCTATTTCTGCATTTTTTCATGATCTGACAGTATTACGATACATGTAGAGGTCCCGAACACATAACGGCTTCTGGCCTCAGCTGCCGAAGCAATAAAAAAACATTTGGAAGGAGGAAAGTTTTTTTTTATTATAATTTCCAGTTTTCAATGAACTTTAAGTAATGCAGCTAACTGCCTTTTAGGTGCTGTTTTCACATGTGGAAGCATTCTGCTATATATATTACTTTTTATTGGTCATAACAGCTAGAGAGCACAATTCTACAAAAATTCAAGTCGACATATTGCTACGGATGGACTAATAGTATCTTTGTTTTTGCACTGAACTAATAGTCTTTTCCTGGTATTTTCATTTTAATATTTCAGATATAATAGCTTACTTTAAAATAAATAAGTATACAGTACGTGTAGGTTAATACTTTCCCACAAGTCATCCCAGGAGGGTAATCCGATTTAGAAAATTCCTTCAAAATTCCTTTTGGATGCAATGCTGTCACAATGTTATTTTTAACAATTTTAAGAGTTGATTTACATCTTGTGAATCCAGAGCCGTATTAAAAGTAGGGCGGGAAGGACTATTTTCCTGATTTTCAACCACGTTGTGTTGTACACTAGCCAGTATAGTCCATTGCTTCCCAAATATTTCCATCAGTGCAGGTCAGATGACTTTAGCAAATTGGGATTGGAAGTAAATTTGGAGGCCACTTTTAAGAATGGAGATGTGCACCCTTTACACATGTTGTCTACTATCCTTTATTAGGTCCTCTGGCATCCTACTATATAATGTATGCATGTCTACTGTATATAAAATATATAGTAGAATTAGTGAACATTACTATATAGCACTTTAGGGCAGATTTATTGTGGAGGTTCTCCTGGTGAGGTGGATTTACTAAGCAGCAGGTCTCATATACCAAGGGCGATGTCACAGCATCAAAGAACTGGCCATAAGGCTATGCTGAGAAAGACATAACAAAAGCCACCAAGCTAGGAATATAGACAGACGCAGAAGAGTAGATAAAGTGTTAAATGGCTGATATAGAAGGGTTAATGGTTTGCCTTTTGCCTTTAACTGCTAGAATTTTTTTTTCTCCTGACGCAGCAGTCTGTTAGTCTCCGCTTCAAGGAGACTATACTTCTTATCATATATGTTCTCAATAGTCAGCCACAACATGTTCTGGCTACATGGTAAATAAAGTTTGACCCTGGGTAATGGTGGGGGCTACATAGAGTTACATTTGTTGTAAATGGTATAAAATATTGCCTCACATTTCATTATGTCAGATAAAGTGATTTGCAGACGACCTGTGTGCAGTCTCCTTTGTCTCCAAGCGCACTTGTCAATTAAGGGTGTAACCTAATTTGGCCTCACTGGTGATCTGGCATGCCTGATTTTGGGTCAGAAAGCAAACAGCTACAATAAGGCACCTACAAAAGAGCATGCAGATGCAGGTTGTATAAAATATAAGTTTTGCATAGATTATTGCAGCATAATGAGAACAGTCTTTAAATACTAGTTTAAAATGCTCACAGCAGATAAAGAAGTAAACAGCAGGTAGCATTCCACAGTTTAATCAGCCGATCCGAGAAGAAGTAGATGCAGATTGCAGAACTCACAGAAGTTGGCAAGGGATGATTGCAGCATAATGTGTACAGTCTCTAAAGAGCAGCTCGTAATGCTTACAGTAGACATTGTGTTAATCAGCAGGTCTGAGGAAGTACATGCAGATTACAGGAATCACATGAGTTTTCAAAGATAAGTTCAGCTGAAGAAACTGGATAGTGGCTCACTCGAAACAGACTGCAACTGAACACAACTCCGACTGACACTACATGTGGCTGATATGATATCAGAAAGGAACACTGGGCAACTTGTGAACCCTGACATAGCACACTGCACAGGGTAACAGCAAAAGAAGGAAGGAATGGACAGATGCATAACATTTATCAAGCTAAATATGCCAGCATTTTGGCACATTCTGTCTCTGAAACATTGTTCAATGTATATCTTTGTAGATCTAAGACTTAAATTGACCCAGTCAGGATCGCTGGTGCATCACTAAGTGGTAGTGACATAGCAGTGGTCAGCGGTCGCTACTTACCTGTCAGACGAGGCGATGAAGACGTCCTCCCGCACGCGTCCACACGTCACTCGTCTCCACAGCAGGAAGCTCAGCAGGAAGCTGATGACGAGAAACGGCCCAGGACGTTCTTGTGCGATCAGCGATAACCAGCGGGGGAGCCGGTCGGAGGTAAGTATCACACATAGCAATATCGCTAGCCAATCGCTGCTGCGTCACAAAACCAGTGATGTTATAGCGATATTGCTAGCGATATTGCTTAGTGTGATGGGGCCTTTACACAATTCTGTCTATGGTTCCAACTAAAGATGCTAAGCAGTACACTGAAGGTGGATTTACTATGGGGTGTAATAGCAGTTTGGTCATTTAAAAACACATCCACCTTTACCTGTCTCATAACACAGAATCGTGACACATCACAACTACTGAATGGGCAAAAATAGACACATATAGTGTGATCATCTCCCAATAGTGTATAGAAAAATATTTTTATTTATTAGGCTGGTCATGTCACACTATTCGTATTCGCTCATGTCAAGAAAAGAGGAAAAAATTGGAGGACACAGTATAAACTCAATAAGGAGAAATGTAAAGAAATTTTTTTATTTCTACATTTATTTTTTATCCTTTCATATAAGGGCATCTATTAATAGAATTGTGAATGGGGATGCAAAATTTGGTTAACAGCATAATATTATCACAACCTCCATCTCCCCCTGTCTAATTTGCTCAATGAACATTATGACTTGCAAGTAAGAAGAGGAAGTATTTAGGGCTCTGTGAAGGCTCTTGCTGCTTTTCTTTTTCCAGTTGGAGAATCTTCACAGCCCGTCACTGCACAGTAATAACCATATTGCTAATCAGGAGGAACTGGCAGAGGATTACATTATATCTTTCCCCTATAAAGAAAGGTGAAAGGTTGGAAAAGAAAGTGCTTGGCACTTGGGATAATTGATATCAACACAAGTCCAGAGTCCAATTTTTGCTTTGCGACCCTTCTTTAGTACAACTCAAAACGTATTTTCCTAAGAGAAGTGATAGGACAATGCTTTATCTGGAAGTAACCTAATTTCACTGTCTATGGAACTGCTAGCAGTTGCGTAACTATAATGGGAGTCAGGGCCGGACTGGCCATCTGGCAATTCTGGCAAATGCCAGAAGGGCCTGTCTGGTCATGGGCTGCTTTGTCTGCTGTGTTGCAGAATCGGTGTTCTCAAGACACTCATACTGTTAAGAGTTGTGATGTAGCACCAAGCTACTGACTCCGTCACTTACCCCAGCAGGCCTCTGGTATCATTACAAATATTGGTCTTGTAGTAAATCTTCCTTTACTCCATGCAGGGTAATATTAGTAATATATCCCATCTGGTTCTTGGGAATGGTGACAACATGGGCCTGTGTAATTTCAAATGCCAGGGATGAATTTTAGCCCCAGATGGGAGTTCAGTCGCACCCTGTCCTGGAATCTTGGTGGACCTATTGACCTATATAAAAAGACCAATACTACTAGAGACCTGTGATCATTGGGGGTGCAGCTGAAGATTTCATATTGGGGTCAATTAGCTTTAAGTTACATTACTGATGCAATTTTTGTTCCAGTTCTCAGTATCGGACGGGGTCACACCAAAAATAATAAATATGGATAATTTAAATTACAACATTTCATTAATGTAAAGGGAACCTGTCATGTAAAAAGACGCGATTGAACTGCAGATATGGGGTTAACCTACTATGATGCTGAACTGGCCGTCGGTCAGTGCCTGGGGCGAGGTTACAGCCACCATTCGTTCTGTTCAGAGTGGTGAATCCCCGCCCCATCACTGAAAGCCAGAGGCTGATGGGAGGAATAAATGTTCATTTCCTCCAGGCAGCTGGGTTCTCAGTGTAATGGTCGCATAGCTTCAAAAACAATATGAACCTGCAGATTAACCCCATATCTGCAGGTTAATGGCTTTTTGTTAAACTACAGGTTCCCTGTAAAGAGTTTTTTGTTTCATAATATAATAGTCCACAGCAAAATAAACTTTCTAATATGTCTTATTAGAGAAATCTGCTACTTTCACATCTTATACTGATCAGTCATTCTCATACTAAAATCTGTACTCAGTGAATATAGAAATACAGATTTTCTCGTTACTGTGATAGGAAATGACAGTTGGTCCTCAAAGTTCTATGAAGAATTGTGTCATTTTAGAAGAACCTGCAGCGGATTGTCTATGTTGCTTCTAACTCCTGCCCTCTCCATAGAATTTTATAAGCACCAACTGTCATCTCCTATCTCAGAAATGGGAAAATCTATTTTCAAAGGAGACAGATTCTAGATATTTTACCCCCTGAATTGAGAGAGATAAGTGAATCTAAGAGGAGAAATAAACACATTTCTTTGACAAGATATATTACAAAGTTGCTTGCTTTGAGACGCATTACTGATTTTTGAAATAAAAATTAAAACAAAGGTTACTCTTTGAATTAAAAGGAGGACGAATATTTTAACAGTCTAAAATAAATAAATAAACTAAATATATTCACATAAATTTCCATTTCCACTGCTATTCTCAAAGCTGAAGAAAATGAGTACGCAAAAATTCCGATTCTTTTTTTTTTTCTACTTTTTTTTTTTGGAGGGGATGGATGTCAGCATTGACCAGAACCTTGTATAAGTATCTGCACAGGAAGAATTTTAGCTGATGGACTAATTCAATTAGAAAACGATACAGGGAAAAATAGTTGTAATGAAGCAGTGCCTGGGAAAGTAAGCCATCACTTTTGACTGTTTCATGCTAAGGCAGCAGGAAGTACATTTTAACGAATTACTATCATGCTACACGCTGGAGATCGCTAATTGAAAATAAGTGTCTCGCTGGTTACATTATTAGATTATGTAATTGTTATTTTGAAGTGGAAATGTTGAAATACATCATCATATCCTCATGTATTAGCAGAAGGAAGTCGTTGAATTTCCCAAATTCATAATGGAGCTGCTCCCATAATGTTACTGGATACTAGTTAATGGCTTCTCCGTACCTATGTCTTCAGCTGTGCAATCGGCGTTTAATCCAACCATTTGTGACAGGGTTAACACCCACAGTCATTTCCTGCTAAGCCTCACACTGACTTTTTGGTGCGCCGCTGCGTATTTACCTACGCCCAGTCTGCTGTCTTTACAATCAGATAATACCATTAGACATAGACAATGAATCACTGTAATTGTTCTAATATGTTCATGCACCTTCAAAGTATTAACCCCCTCCGCAGCACCGGCTTCCCGCGCTGATCCTTACTTTATGTAATTAATATCCATATATATCTTTTTTTCTAATGCAGTGGAAAGGCATTGATAAAATGAGTAAACATTGGCGAGTCTATGATAATATCTATTTTTTAATACATTTAATGTATATGTTTCTTTTTATATACATTTACTGTGAAAGTGAAAAAATAAGCAGGTAGTAATAAACTAATGGCATCATGTGGTGGAATGGTCAGTTGTCATAGTCATAGTAAGGTCATTTTGCAGTTGCAGCCAAATATTGAGGTTGACTTCACAGCCAGGGCCGACATCTCCACCTGATGCACTGGAGCCCTGGACAATAGCCGGATGCACTCAGTGGACTACTGCCAATGACGGCAGACCATGGATCCGCTATGGAACCCGTGAGTCAGTTGCAGGGGCTCTGTGACAGTGCTGGCATCGCCCCCCCATCATTGTAATTTCAACTCTTTCGTCATCCTGAATGCCAATACAGTTGAAAAAAATGATGGGAGATGGAGCCGTCAGCTGATACTCCCTCTCCCATCATTTCCCCCCTGTGTCTGAGCTCTGTGAAATCACAGCGCAGAGGGCACGATGACGTTTCCACAACGCGCCCACTGTACCGAGCAGTGCAAAGGGTCAGAAGATGCTGAGGAGGCTGGAGCAGCAGAGAAACAGGGAGAAATTAGTATTTATTGATTTATTTTTAATGTATGGAGCAATATATGGGGTCCGTTATAATGAATTGAGCAATATATGAGGCCCATTATACTAAATGAAGCAATATATGGAGCCCATTATACCCAAGGGAGCAATATATGGGGCCCATTTATACTGAATAGAGCAATATATGGGGCCCATTATGCTGAATAGAACTATATAGGTGGCCCATTATACCCAAGGGAGCAATATATGGGGCCCATTTATACCAAATAGAGCAATATATGGGGCCCATTATGCTGAATAGAACAATATATGGGGCCCATTATACGGTATGGAGCAATATATAGGGGCCTGTTATACTGAATGGAGCAATATATGGGTCCCATTATTCTTTATGGACCAATATATGGGGCCCATTATACTGTATGTAGCAATATATGAGGCTCATTATATTGAAAAGAGCACTAAATAGGGTTCGCTATAACGTATGAAGCAATAGATGTGGCCCATTATACTGAATCGAGCAATGTTTTGGGCCCATAACACTGAAAGGTGCAATATATGGGGAACATTATACTGAATATAGCAATATATGGGGCCGATTATACTGTATGGAGCAATATATGGGGCCATTACACTGAATGAAGCAATATACAGTATCTGGCCCATTATGCTGAATAGAGCAATATATGGGGTCCACTATTCTTCATACAGTTATATGGGCAACAAATAGTCTTCCATACAGAAAACTGGGAAAGGGGTAGGTTGAAAGGGTTTGTGAATAAAATATAGCTTTTATTATAATTGTACAAAATAAATAGAAAATATATTAAAATAATTCTCATATGCCTAAATAGGGATGCATATTGAGACACTGCTTAATTGTATATTGCATGTATATTGCATAAATAACACAATGTAAAATAATAATAATAAATTGAGCAATATATGGGTCCCATTATACCAAATGGATCAATATATGGGGCACATTATACTGTATAGAGCAATATATGGGGTCCATTATGCTGAATAAAGCAATATATGGGGCCCATTATACTGTATGGAGTGATATATGGGGCTCATTATACTGAATAGAGTATGGGGTCCATTATAATGTATGAAGCAATAGATAAAATGATAGAAAACAATAAAATAATCTTCATACGCCTAAATAGAGATGCATATTGAGTCACTGCTTAATTGTATATTATATGTATATTGTATATATAATCACTGATTTTCAGTTGTTTAGTAATATTTCTTGCCAAAGTGACAATTGATTGTTAAATTGATTGAATAATATCTTGGGCCAATAATATCAGATCCGCATAGCACTGGTATGAATTATGCTGCAGCAATAGGATAATGCGTCTTCGCTGTAATGCATCTCCGGCGAAACAAGTGTCAAGGATACATGTCCCGGCTGGACAACAGATATAGGCTATAGTCAGAGATATGAAAAGTGATCCAGATAGGGTAAATGAATGCAACATTATCCAATAGCTGCAGCATAATTCATACCAGTGGTATGCGGATCTGATATTAATGGCCCATGTTATTACTTAGTCTTTAATTTAACAATCATTTACCTGTCTGCCAACGAATATCATTAAACAACTGATAATCAGTGATTATTATACAGTTAGAATTAATATAATTACAAGTCACTTTATATGATAAATATCTATGCAGCTAATCTTGTGACTTAATATATGGAATTTGATATTATTTTACCTGGCCTTTAATTTATTATGGGCAATGGCCAGGGACCTAATCAATAAACATAAATAAAACTAAATGATCCAACTGAAAATGTAATGAGTCATAGATTTAATGGACATACAATATACAATTAAGGAGTGACTTAATATGCATCCCTATTTGGGTGTATGTGAATTATTTTAATTCTTTTTCTATAATTTTATATAATCATTAATAAAAACTCTGTTTTATTCACTTACCCTTTTTCCCTATTCCCTTTCACAATTGTCTTATGGAAGACTATTTGGTGCCCATCATACTGTATGAATGACTGTGTGGTGGCCATAATACTGTATGGAGGACTATGTGGTACTCATAATACTGTAGGAAGGACTATGTGGTACTCATAATACTGTATGGAGGACTATAGTGGCGCCCATCATACTGTAAGAAGGACTATGTGGTTGCCATAATACTGTATGAAGGACTATGTGGTACCCATAATACTGTATGGAGGACTAATGTGGTTCTCATAATAATGTATGAAGGACTATGTGGTACCCATAATACTGTATAGAGGACTATGTGGTGCCCATAATACTGTATGAAGGACTTTGTGGTGACCATAATACTGTATGGAGAACTATGTGGTGCCACCAATACTGTATGGAGGAATATGTGGTGGCCATAACACTGTATGAAGGACTATGTGGTGCCCATAATATTGTATGGAGGACTATGGGATGCCCATAATACTGTCTGGAGGACTATGTGGTGCCCATAATACTGTATAAATGACTATGTGGTGGCCATAATACTGTATGGAGCACTATGTGGTACCCATAAGACTGTATGGAGGACTATTGTGGCGCCCATCATACTGTAAGAAGGACTATATGGTGCCCATAATACTGTATGAAGGACTATGTGGACCCTCAATCACCTGAATCCCATCTGCTTTATGGTTTGGTAGAGTTTACAATAGATATCACTCATGTAATGAGAACTATGTGGTGCCACCAATACTGTATGGAGGAATGTGTGATGGCCATAACACTGTATGAAGGACTATGTGGTGCCCATAATATTGTATGGAGGACTATGGGATGCCCATAATACTGTCTGGAGGACTATGTGGTGCCCATAATACTGTATAAATGACTATGTGGTGGCCATAATACTGTATGGAGCACTATGTGGTACCCATAAGACTGTATGGAGGACTATTGTGGCGCCCATCATACTGTAAGAAGGACTATATGGTGCCCATAATACTGTATGAAGGACTATGTGGACCCTCAATCACCTGAATCCCATCTGCTTTATGGTTTGGTAGAGTTTACAATAGATATCACTCATGTAATGAGAACTATGTGGTGCCACCAATACTGTATGGAGGAATGTGTGATGGCCATAACACTGTATGAAGGACTATGTGGTGCCCATAATATTGTATGGAGGACTATGGGATGCCCATAATACTGTCTGGAGGACTATGTGGTGCCCATAATACTGTATAAATGACTATGTGGTGGCCATAATACTGTATGGAGGACTATGTGGTACCCATAAGACTGTATGGAGGACTATTGTGGCGCCCATCATACTGTAAGAAGGACTATATGGTGCCCATAATACTGTATGAAGGACTATGTGGACCCTCAATCACCTGAATCCCATCTGCTTTATGGTTTGGTAGAGTTTACAATAGATATCACTCATGTAATGTAAGAAGTCAGTGAGATCTCTGGCATTGTATGTTACCTATATTTCTCTGCCATATCTGAGCATCAAGAATTGTGGTATGTGCTAAAGGGGCCCACTGAGACTCTTTTGTCTTAGAGGGTGCAGAGTCTATGGGATTTCATTGGATTCACCCTGTAATACCTATACATTACCTGTAATATCTATAAAGGGATTAGGGTTTTGCTGCAGGGTATCACAAGGTTGCTACCTCTGTAGTACCATCTGTTAGCAATAGCTGACATGACTCCGAACAGATTAGACCAAGATGCCATATCAAGATGGCTGGCAGAAGTCATGGCCAGGAGAAGCAGTCGAAGTAGTTAAAACCTTTTCAGCAACAGAAGCTAAGCAGAAGTCAGGGGAGGTGATGAGCTGATGAATGAGGTCAAATACACTAGCTAGCTCAGTAAATTAGATGAGGACAAAATACACGTTTCTGAGCAGTGGAACCAATTTAACCTTGTTGCTCGGACCCAGAGTGAAGGCAGACGATTACAAATTCCATGTTCCTGAGGGCAAAGACAATTGGCTCTACTGGCCCTTTAAGAAACCAGATCATTGTGCATGAGTCCCGAAACAGTAAAGACATGCAAAAGGGCACTGGTGAGAAGGACGATACAGGTAAGCAGATATTTAAAGAAAGCATGCAATCATAAGCACCACTTATGCTGTGCAGGGTTTTGTTTACTTTGTCTACACTGCAGCTAGAGAATTATTTTTTTTCTGATACAGAGTTCCAAATCCCCTGCATAGACATAGATTTAAAAGATAACATTCTGGAAGTATGGAGTCACCACTAAAGGGAGCTATGGAGGCTCCTGCAAACTGTTATCAGTAAGCAGTAGGCAGTAAGCTCCCTCTAGTGGTGGATGCAGGAAGTCAGAATGTTATCTTTTCATTCTTCGCCTATTGAAATATTGAGATCTTTTTCAGAAAAATGAATGATATAAAGTTTTAGTAAGCTGTAATCAACCTATTAATGATATCATGGAAAAAGTTGAAAATTCACTATATGGCTAGCTTCACACTAGCGTTTTTTGCACTGCGTTTTTGCGCAGTGCAAACACACAAAAAATGCATCATGCGTTTTGTATGCGCTTGCTGCTTTTTTGCGCTTGTTTTAACCTTTTTTTAGCCATTTTTACTCTTAAAATGCATGCGTTTTCACACGCAGACGTGCGCATGTCCATGCGCACATCTGTGTTCCCATAGACTGTAATGTGTTTTTTTGTGCATTCCGTGCGCATTCTGTGCGCATGCGTTTTTTTGAGACAGGTCAGACGGACCAAAAATGCTACAGGTAGCAACTGGCGCACACTACAAAAAAGCACGCGCACGTAAAACGCGTACGAACGCGTGCAAATGCTAGACCATGCGCACCCATGTTAAAGATAGGGGAAAAGGACGCATGCGCATGTAAGCGCAAAAACGCAGTGCAAAAAAAATGCTAGTGTGAAACCAGCCTTAGGCTAGTTTCACACTTGCTTTTTTTTGCAGCGCGTTTTTCCCGCAAAAAAACGCATTGAAAAAACGCATACAAAAGCATACAACTGCTGCGTTTTTTTCAAGCATTTTTATGAGCATGCATGAAAAAAACGCAGCGTTTTTATGCGTTTGTATGCGTTTTTAGTGCGTTTTTACCGCGTTTGCGTTTTTTTCCAACATTAGGTGGCCCCTCACACTAACCCAAACCATGACTTTACTAACCCTAACCCTGACCCTAACCCTAACCCTAACCCTGACCCTAACCCTAACCCTAACCCTGACCCTAACCCTTAACCAAATCATACTTAACCCTAACCCAAACCCTAAACCCTAACTAACCCTAACCCTAACCCTAACCCTGACCCTAACCCTAACCCTGACCCTAACCCTAACCCTAACCCTAACCCTGACCCTAACCCTTAACCAAACCATACTTAACCCTAATCCTGACCCTAACCCTGACCCTAACCCTTAACAAAACCATACTTAACCCTAACCCTGACCCTAACCCTAACCCTAACCCTGACCCTAACCCTAACCCTAACCCTAACCCTGACCCTAACCCTTAACCAAACCATACTTAACCCTAATCCTGACCCTAACCCTGACCCTAACCCTTAACAAAACCATACTTAACCCTAACCCTGACCCTAACCCTAACCCTAACCCTGACCCTAACCCTAACCCTAACCCTAACCCTAACCCTGACCCTAACCCTTAACCAAACCATACTTAACCCTAATCCTGACCCTAACCCTGACCCTAACCCTTAACCAAACCATACTTAACCCTAACCCTGACCCAAACCCCAACCCTAACCCTGACCCTGACCCTAACCCTAACCCTAAACCCCCTTAACTAACCCTAACTCTAACCCAAACCCCTAAATTCCATGGTTAAAAAAAAAAAACGCATATGCAAAAAAACGCATACATGAGCATGCCAGTGCGCACATATGCGCATCCATAGGCTATAATGGCCATTTTTAGCGCAAAACGTGCGCATATGTGTGCATGCGCTTTTTTGCAGGGCCAAAAAATGCAACATGCTGCGTCTGGAAAATACAAATGCACACCCCAAAAAAACGCAGCGCATGAAAATCGCATACATGCGCTTACAAGCGCGCAGGTATGCGCACCCATGTTAAATATAGGGGAAAAAACGCATGCGCACATATGCGTTTTTTTCCAGCGCTAAAAAACGCAAATGTGAAACCAGCCTTAGCTCTAGTAAAAAAGCTATACCCTGTGCCATTTATACTTGAGCCTTCTTATTGGACAACTGGGAGCAAGTGAAATTATTACTTGCAAACCCCCTGTAGAAACTTCCCTCCAAGGAGCTGAAAGTCCCAACCCTGATCAAGGAAAACCACGTGTCCAATTCTTGTAGGATAACCAGAGACAAGCCCAAGCCTAAAAGCTTACATGCTCCCGATCTTTGGACTTTTGCTCATATGGGAACTTTTAAATACACATTTGTGAATGTTTATAAACTGTCTGCTAACATTACATTCAACTTGGATTTCAGTTTTTGTGACCATTTAAAACCAATTGTGTGCAATGTTCTTCCTCAAACACAGCACAAGCTTAGTAATGAAAACGTACATTAGCGCATTCTTACAGAAAACACGCCGTGCATTATTGTCCAGAAACGCAGGTGCCCCCTCGCTAACCGATTCCTGAAAATATAAATTGTTTATGGCAAAAATATTATGTTGCATAAACAGTGTTTGGACAATGAACCATAAAGTGTAACCTGTATATATTGCACAGAACTTGGCCTGCTTCCCGGCATCCTAAACTTTACAAGCAGAACACATGTAGTCAATGCGCACAGAACTAGTTCATTTCAATCTGATCAAGGCTATTAAAATGTATGGGAAATGTACAGATACAGCGTATATCCAGAGCAACAAGTCAAAGGGTCTTTACTTACTAAAGTGACTATTTAGTTATAGACGGTATATAGCAGTTTGCAGGTTTTTATCCTGGACTGTACACAGTATAAAACGGCAAAGTAATGGGGGTATAAGAATGGAAATGTTACAAATCCTTTCATCATGTTCTCAACTGGATCACACAAGTGGCTAAAAGCCAACAGCCCAGGATCAAACAGATAGACCTGACAGTATATGACTTGATTACAAACTTCTCTGCATGCACAATATGGAGGAAATGGCAAAGCCAAAATATGCTGTAGATTGTAGATATCAGTAAGTGCTGTCTTTCCTGGTGTTTCACTGAAAGAGAAACTGCAGCTGCATCTCCCTAAGATTCCCTTTGACACTCTCAGGAAAAGCTCCTCCCCTGAGGATCTGCTATTTCTGTACATATTATGGACAGTCTATTGGATTTATTGGGTATTGTGTAATGCTGCCTTTTTTCTGTGCTGGCACTCTAGGAAAATTAAATCCTTAACAAACAGTTTATTGTCAGCAAAACTTTCGAACAAAATGGGATTTCCTAAATATTGGAAGAGCAAGAATAAAAAGGTGTTTGGTTCTCATGTGAAAACTTTAGAAAGCAAAAACTGAAGATATTGCAAATAGCAATTAATTAAGAAAAAATCTAATTGGTTGATCTAGGGTCCGTACATGAAGCTTTGTATGAGATATTAATGTATTTATTGATTATGCCAATGCTTTCTTTAGTGATACTAGTCAAAGTAGATGAGGGTCATCTCTAATCCCATGTCTTTCTTGATGCTAAATATAGAGACAAATATGGACCCATTCATAGGAAGGATTATTTGGTATGAAAAACAGTATGAGATGTAGACTTAGGGCAGAGTCACACTGCCGTATTTCATGGACTAGCCGGCACCTCTCCTGACCTGAGCATCACTGCATGATGGATTACTATGCAGCTGTCAAGCTCAGGTCAGGAGAGGTGCCAGCCAGGGCAAGTTTTACGATCCGATTCTCGGACGAAAAATACGCCAGTGTGTCTCTGCCCGTAGGGTCCCGTTACACATAGCGACGCTTCAGCGATTCCGACATCGATACAACCTGGTAAGGATCGCTGGTATGTCGCTACATGATCACTAGTAAGCTGTCAAACAGGCAGATCTACGCAACGACGCAGCAACGATACGGCGATCCATATAATGACCTCGGCAGTCGTTGGGACCTTGTCACACAGCAGCTATTCTGATGACTGAGACCTCGATAGGCGTGCTTCAACTTCGTCGCTCGTCGTTGTTATGGCATCAAACGCAGCGATGCATGCTGGCCAGCAGGGCACCAATGATCAAAAGATGGCCTAAGACATTCGAGCACGATCAGCGATATCGCAGCGGGGGCCTGGTCGCCGCTATGTGTCACATGTAGCGAGATCGCTGGCGAGGTCGCTGTTGCATCACAAAACCTGTGACGTTTCAGCGATCTCGCTAATGATCTCGCTATGTGTGAACTACCCCTTAGTATCAATGCATCTAACTAACGTTTTCTAAAAGGTCTTAATCTGCTGCCTTTGATTCTTCCCAGGATCTCAATTAGAAACAGGTTATTGAAAGCTGACAAAAGCAGGAGGACTGAAAACTAACCTGAAGTCCGACCGACTACACCGAACTTTGAAGATGCACTTTCACCAAATATTGTTATGGAGATCAGTTGCAATGATTTGAATGGTAACTCTACCCTAACTGATGACACCCAAGGTTGCTTGGATGAAGCAAAACAGGTTTCTGTTTTCAGGTTATACACAGACATGGCTGGAATAAAAAGGACGTCAAAGCTGAGTTCAGTCCAGAGATGAAAAATGAAAGAAAACTGATTTGGGGAGATGACATTGAGAATGATACAGAGGAAACTTCTAGCCCCGTTTCTCCAAGCATGTTGCCCAGCCAGAGTGGAGAAAAGGAGATTTGTGAGCGCAAAATGGGAGAAGATTGATCTTTTCTAGAGCGGTCCCAAACATTCTTAGAGAGCTTCTCATTAAAGAAATAAGTCCATGATTTCTGCTAAAGTTTATCTTTTCATAATATAGATTCTTTTTTGAAAACTCTAGGAAAATAAATTTTTTAGTCTTTTTGTCCCACCGATGTCCCACTTTCTGGACTCTCGTATGATCTTGTAGGCAAGATCCTATGCAAATGGAAGACTATAACAACAAAGGCTAATAACTAAAAACTCAAAAAAGTCTAATTCTTTCATAAAGGACATACTGTTACCATAGATAACATTCTTAAGTCATCATTAACCAACAACTAAAGAAGTGGCTGAAGCATATTTACATTACACACAAAGCATGCTTGCTTTTGTCCACACGTCCGACTTAAAAGGAAGACGTGTTGCACTCTCAATTCAACAAGTTCCATCAAACAGAAGAGAAAGAACTTGCTCCGTTTCTCACACCCCCTGTAGGCTTTGAAATCAGGGTTCAAAGTGGACTTTCGGAATTGATAAAAACCCCATAGGTCTATAATACATCCCTAATGGAAGTCAAACAGAGTACCCAAGAGATCAAACATGTTGGACTTACCCTCTGTTCACAGTAGGTGGCTCTGTATAATACATATTTTATATTTACTGGGGGGAGAAAAAAAACCTAAAACAAACAACTAAACACATCCTCTGTGTTTGTTCTGAACTATACAGGAGCTTTGGTGAGTTTACAATATTTCAAAGCCAAGCAAGGAAGTCGGAATGTCAGGATCAGTTACATTCCAGGCTTGTGTGATCCGAGAAAAGAGGAGGTGAGGAGACGCTGCGCTGTGTCAATGATCTATTCTTTATATGTTAAACAGTATGTGGCATCCTCCTTGCGCTCTGCTATTAATGCCAACGTGGATTTTTTTTTCCCTCTTTAATACATTTTTTTTACTAAGCTTGGTTTTATTTTATGACCCATAAACTTGCACAATATATTATAATGATGGATACATTTTAATATCGTTGATCAGTAGACTTAAAAAAAAAAAAAAAGAAAAAAAATTCCGTAGCTTTCTTATAGCCTCAAAAAAAAAAAAAGCATGTCAAGTATGCTAAGCGGGCTTAATGGCCGTAAGTAAATTTTACGGCTCTTGTCAATAACTTTATAATATAGTGGTCTAGTTAATAGGTCAGTAGAACATTTTTATACTGTGCAATAAAGCACTGTATTTGCTCAAAGCCGGCTAATTTCTAAAGATAATGAAAGTTGGCGACAATAAATGGCGCAGCTAATGTTTTTTAATTTAAGGAACCATTTTACTAACAATAAATAAGTAGATAAACAAAGAAATCCGACAGCGTTTATTATTCTAAATTGAGTCACCATTGTTAGAGAAAATTCACAGCTAAAAGAAATGTAAATGCAATGGATTAAAATATGTAGTGTCCTTACTAATGTTTTGCTGCATTCACAATTTTGCTGGCTTCAGAGCTGAAATCTCTCAGCAATTCTGTCATTGTGAATTGTGTATTTAGACATTGCTCTCTGGGATGCAGGGTATAGCTACTGGAGATCTGGTGTAAAGAATGTTCACTTTTGATTTTGGAGTGGCTTCGTAAGGAGCATATGAAGGTCCTGGAGTGGCCTAGCCAGCCTCCAGATCTCAACTCCATAGAATACCTTTGGAGGGAGTTGAAAGTCCGTGTTGGCCAGCGACAGGCCCAAAACATCACTGCTCTAGAGGAGATCTGCATGGAGGAATGGGCCAACATACAGCCAACAGTGTTTGCCAACCTTGTGAAGACTTACAGAAAACGTTTGACCTCTGTCATTGCCAACAAAGGATATATAATAAAATATTGAGATGAAGTTTTGTTAATGACCAAATACTTATTTTCCACCATAATTTGCAAAAGAAATCTTGCAAAATCAAACAAGGTGATTTTCTGGATTTGTTTTCTCATATTGACTCTCATAGTTGGGGTCTGCCTATGATGTCAATTACAGGCCTCTCTCATCTTTTTAAGAGGGAGAACTTGTACAATTGGTGGCTGACTAAATACTTTTTTCCCTACTGTATCTGCCAACACAAAACCCACCCCTTAACCTCTTCCTGACAGGGCCAATTTGCATATTTTCACTTTCTCCTATTCCTTTTTTCCCTCCTTTTCTAAGGTAAATAACTTTTTTTTTCTTTTCATACTGTCGACATAGCCATATGGGGTTGTCATTAATTAATTAATTGATTGACCAGTGTAAACATATCCATGATTAGATCAGTTTTGCAGATTAAGGCCGGAGTCACACTAACCGACGCAAAATACGGTTCGCAGTTTACATGCGTAATACGGATGAATGACCCCTAAATAGTGCTCCGTATGTCATCCGTAAGCAAGGTGTGGTTGCGTATTTTGCGCATGTCAGCATCTGTATGTAATCCATATGGCATCCGTATGCAATCCGTATGGCGAGATTTTCTCGCAGCCTTGCAAAATGGACATTTAACGGCTTTGAGGCCTGCTAACTATTTAAATCATTAGCCTGCACCCTATTTATTGCCTCAGGAACAGGTGGCTGCCTCCATTCTGTCCATTTGTCACCTTGCCTTCACTAGGTGTGTTGCTGTTGTATGTGCAACATGGCAAACAGTCTGAGTTTCAACACAACTGAGCAGTTCTCTTCAACTGGCTTTTGTCACGCTGCTTTGGCCAACCATGCCCAGTGATAGTGGATCCACGGAGTAGGAGACACATGTGGGTCCATCCACTTTTGAGGCAACGACTCACAAGAGGTCATTTTCATCGCCTCTATTCTTCTATGCGGGAGCATCCTGTAAAATTCTACCAATACTGTCGCATGAGCCTTGCAACATTTGATCGACTCTTGGAGACAGTGCGCCCGGGGATAACCTTTCAGGACACAAAGATGCGCAAAGCTATATCTGCAGAGGAGCGACTTCCACTCACAATACGGTATGTACTACACAACCACATTCTCTATGTTCATAATGTGTTGGCCAAAGTATGTATTTTTGGCTTATTGGACTAAGTTTAATGTCTTCATCTGAGTCCACATATGTTTCAACTTACAGACCAGAATGTTATGTGTAATATGTACTGAATATCACTTAGTAAATGTGCAGCCAAATATGTGTGTGTTAGTCGCTCTGAATTCCTAACAAGTTTGGTATGTATGTACCAGGTTTTTTTGCAATTTGTGCATTCTAAAATCTTCCTTTTCTGTTGTTCTTCAGCTTCCTGTCCACTGGCCTGTCTTATGCCGCCCTCCACCATGAGTTTCTCATTGGAAGATCTACCATTTCTGGCATAGTCAGGTCAACATGTATTGAAATCTGGACAAGACTACATCAAGTTGTCATGCCCGAGCCCAGGATGGAAGACTGGTTGAGGATATCAAGGGACTTTGAGGAGGAATGCCAGTTTCCTAACTGTATTGGGGCCCTTGATGGCAAACATATCCGGGTGCGTAAGTCGCCGAACTCTGGCTCCCAATTCTTCAATTATAAACAATACATTTCTGTTGTATTGTTGGCTCTGGCCGACCCTCAATACAAGTTTGTAATTGTTGACATTGGGGCCTATGGAAGGACGGGAGACTCTCGAGTCTTCAATGCTTCCATTATGGCTCGGCAGCTACGCACCAACCAGTTGGATCTACCACCACCATGCCAGCTACCAGGCTCCACTCAAGAATCAGTCCCTTATGTCCTTGTGGCAGATGAGGTGTTTCAGTTAACACGCAATGTCATGAGGCCATATCCCCGGCGCAACCTTGACCACAGGCGCAGAATTTTTAACTTGCACCTATCACGTGCTCGGCGACTGGTGGAGTGTTCCTTTGGCATTCTTTGTGCCAAATGGCGGGTACTCCAGTCTGCCATTCCGCTGAGTGAACAAAATGTTAATGAAGTAGTTAAAGCCTGTGTGGTTCTTCATAACTTCACCAGGATACATGATTGTTCCTCCTCTGCTGGTGTTGTGCGTAGGCCGGACAATGTGCATAGGGTGAGACCACCTATCAACCCTCAACGTAGACCGTTCTCTGGGCTCAAAGTGCGTGATATTTTCACTAATTACTTTATGTCACCTGAGGGGGAAACTTCTTGGCCAGAGCATGCTGTATCTATGTTATAATTTTTGGTTTTATGTGTGTCTAAATATATATATTTCTACCCCTTCTGATTCTATGACTGTTTAATTGCATTGGTAAGCGTATGTTAGTATGCTGACACGGTTTTTGAGAATTGAGACAGAGACGTAAACTGTAGTAGACAAATTTTTACTTTTGCCTTTTTTTTGTTTGTTTTTTTTTTAAAGGCAAACATATTATTGCCATATGATAGCTGGGGCAATGGGCCAAATTGGCCTTTTTGCAGATGTGAACATTTTAGAAAAATACAATTTTCACACATATCCAAAAAAACAGAATGCAATAACAAAATTGCTACATTAGACATTTTTAATCCAAAGGAAAAAAGAGGTGGTCTTCATCAGCAAAATTATATAAAAAAGATAAAACTCACATTTATTAGGAAGGATTTCAAATCATATTAATAAGCCACCATGACAGGCAAGGCTACCTTACGCGTTTCTGACACATATTACATGTATGTAAAAAAGACAATATTTCACTGTGCTATACTGGGAAAGTCAAAGGATCAAAATAGACTACTCACTTGATAATGCATAGAAAAGGCGTGCTGTCCTTATTCAATTAGTCACTTTTTTGGCAGCTAACTATATTCCCAAATCAAGGCGAACAGCCTCAAGAACATCACGCACTCTCTATGTACAAATGTTTCTGTTGCAATTCGGAGAATTTTACACATGCAGATTCCTTCCTATTTTCCCAATTGTCCTCTATCTTTAATTTACCTCTTTACTTCACCATAGCCAAGCTTAATACTACAATTCAGCTTGTAAGGGTCCTATGCTCAGCCCACGGTTTCCGCATCATTTTCCCCTTAGGGGAGCTACTTTATTGCTGTGGATTTTACATTTCTCTTCTGTTTCTGATACTCTGGAACTCCTGCCTGAGGAACTTTCCTTGTATTAGGTACTCTGTCCCATTTAGGCCAGTGTCCTCTTATAGTTATAAACTCTATGCAACTCCTAGGACCCGTTTCTGGTAATTCACTCTGTCTCTCAGTTGCTTTTCTAGTTTCTGCTCCTCATCATTCTATTTCTTTTTCTGGGTCTCCTCTCAAGATTAGGGAACACCCATGTCTTGCAGAAATACTCACATTGGACCTTTGGTCCTCTCACTACTCACTCTGAGCCCTTTTTGCCATTGTGACAGAAAACTATTGCCTTTCCTTTCAATTCAGCTCCTCCCACTCTGGACAAGTCCCAAACATTAGCTGGCAGTATACCTACTTACTACATTTTGGTGGTCAGAACACAGCTCTTTCACTATCAACACATATTACTAAACATACTACACATAACATCACATTACATTAAGACTCGTCTTCAAGGGGGAAAGTGGCCAGCATGTCCATCTCTTTCCATAAACAGGTGATGAATTACCGATAGTATTCAAATTGTCAGAGAATGAACAAATGTATGTAGTGAGCAAATCACATTTTTCTCTTTTCTTTTTAATTCGGAACAGACCCTATTGAGCTATTTGACGTTCCAGTTTTTATATAAACACAAACAAATGTATTAATGATCACTTACTCCAAGAGATGAGCAAAATTTTTTACATTTCAATTTGCAGACTTCACCAAATTTTCCCCAAAAATTTGATTTGTTGCAAATAAATTTGTGCGCTTCTCAATACTGAAAAGCCTGCAATTGCTCAGAAAATACGCTTTACATGAAAGAGGATCTCGCTGACCATAACAACTTATACTCTACATGAGGGAGAGAGAACTCTGATGATCATAAGAGCTTACATCCTACAGGAGAGAGAGAGGACCCTGCTGACCATAAGAGCTTAGACTCTACATGAGGGAGAGAGAGAACCACGATGATCATAAGAGCTTACACCCTACAGTAGAGAGAGAGGACCCTGTGCACCATAAGAGCTTACACTCTACAGGAGAGAGAGAGGAACCCACTGATGAAAGGAGCTTATACTCTACAGGAGACAGAGAGAGGACCCTGCTGACCATAAGAGCTTAGACTCTACATGAGGGAGAGAGAGAACCACGATGATCATAAGAGCTTACACCCTACAGTAGAGAGAGAGGACCCTGTGCACCATAAGAGCTTACACTCTTCAGGGGAGAGAGAGGAACCCACTGATGAAAGGAGCTTATACTCTACAGGAGACAGAGAGAGGACCCTGCTGACCATAAGAGCTTACACTCTACAGGAGAGAAAGAGAGAGGACCCCGATGACCATAAGAGCTTATATTCTACAGGAAAGTGAGAGAACCTGCTGACCATAAGAGCTCACACTATACAAGAGAGAGAAAGAGGACCCTACTGACCCTAAGAGATTACGGGAGGGAGAGACTTAGCCAGTGACTCTGTATATGGAAAATGACTCTGCTGTACAAGCTGTGCTCCACTGGCAACCGCTGATCTGTGATGGCCCCGGTACTGACCACCACTGTAAAAGGTATGATAATCCGCTAGATGTCATAACTGCAAGGCATTATGGGAATGGCTTTAGCCTACTGTCTGATGCTTCAGCACTGTGGGTAAGAGTGTTGGGCAAATCTTTTTTTGCAAACCGTAAATTTAATCTCAAAATGTTCAAATTCACATAAAATTGCGAATTTCAAAAAATTCGGCTTAAACTCAATTCTCCATAGATAGATCAGCTAAACTCTCTACTTGGTACCCATGCAGCTTCTATTGACCTGGGTGAATGGGACTTAAGCAGATGCCTATTAACTTGTTATAGCTCCAATCTGCGTATGTTATTTGCAGAAATCTGCTTGCGTAAACTTATGTTAAAGAATGATCCAAAAATTGTAAGTTATCCCCTCTCAATTGGACACGGGATAAGTTACTGATTGTTTGGGGTCAAGCTCTCAGATTCTAGTGATCCTTAGCGCATGAGTCTGAAACCTTAAGTACCACTATCTGCAGAAGCGCAATCTTGTTCCAGATCCTTGTTCTCAGGATTACTGGGGTCCCAGCGATTAGACCACGGGCGATCTCTAAGTTATCCTTTATCCATTAAGTCCCAATCAAACATCTTATTTTTTTTTTTAACGTATCTGAAAAAAGAGCCTAGTTTCATCAGAGTTTTTGATATGAGTTTCTTCCAAGTTTTAGTGGAGTGTCATCAGAGTCTGGTCCAAGTTTCTTCATTTTTTCTTGTATAAGGAAAACAGAAAAGTTTCTCCACTTTCTCCTATCTAGCAGTGGCATTCGAATGGTGTCCAATGTTTTTTTACTGACCCATAGACTTCCATTGCCAATTTTTTTACATTTTTTTATATTATCGAAAAAAATGTCAAGGTTGATATTTGCAGAAACATAAGACTGTATTAAGGCTTAGAGTACATAGTGCCATATTCTACATTATCATCCTCCATGTGAGGTATAGGCATATACATCCTCTACACTTCAAATACAAGAATAGGCTTTCTTTTAAGAACTGAGAATATAGAATAAAAGCAGCAGCAAACACCGTGTCTCGGGGAATTAGAATGGCTACCCATGCTTTTCAATTGCTTGTGGTTAGCAGCACAGCCCCTGGGAAGCAAGTCTCCCTTGTAATATTATAGAACAATATGGCAGTTACTGTGGTGTATACCGTGTATCGAAATTTTTCTCATTCACATTAACGGAGATCCCTAGGCCAAGGAGTTATGGAATTTGTTTCAGTCTGTTCAGCGTTCAATTTAGTTTGACAAGTGAACAAATGATCTGTGCAAAATAATAGCTACTGTGGGACAAATAGGGATTATGGCACCACCTTATCATGCAACCATCCACATAAATAGATTGCAAACCGTAAAACATTCAACACACACACAAAGTATTTCTTAAAGTGAATATAGGTGCAGCTGGCAAGACGTGAATTTGCTGCAGTGCGTTCTTCGCTTTTACTATTCTTCTCCATTGCAGGCATATGCAAAGTGCAGTGGAGCAGTGATGGGAAAACCTGCATCTTATGGCAAATCTAAAGGGGCAGAAAAGGAAGGAAAGGAATATATAACACTGGTCTGTCAGGAGCAGCAAATATGCCACAACAGTCTCCAGAATACTGGGACTTGTAGTTGCACGTCATTGCACAATAATCTGTGGCAATGCTGGGTCTTGTACGTTGTAGTTGCACATCATGCCATGATGGTCTGCAGCCATACTTGTCTTGCAGCAGTTGGAATATGCTCATATAAGGGTTTTGATTTCCATTGTGGTGAAAGTCCTGGCATTGGACATATTTATTATCCAGCAGATCCAAAAGGTCACTACTGACACTAGCAGGTTTTTTGCTATGTAATCTGAGAGCAGCATGATGTAGGGACAAAGATCATAATTCCTGCTATGTATCACTTAGTTTACTGGGTGCAGGAGTTATGATAGAGTCACAGTTTTCTCTGCTGCAAATGTAACAGAGCTCAAGTTGTTGAGCCTTGTGTAATCACACTCAGACCTGTGTACATTGTATACAGTAGTGACAGAGAGTTGATAATCAGTGGTGGGCGTGTGGTTGGACTAGGATGCACGTGGCCAGTTATTTTATGGTTGGACTAGGATGGACGTGGCCAGTTGTCCAATGTTTGGACTTGGATGCACGTGGCCAGTTGTATTGTGTTTGACTTAGGCCTCTTTCACACTTCAGTTTTTTACAATCAGTCACAATCCGCCAGGTTTTGAAAAAAAACGGATCCTCAATTTTTTTTTGAGGATCCGTTTTTTTCCCCATTGACTTGCATTAATGGCGGATTGTGACGGATTGCTGTCCGTTGCATCCATTTTTTTTGAGGATCCTCCAAAAGTTGCTGTCCGTCACCATCCTCAAAGATTTTAAAACGGAGCTTGTAACGTTTTTTTCTCTGGCGGATCCTCCAGACACTCATTTAACCCGAAATTCTTTCTGGGTGCCGGACAAAAAATTCTCATTCTTTCTCTCTCTCTCTCTCTCTCTCTCTCTCTCTCTCTCTCTCTCTCTCTCTCCTCTTCCCGGCCAGCATTTCCTTTAAATTTCCTCATTTTCATGATCCGTCTCAAAATGGATCCTGTGCCATCCGTTCACATCAGTTAAGAACGGATCCGCTTGTCTGACTTTTTGGCGGATTTGAACTGATGCAAAAAACTGAAGTGTGAAAGAGGCCTTAGATGCATTTGGCCAGTTGTCCTGTTGTTGGATTAGGATGCTGACAGAATTGAAACAGCAAAGCCCAACCCAGTAATTGGCTCATCACTATAATCAGGCACTCTGCTTCTATATTATGATACTCTCAGATTACATATCAAAAACCTGGTGATAGATTCCATTTAAAGACAATGGGGTCTCTCAGATTTGTGCATGCTGAATACCTTGATGACACCCAGTGAAAGAAACTGTGGGCTGGGTGCATATATTATTATTATACTGTCATGGTTTGAACAGGGTTCTTGCCCTGCACTCACAGGGTTAAGTGTTCGTGGCCTCTTTCTGGATCTGGGAGGGGTATTTATACTCACTCTTTACCAGGGTTCTCTGTCAGTTATACTGTTGTTCTGGTGAGTCTGACCCCTGGTGTGCGTGTATTCTGCATTGCTTGTTTGCTTCCCGTGTATGACCCGGCCTGTTCCCTCACTCTGTACTCAGTCTCTTGCTTTGGTACTATTGTCTTCTCCGGTTCTGACCTCCTGGCTTGGCTATAGTTACTCTGTTACAGTTTGTCCCTATTGTACCGTCTATTGCCCGTTCTGGTTTTCTGACCTATTGCTACGTCCTGACTATTCGCTCTGTCTAACCCTTTGGTACTGTATTGCTATCTTGTGCTTTGACCCTGGCTTGATCTGGTTTCTGTCTCTGTCTATGCCCCTTGGTAACATTGTCCTGTAGTTACCTTTCTAGGAGTTTCCCTGCAGCTCCTAGATCTGTGGAGCTTAGGTCACGCCCCCAGCAGTCATGCGCTCCAGGTCCTGATACTCTGAAGCACGCATCATCACCGCTGCTGCCCTGCTCCACAGGTATCTTTGAGCACTGTTTTTGTACTCAGGACACCCGAACTAGCTCAGTGAGCAAGTGCAGTGCGGGGCTCCTGACATTATAGCTGATCATTTCAGTTTTTTTTTCCTCTGAGGAAAAAAAAAAAAGTGTTATCATCATGGATCCCATACAAGCTTTGGCTGATCAGGTCAAGCATCTGACCCAAATGTTCCACAAACTTAATGTGGAACAGTGTACGATGGCCCAGACCCAGCAACAGTTGGTGGATACTGTGCAGGGGGCTGTCACTGCAGGGGCTCCTAGTGCTGGGAATAGAGATGTGTCATTGGCATTCCCCGAATCTCTGGTCAAATTGCCAGACCTTTTCTCAGGGGATAAAAGGAGTTCAGGTCTTTCAGAGAAGGATGCAAGCTTTTTTTTTTCTCTGAGGCCCCGCTCCTCCGGGGATGAGTTCCAGAGGGTGGTGGGTCATCATTTCCCTACTTCGGGGGGCTCCACAGGCATGGGCTTTCTCTCTCTCTTCCTCTGCTCCTGAACGTATGTCTGTGAATTTGTTCTTTGAGGCTCTGGGGCACATTTATGATGAGCCTGATAGAGTGCGTCTGGCAGAGGATATGGTGATGAGTGTGACACAGGGGAGGAACTCTGCTGAATGGTTCTGCTCTGAGTTCAGATGCTGAGCAGCGGAGGTCTCCTGGGATGATGCTGCCCTCCGGGGTTTGTTCTGTAGAGGCCTATCCAAACGTTTGAAAGATGCCCTAGCCCTTCATCCTCCACTGGATTCTTTGGAGGACGCTATGATCCAGGCTGTCTGCATAGACCGTAGGCTGTGGGCAAGACGGGTCATGCTGCAGGAGACCCCTTTATTCTCCAATCTGAGAGACTCTGCATCTAGTCCTGAGCCAATGGAGGTTGGTGCCACGTCATTGGAGGAAAAAGAGAGGAGACACCGAAGAAACAACCAATTGTGCTTTTACTGTGGATCCGCTGGACATTGGAGAAGGAACTGTCCTTCTTGCCCTTCTCCAGTGAAGCCGTCAGGAAAACGACTAAGTCTGGGTAACAATCGAGGAGGTTGCCCAGACTCCCAGGTACCCTTTTCCTCACTTACTAAAATTGTGCTTCCGGTAGAACTGGAAATTACAGGCAGTCCAGTTGGGACTATCGCCTTTGTTGACTGTGGTTCTTCTATTAATCTGATTGATGCCAAAGTTGTGACTTTTCATAAGATAGGGACAGTTAGGTTAAAAGATCCTGTTAAAATCGTGGCAATTGATTCTTCCATTATCACCCAGGAGTGAATTTGTTTCATGACTGATACCTTTTCTCTGAAAGTGGGTTCCACTCACGTGGAAAAATTAAGGTGTTTTGTTATAACTAATCTGCCGGCTGGACTGGTACTGGGTTTGCCTTGGCTTCAACGTCATAATCCTACTATTGACTGGGTCACGGGGGAGATCATTCAGTGGGGTTGTATGGCTAACGGTCTATGTTGTAACTTGACAACTCTTGTCACCCCAGTAAAATCTGTGTCAGTGTCGTCTGTCGATCTGGAAGGTATTCCGGAGTACCTGAAAGATTTTGAAGACGTATTTTCTGAAAGTGAGGCTGAGGCGCTACCACCACATAGACCCTTTGATTGTGCCATTAATCTAGTCCCATGAGCCAAGTTACCCAAGGCTCGCCTGTTCAATTTGTCCGGGCCCGAACGTCTAGCCATGAAGGAGTACATTACCGAGAGTTTCCGCAAAGGGCATATTAGGCCTTCTGTTTCACCTGTTGCAGCGGGCTTAGTTTTTGGTAAGAAAAAAGATGAAAAGATGGTGGTTTGCGGCCGTGCCTCGACTTTCGGGAATTAAACAAAATTACTGTGAAAAATACATACCCTCTCCCCCTAATTCCTGATCTATGTAACCAACTCACCGGGGCCAAGTTGTTTTCTAAACTTGATTTACGTGGGGCATATAACCTTATAAGAGTCCGGGAAGGGGACAAATGGAAAACAGCATTCCTGACGACTGAAGGGCTATTCGAAAACTTGGTTATGAGCTTTGGTCTCACCAACGCTCCTGCTGTTTTTCAGAATTTTATTAATGTAATTTTCTCTGATTTAATTGGTCGTTTTGTGGTTATCTATTTGGATGACATTCTGGTGTACTCGGTGGACAGTCAATCTCACTTGCACTATTTGCGGATGGTTCTCATGAGACTGAGGGAGAATCATTTGTATGCCAAGTTAGAGAAATGCTCATTTTTCATGCAAGAAGTATCCTTTCTGGGGTTGATTGTGTCAGGGGAGGGGTTCCACATGGATCCTAAGAAGGTCCAGGCTGTTACGGAGTGGGTGCAGCCTCATGACTTGAAAGGGTTGCAGCGATTTTTGGGCTTTGTCAACTTTTATAGGAAATTTATTAAAGGCTTCTCGCAGGTGTTAAAGCCTCTAACATACCTCACTCTCAAGGGAGCTGATGTAAAAAATTGGTCTGTAGCTGCAAAAAATTCTTTCATCACATTAAAAAAGTGTTTTTCTTCAGCCCCTGTATTGGTACAACCCGACCCGTCAAGACCTTTTGTCGTGGAGGTTGATGCCTCGGAAGTAGGGGTGGGGGCAGTTTTGTCTCAGGGCCCTCCTACCCTTACTAATCTGAGGCCTTGCGCCTTCTTCTCTAAAAAATTTTCCTCTGCCGAGAAAAATTACGATGTTGGCAATAGAGAGTTGTTGGCGGTAAAGTTGGCTTTTGAAGAATGGAGGCATTTACTGGAGGGGCTGTTCATCCCATTACAGTCATCATTGATCACAAAAATTTGGCCTATATCGAGTCTGCCAAGAGATTGACCCCCAGACAGGCTCGGTGGGCGCTTTTTTTTCTCGATTTCAGTTTACCATCACATTCCGCCCGGGATCTAAAAACATCAAGGCTGATGCCTTATCCCGAAGCTTGGATTTGGTGTCCCCTCCAGAACCTCCCTCCTCCATTCTTCAGCCAGGAGTAGTGGTGGCCAAAATCTCATCTGAGTTACAGAGAGGGATTTTGGAGGCCCAGGCTCGGGCTCCTGGTGGTAAACCCCCGGGTAAATTGTTTGTACCTGAACGTTTCCGTCTCAGACTTATGCAGGAATGACACGATTCTGTGTTGAGTGCTCATCCTGGGATTGCAGCTACCCGGGGGTAATTGCGAGGGATTTCTGGTGGCCCTCTATGGTAGCAGATATTAAAAAGTTTGTGACTGCATGTGGGGTGTGCGCTCGTTCTAAAAGTTCTCAGGTCCGGCCGGCCGGGGAATTGGTGCCTTTGCCAATTCCGGATAGACCATGGACACATTTGTCCATGGATTTTATCACAAATCTTCCTCCTTCCAGGGGCAACTCGGTGATATGGGTGGTGGTGGATAGGTTTTCAAAACAAGCTCACTTTGTACCTCTCCCCGCGTTACCATCTGCTGAAACCCTGGCCCAGCAAATAATTAGGTTGCATGGAGTGCCTATGAATGTGGTGTCAGACAGAGGGGTACAGTTTGTAGCCAGGTTCTGGAGGGCTTTTTGCAAAAAGCTGGGGATTTCGTTGTCCTTCTCCTCTGCCTACCACCCAGAGTCTAATGGACAGATGGAGCGCACGAACCAATCGTTGGAGCAGATTCTGAGATGCTTGGCCTCTTCCAGGCACGGTCGTGTGAGTCAATCTACTGGGAAGTCTCCCTTTCAGGTCAACTATGGGTTTAACCCACATTTTGGAGAGTTTTCCCGCATGGATTCAGGTTGTCCTGGAGCTGAGGGTGCGACACAACATCTTAGAATTCTTTGGAGGAAGGTTCAGAGGAATATTTCCAAGGCCCAGGAAAACTATAAGCGGTTTGCTGAGAGGAGGAGGGGGCCAGATCCAGCATTTGCAGTAGGGGAGAAGATGTGGCTATCCACCCACAATATCAAGCTTAAGATACCATCTCTAAAGCTGGGCCCCAAGTTTATTGGCCCATACAAAGTTGTGGAGGTTGTTAACCCAGTAGCCTACCGACTGCAGCTGCCCACCTCCTTTAAAATTTCTGATGTCTTCCACAGGTCCCTGTTAAAGCCTGTGGGGACGGTGAGAGAGGATCCCTCATCAAATGCTCCGCCAGTGCTGGTAGAGGGGCAGCAAGAGTATGAAGTAGGGCGCATTGTTGACTCCCGGTGGGTGCACCGGAGACTCCAGTATCTGATACACTGGAAGGGGTACTCTCTGGAGGATCGGTCATGGGTTCCGGCCAGTTCGGTGCATGCCGATCGTCTGGTGCAGGCTTTCCACGCCAGATACCCAGACAAGCCTGGGGGTCCAGTGGCCCCCCGTTAAGAGGGGGGTACTGTCATGGTTTGAACAGGGTTCTTGCCCTGCACTCACAGGGTTAAGTGTTCGTGGCCTCTTTCTGGATCTGGGAGGGGTATTTATACTCACTCTTTACCAGGGTTCTCTGTCAGCTATACTGTTGTTCTGGTGTGTCTGACCCCTGGTGTGCGTGTATTCTGCCTTGCTTGTTTGCTTCCCATGTATGACCGGCCTGTTCCCTCACTCTGTACTCAGTCTCTTGCTTTGGTACTATTGTCTTCTCCGGTTCTGACCTCCTGGCATGGCGATCGTTACTCCGTTACAGTTTGTCCCTATTGTACCGTCTATTGCCCGTTCTGGTTTTCTGACCTATTGCTATGTCCTGACTATTCGCTCTGTCTAACCCTTTGGTACTGTATTGCTATCTTGTGCTTTGACCCTGGCTTGATCTGGTTTCTGTCTCTGTCTATGCCCCTTGGTAACATTGTCCTGTAGTTACCTTTCTAGGAGTTTCCCTGCAGCTCCTAGATCTGTGGAGCTTAGGTCACGCCCCCAGCAGTCATGCGCTCCAGGTCCTGATACTCTGAAGCACACGCATCATCACCGCTGCTGCCCTGCTCCACAGGTATATTTGAGCACTGCTTTTGTACTCAGGACACCCGCACTGGCTCAGTGAGCAAGTGCAGTGCGGGGCTCCTGACATATACATTTTTATAGCGCCATTTATTCTATGGCGCTTTACATGTGAAAAGGGGCAAATATATACAATTACAATAAACACGAGCAATACAAAATACATATAAGTACAGAAGGAGAGAGAACTCTGCCCGCAAGGGCTCACAGTCTACAGGGGATGGGTGAGGATTAGTATTGAACATTCCGATACCGCAAATATCGGGTATCGGCCAATATTCACGGTATCGGAATTCCAATACTGAGTTCCGACTTTTTGCATATCGAATACCGGAATCGGAAGTTTCTATAATGCTATGATCCAGTTTGATTTGATTCAGCCAATGAGGAATCCTCAGAAGTGTGGGCACATCCTGTTAGGCATGTAGGCATGTTAACTAATGGCATGGCTGTGATTGGCTGCTGAAATGATGTCATGATGCACTATAAAAGCCGCCCCCGCCATTTAGGGTTCACTCTGCTGTGAATTCAGTTAGGGACAGGCTGCTGTTCAAGACTCTGAGGGACAGTTAGTGATAGCGATTTGCTATATAATATTGTGCTTTACCCAGGCTACATTATCAATCACTGTAGCTTTCTTTTGCCTTGCAGCGCTGTTCACAGCTGTCTGAAAGGTCTGTGTGAGTGCAGCTCATGCTGTAGTGTGTCCTGCAGCCACCTCTGGTTGTAGGCCGCTCAGCGTGCGTCACTGCCTCATACATATTTATTTTTGTTTTATTGCTGCTCATTTTTCATTAATTCTCCTATTAGGGTGCATCCATCCATATCCATCTACATTGGTTGCAAACACTATAGGAGTAGACAGCGGAGCCTTTCTGCAGCCTTTCAGTGCTAGTGCCCTGTTCTCTGCACTGCTCATGGCTGTCTGTGAGGTCTCTGTGTGTGAGTGCAGCTCACGTTGTAGTGTGTTCTGCAGCCACCTCTCGTTGTAGTCCGCTCAGCGTGCATCACTGCCTCATACATAGTCCTTTTTTTGTTTTATTGCAGCTCATTTTTCCTGAGTTTTTTCTCCTATTAGTGTGCTTCCATCTGTATCCATCCGTATCAAACACTATATAGGAGTAGATAGAGGAGCCTTTTTTCTGGCTTGTGCCCTGCAGCCGCAGCCAGAATAGTATTAGTCTATTTTTTGGAGCCTCATCTATTGCATTGTAGGTTACCTTCCTGCATTGTAATAGCACCAAAAAGTTTGTGATACTATCGCTTTCACATCTTTGGTCACATCTTTTTTGTTTTTTTGAAAAAAAAACACGTAAATAAAGTTCACCAAACACTCCACTTGACAGTTGTGTAGGCCACATTATCTCATATTAAAATGTAGTTCACACACTTTATAAAATTAGTGTTTCTTATACCTGTTAGCAGCTGTTCAGGAATAAGCACACTAAGCCCCCCTTTGTACTTTTCTGCCTATCTTTATCATTTTACCAAGATGAAGAAGGCAGGGCGTAAGGCACGTGGTCATGGGCGTGGAGTTTCAGCAGGGAGAGGACGTGGGGATTCTGTGCCTGCTGCGGGCACCAGTGACTCAGCATCCCCCAGTTTTACCATGCAACAGTCCTTTATGCGCAGCTTTGTAGGACCTCGCCGTACCCCACTGCTGCTGGACGAACAAATTTAAGCTGTTGTCGGATGGATGGCAGCTAACGCATCAACTTCCACATCCTCTCAGGGCCAGAGCACTGAAGAGCAACCATCTGTCTATTCACCACTTGCCAAATTGCCCAGGCAGTCAGAGAGTCCTGGACAGGAGCCATCTCTACTTCTGTTCTCTGAATCTCTTGGCTTGGAAACAGGGGGCCAGCCAAGCAGCATTCTAGAATGTGAAGAAGAGGAAGTATGCAGTGATGCGCAACTGCTTTGTCCCTCTGAATCTGAAGAGGCAGGTGGGCCAGTGCCTATGGTCAGCACACCTCAGTACGCATCAGATGATGATACTCAGGTGCCACTTTTTGGTGCGTACTGTGCTGGCGAGACTACCCAGGAGAAGCAGGTGTTTGAAGAGGGGAGTGTAGATGATGAGGTCCTTGACCCATCATGGCGTGAGGAACAGGAAGGTGGTGGGAGCAGCTCTGAGGAAGAGATTCCCCGAACGGCCAAAACAGGAGGGAGAGGGAGGGGGCAGACTTGGTTGCCTGTAGCCTCCACTTCGGCACCTGTTAGAAGCATTCCTCTTCAGAAACCCAAAACGGGCGCTCCCAGGACTTGCAGTGCGTGGTCCTTTTTTGACACAGTTGCAGATGACATTTGCTTTGTCAAATGCAAGCTGTGTAATCAGAAAGTCAAAAGAGGGAAAAGTGTCAGCAACCTCAATACCACAAATATGTGGAAACATGTGCGGACAAAGCACGTGGTGGAGTTACAAAGACACACTGAAGACGTAGGCCAACCTAGAGCACCACCTACCACCTCTTCAGCTCGTGTTGTAGCCTCTTCCTCCAGCTCACACACAGCTGGATCGGCTTCCTCACAGGATCGCCATGGAAGAACCTCTGGCACTGTTGTCCAGAGACCCAGTGACATTTCACCCACAGCACCACATTCCCTATCATCCTCAAACTCCCAGGCCACTCTACAGCCATCGGTAGCACAGGCATGGGAGAAAAGGCAGCCATTGTCGGCAAACCATCCCTGAGCACAGGCTCTGAAAGCTGGCATTGCCAAACTACTGGCCCTTGAAATGCTCTCATTCAGGCTGGTGGAGACTGACACATTCCATAACTTCATGACATTGGCAGTCCCAAAATACACCATGCCAAGCCACTTTTATTTCAGCAGGCAAGCTGTCCCTGCCCTGCAAATGCATGTGGAGGGAAAAATTAAACATGCGCTACTAAACGCCGTCAGTAGCAAGGTCCACCTGACCACCGATGAGTGGACCAGTAACCATGGACAGGGACGATACCTTTCCCTCACTGCCCATTGGGTTAATGTTGTGGAGCTGGGTACAGATCTTGAGAGTGGCGCTGTACGTGTTCTGCCAACTCCAAGGATTGCAGGAATCCAGTCTGTACACATTGACTCCACCTCATACTCCAGTTCCTCTGAATCAGGGCTGCAGGATCCTATTACGACCGATATGAGCACAGCTATGGCCAAATGTCAACAGGCCGTACTGAAATTAATTTCTTTGAGGAATCGAAGCCACATAGCGCTGGAGCTCTGGAATGCCCTCAAGCAGGAGAGCGACGTGTGGTTTGTGCCAGCGAATCTCAAGCCAGGCTTGGTAGTGTGTGACAATGGCCGAAATCTGGTGGCAGCTCTGGGCCTAGGCAACCTCACTCACATCCCATGTCTGGCACATGTGCTCAACTTGGTCATGCAGAGCTTAATGAGGGACTATCCGGATCTTGATGCACTGCTGCACAAGATCCGCATAGAGTGCACTCACTTGCGGCGTTCCAGCATGGCAAGATCGCGCATTGCAGCTCTGCAGAGCCGATTCCACCTTCCGGAACATCGCATCATATGTGACCTACCCACCAGGTGGAATTCAACGTTACATATGTTGGAGCGGTTGTGTGAGCAGCAGGCAGCAGTAATGGAGTACCAGCTGCATGAGGCGCAAACAAGTCGGTCTGTGTGCCGGTCACACTTCAGCACCACTGAGTGGGCCTCTATGAAGGACATCTGCCACGTTTTGCGTGCCTTCGATGACTCCACGTGGATGGCGAGTGCAGATGATGCACTAGTCAGCATGACTGTCCCCCTTATCTGCCTGCTTCATAAAACACTGCAAGCACTAAGGGAGGAGGTTTTGGAAGAGGTGGAGGATGAGGAGTCACAAATGCCATCTGCTTCTGGACAGTCTGCGAAATGTGATTCCTCACAAAGGCCTAGGCAGGGGACACTTTGTGAGGAGGATGAAGAGGAGTCAATGGAGGAGGAAGACATCTCTCCAGAGGAGGGAGGTACACAATGCTCTAGTAGTCAGTATGTAGAGCGAGGGTGGGGTGATGCAGAGCAGGCAGAGATGACGCCTCAAGCAGGGGACAGCATTTCTTGGGCAGTTGGGAGTCTGCAGCACATGGTTGATTTCATGCTGCAGTGCCTGAGAAATGACTGCCGCATCGCCCACATTCTCAACACGGCTGATTATTGGGTGTACACCCTCCTAGATCCTCGTTACCGTGACAACTTACAAAGCCTCATAACACCGTTGAACCGGGAGCGTAAAATGCGGGAGTACCAAGACACACTGGTGCATTCCATCATGTTCTCCATTCCACCCGAGAGCAGTGCTGCTAGTGCTTTACAAAGCAGCTCTGTGCGTCGAGGCAGTGGAGGAAGCTCTGCACAAAGAGGGAGCCGAGGCAGCGCCTCAGCACAAGGCAAGACCAGTATGGCCCAAATGTGGCAAAGTTTTGTGTGCCCGCCACAAATGTCTACACCATCACAGACGGCTCCAGTCAGCAGGAGGCAACGTTTCCATCAGATGGTGACAGACTACATGTCTTGCCCTGTCAGTGTACTCCCAGACAGCTCTTCCCCCTTCAAGTTTTGGGTCTCTAAGCTGGATACAAGGCCAGAGCTTAGCCAGTATGCATTGGAGGTGCTGGCTTGCCCTGCTGCTAGTGTATTATCGGAACGCGTCTTTAGTGCCGCAGGTGGTGTACTAACAGACAGTCGCACACGACTATCCTCCGATAACGTTGATCGGCTTACTTTTCTGAAAATGAACAAGGCCTGGATCTTGCCGGAATTTGCCAGTCCTCTTCCAGAATAAATAATTGGTTGGCAACAGTATCCAGGTCTCCTGTTGTGTTCATGTTTCTACCACCTGAACTGTAATCCCTGGGCTCCAACACCGCCAGTTGTTGCTCAGAAGTGCGGCCTGCACAGAGAAAAACAATAGTTCCTGTGCTAGAGGGGTTCAGTAACGCCAGCTGCTCCCCTGCTGTGTGTCCGGCAAAGTCTCCTGCTGCCTCCACATTCAAACTACATCAGATTTCACACTTGCTCCAAGTATTCCTCAGCCTAAACCCTGATTGACCCTGGGCTCCAACACTGCCAGTTGCTGCTCAGAAGTGCTGTCTGCACAGAGAAAAACACATGCTCCAGTGTTAGTGGGGTTCAGTAACGCCAGCTGCTCCCCTGCTGTGTGTCCGGCAAAGTCTCCTGCTGCCTCCACATTCAAACTGCATCAGATTTTACACTTGCTCCAAGTAGGCCTCAGCCTAAACCCTGATTGACCCTGGGCTCCAACATTGCCAGTTGCTGCTCAGAAGTGCCGTATGCACAGAGAAAAACACATGCTCAAGTGTTAGTGGGGTTCAGTAACGCCAGCTGCTCCCCTGCTGTGTGTCCGGCAAAGTCTCCTGCTGCCTCCACATTCAAACTACATCAGATATAAAACTTGCTCCAAGTAGGCCTCAGCCTACTCCATGATTGACCCTGGGCTCCAACACTGCTAGTTGCTGCTCAGAAGTACTGTCTGCACAGAGAAAAGCACATGCTCCATTGTTAGTGGGGTTCAGTAACGCCAGCTGCTCCCCTGCTGTGTGTCCGGCAATATCTCCTGCTCCCTCCACATTCAAACTACATCAGATTTTACACTTGCTCCAAGTAGGCCTCAGCCTTCTCCACGATTGACCCTGGGCTCCAACACTGCCAGTTGCTGCTCAGAAGTGCTGTCTGCACAGAGAAAAACACATGCTCCAGTGTTAGTGGGGTTCAGTAACGCCAGCTGCTCCCTGCTGTGTGTCCGTCAAAGTCTCCAGCTGCCTCCACATTCAAACTACATCAGATATAAAACTTGCTCCAAGTAGGCCTCAGCCTACTCCAAGATTGACCCTGGGCTCCAACACTGCCAGTTGCTGCTCAGAAGTGCCATCTGCACAGAGAAAAACACATGCTCCAGTGTTAGTGGGGTTGAGTAACGCCAGCTGCTCCCCTGCTGTGTGTCCGGCAATATCTCCTGCTCCCTCCACATTCAAACTACATCAGATTTTACAGTTGTTCCAAGTAGGCCTCAGCCTACTCCATGATTGACCCTGGGCTCCAACACTGCCAGTTGCTGCTCAGAAGTGCCATCTACACAGAGAAAAACACATGCTCCAGTGTTAGTGGGGTTCAGTAACGCCAGCTGCTCCCCTGCTATGTGTCCAGCAAAGTCTCCTGCTGCCTCCACATTCAAACTACATCAGATATAAAACTTGCTCCAAGTAGGCCTCAGCCTACTCCATGATTGACCCTGGGCTCCAACACTGCCAGTTGCTGCTCAGAAGTGCCATCTGCACAGAGAAAAACACATGCTCCAGTGTTAGTGGGGTTCAGTAACGCCAGCTGCTCTCCTGCTGTGTGTCCGGCAATGTTTACTGCTGCCTCCACATTCACACTACTACTGATTTCAAACTTGCTCCAATAAGGCCTCTGGCTCCACTCTCTAGTATTTACCCTGGCCTCCAACACTGCCAGTTGCTGCTGAGACTGGACTGCACCACTTGTTCCTGTATTACTGGGGTTCAGTAATGTCAGCTGATCCCGTGATGTGTGTCCGGCAATGTCTCCTGCTCTGTCCACATTCCCACTACTAATGCCAGATCCCGCAGCCCACATAAGAAGCCCATAAACTGCAGGCACCATAGACTCGGCTAACCCGACCGCAACACGACAGATCCAACTAACTTCAGATTATAAACTTGCTCCAATCATGCCTCTGTCTCCACTCTGTTTGTAGTATTTTCCCTGGGTTCCAGCACCGCCAGCTGTTTCCCGGCATTGTCGATGAAACAGGTACTCCCTCCTGCCCAGCCTGGTTCCAGCACGCCTGCTGTTTCCGGGTAGTGTCAAAGTCACTTTGCCACCAATACGTTGTCCTGTCGTGTTGCGGTCGGGTTAGACGAGTCTATGGTGCCTGAAGTTATGGGCTTCCTATGTGGGCTGTGGGATCTGGCAGCAAAAGCTGGTTCCGTAGTGCCAATAGGACAAGCACCCCCTGTAGGACTGTGGGTTTTGGTAACTGCGGCCGGCTCGCGGCCTTGCAACTTTGTTTTTCATGGGTACCTTCTGCTAGCCATCTGGTTTTCCGTCAGCTGGTTTTCGGCAGTGCCTTTGGCTTAGGTGCCTCCTTCTCAGTATCCTAGTTCAAGCAACGTCTGCTGGTCCTTGGTAGTGCTGTCTAGCACAGGTACCTCCTGGTTAGTAACCAGGTTCCAGCACCGTCAGCTGGTCCTCGGTAGTGCCATTGGCTCTTGTTCCTTCTGCTGCCCCTCCGGGTTCCAGCACCGTCAGCTGGTCCTCGCTAGTTCCATTGGCTCTTGCAGCTTCTGCTATCCATCCGGGTTCCAGCACCGTCAGCTGGTTCTCGGCAGTGCCTTTGGCTTAGGTGCCTCCTTCTCGGTATCCGAGCTCCAGCAACGTCTGCTGGTCCTTGGTAGTGCTTTCTAGCACAGGTACCTCCTGCTTAGTAACCAGGTTCCAGCACCGTCAGCTGGTCCTCGTTAGTGACATTGGCTCTTGTTCCTACTGCTGCCCCTCCGGGTTCCAGGACCGTCAGCTGGTGCTCGGTAGTGCCATTGACGCTTGTTCCTTCTGCTACCCATCCGGGTTCCAGTACCGTCAGCTGGTTCTCGGCAGTTCCTCAGCCTTCTTGTACCTTCTGCTACATTTCCAAGTTCAAGCTTTTGGAAATGATTTTTGGTTATCACTCTGGATCTCCCTGACGACGACCCTGTAGATGATGACCCTGAAGACCACCCCGAAGAAGACGACCACGAAAACAATGACCCTGAAGACGACGACCCGGAAGACCACCCCGAAGAAGACCAAAAAGATGACCCTGAAGAAGATGACCAAGAGGACAAAGAACATGAAGACAACCACCAAGATACAGAACAGCAAGAGACAGAAGACCACGAAGCAGAAGACCAAGAAGCAGAAGAACAAAAATCAGAAGAACATTAAGCATAAGACTAGAAATCAGAGCAAAAGATATTATCTAAATTATAAGCAGAAGAAGACTAAGCAGTGTATGGGGGTGAGTTCATTCCTCCTCGTGATGCCCCTGGAAAATGCCTGCTGCTGCAGGCCAAACTGAACACGGACAAATACTGTTGTAAATCTTTTGTGACCGGCAGAACGGAAGGTGTAATCTTCAAACTTTTATAGATAACAACTACAGGAATGCCTGTCACAAATAATAATATGATGAAGAAGAAGAATAGGAAGAAGATGAAGAATTAGAATATGAAGAAGAATAATAGTTGAATAAGAAGAATATGAAGAATGTAAAAAAAAGAATAATAGGAAGAAGGTGAAGAAGAAGAAGATGAATAAGGTGAAGAAGAAGTTGATGAAAAAGATGCTGCTGCTGAGGATCATGAAGGAGAAAGTGTGGGAGAAGTAAAAAAGAAGGTGAAGAGCATGGAAGTAGTGAAACATACATATCTGACAAAATATAAAAAAGGTTAACATAGTCAATATCTTTGTAACTCTGAACGTCTTTAAAAAAAAAAAATTATTCCTGCTATTCCATTTGCTGAGGCTAAAACCTCTATGCTTTTAATGTCTCCTCCACCTCCCCCAATACATTCTACATTATTATTAGTTGTTTTTCTTCATGTAGAATTAACCTACAAGGAAAGAAAGGGTTTTTTTTAATTCCGATATTTCTGTCCCATTGACTTTCATTGGTTTCCGGTATCGGAATCGGCGATATCTGATACTTTTTGGGTATCGGTCCGATCTAATCCGATCTGATATTTCACGATATCGGATGGTATCGCTCAACACTAGTGAGGATACACTAGGAGAGGGTAGAGAAGGTCGTGCTGCGGTTCAGTAGACTGAGGCTCACTGTAGGTTATAGGCTTGTTGGAAGAGGTGGGTTTTCAGGTTCTTCTTGAAGGTTTCTATGGTAGGCGAGAGTATGAGGTGTTGGGGTAGAGAATTCCAGAGTATGGTGGAAGCAAGGAAGAAGTCTTGTATGCGGTTGTGGGAAGAAGAGATAAGAGGAGAGTAAAAAAGGAGATCTTGAGAGGATCGAAGGTTGCGTGTGGGTAATTACCAGGAGACCAAATCACAGATGTATGGAGAAGACAGGTTGTGGATGGCTTTGCGTGTCATAGTTTGGATTTTGAACTGGAGCCTCTAGATGATAGGAAGCCAGTGAAGGACTTGGCATAGGGGAGAGGCTGGGGAATAACGAGGAGACAGGTGGATTAGTCAGGCAGCAGAAAGCAGGATGGATTGGAGTGGTGCCACTGGAGGGGAGGCCAGAGAGTAAGAGGTTGCAGTAGTCAAGGCGGGAGATGATAAGGGCATGCACTAGTGTTTTTGTGGTGTCATGGTCAAGGAATGCACGGATTCGGGAAATATTTTTGAGTTTGAGACGACAGGAGGAGGCTAGGGTTTGGATATGTGGTTTGAAAGAGAGGGCAGAGTCGAGTATCACCCCGAGGCACCGAACATGCAGGATTGGGGAAAGTGAGCAGCATTTGACATTGATGGATAGGTCTGGTGGAGGGATAGAGTGAGATGGGGGAAAGATGATGAATTCTGTTTTGTCCATGTTCAATTTTAGAAAGCGAGCAGAGAAGAAAGCTGAAAAAGCGGAAAGACATTGTGGGATTTTGGTCAGTAAGGAGGTGAGGTCAGGTCCAGATAGGTATATCTACGTGTCATGAGCATAGAGATGATACTGCAAACCGTGGGATTCTATGAGCTGTCCGAGGCTGAAGGTGTAGATGGATAAGAGTAGGGGTCCTAGAGCTGAGCCTTGAGGAACACCGACAGAAAGGGGGCGAGATGAGGAGGTGGTGTGGGAGAGAGAGAGACACTGAATGGGCCAAGCCTGTGATGCCCAGAGATGAGAGAATCTGTAGCAGGAGGGAATGGTCCACAGTGTCAAAGGCAGAAGACAGGTCCAGGAGGAGGACAGAGTAGTGTCGCTTGCTCTTGGTGGTTAGTAGGTTATTGGTGACTTTAGTTAGGGCAGGTTCAGTTGAGTGATGCAGTCGGAAGCCAGATTGTCAGCGGTCAAAGAGGGAGCAGGAGGAGAGGTGGGAGGACCGTTCAAGATGGACATGCTGTTCCAGTAGTTTTGAGGCATAAGGGAGAAGAGATATCTGGCGATAGCAAGACACAGAGGATGTGTCAAGGGAGGTCTTTTTGAGGATGGGTGTGATCGAAGCATATTTGAAGGATGAGGGGAACACACCATTTGCATATATAAATCATCAATAAATCATATTTTCTGGGTACATTTCCACAGCACATCTTGAGAAAGCTACAAAAAAATTGCAATGGCAATGCAATCTTTTACTTTGTGCAAAATGGCAGCAGTAATTTTAGGAGATTGGCGCAAAGCAAATCGTAAATTGTTTGAATTCATCAAGCTAATCAAATTTCTAAAATTTAATTCACATCTAATAAATTTGCTCATCTCTACTAGAGCAATATGCCCTCACATGACAAAGTATTTCTACTTTCTTTAATAGGCAATAAAGTGTTTGAAATAGTATCTTTATCACCAAGCAGTGATGAACACACGGCTAAGTATTTCTAAATCTGTCAAACTATTGATGATGGGCCTATATTTTCATTTTTGACTTTACTGCGCCATAATAAAACCGAATCATCTCTAATAGTTTATCTAAATATGACCTCTTTAAAATGTAATTGGGTTAATTTTTTTCTCATTATTTCTGTCATCTAACAAAAAATTGTGGTAGCAGTTTTTAGAGTTCAATCATTATTTGACTAATTAGTATTCATGAAAATATCAGCGCATGGAATGTTCATTTCAAATTAATTGGAGGTTCCATGTAGTGCCCGCCGATGCTTTGGGAATTTAACCCTATGACTCCAACAGTACTTAAAGAACCATAAATAAAGGATTAAAATATGGAATAGATTAGGATCCACAAATTAACCTCCGTCTGCTTAGACCTAACCCCAATATTGAACAGAAACAGCAGAAACTTAGTTCAATGGTTAATAATTACAGATGAGCGAGCACTAAAATGCTCGGATGCTCGTTACTTGTTCTAAGCAATTCCTAATGCTTGTATGCTCGTTTCGAGTAACGAGTATAATGGAGTCAATGGGAAATCTGTGCATTTTTCCAGCAGAAACCACAAGGAGGTCTGGGGGACAGGGAAAATGTTGAAATGGAAAGAAAAAATGTTGAATGGAAGGAGAACAGCATTGGGAAGACCCATGGAAGCATCTGTGACTCCCAGATCGCTGCTAAGAACAATGGTGTCACGCTTTTACTCCACTTCAAGGACTGACAATAAAACATTAAAAATCGAAAAGAAATTGACGTTTACAGGAAAAAATGTTAAGAAACATTTTTTCCTATATAATGACTTGTATGTAAGGTAACATTTCAAAATGATTTAAAAAATATATAATGTAAGTAAACCAATATTGAATTTTTTATCAAAAAATGGAAATGTCGCCATAATTTATTGAAGGAAGCAAGAAGTGATATAAATTAGCGACTCAGAGGGACTCAGATACACCCTGTATTAGACGTAAAGGGGGCCTCATACACATTCTGTTCAAATTGTAATGTAGTGGTTCTCCTAGACTCATAAAGGCTATGCATTAAGTGCAAATCCTGCCAAAAATTACAAGCAATTATCAATACACTTTTGAAGGCACCAACTGTAGTTCCTTCTTTAAATATTGTTAACAAAGTGTAGTTGTGTTATTCCTATACTCATAAAAGCTTTGCACACAGTGCAATGCCTGTCAATAATAAGCAGGGTCATACATGCACCATTGAAGGCACCAACCTGAGTGCCTCATAAAAAAATCAAGAAAGTGTAATTGTGGTACTTCTAGACTCATAAAGGCTTTTGTGAAAAGCCCTAAAAAAATTGTAAGCAGGGTCATCCAGTCATCCCTAGACCCTAGAAGGCAATCAACTGATGGGCCTCAGTCAAATATTGAACATTAAAAGCACTTTATTTGCTGCTGTCATCTGGTGATGTGGACAAATCGAGTCTAATCCAGACTTTGTTCATTGTTATTAGAGAGAGCCTGTCAGCACTGTCTGTTGACAGTCAAAGCACCTGTCTGTTATGATCCCCTCCAGTGGCACTAAAAACCCACTCATCCAAGAGGCTAATGGCAGGGAAGCACAACACCTCTAAGGCATAGAGGGACATCTCATGCTAGGTTTCCAGCTTTGAGGCCCAATAGCTGAAAGTAGCAGAGGAATTAAGGAGTACACAGGTTTTGTTGGCCAGGTAATGCTTGACCATCTTTAAAAACTTTTCCCTCTTTGTCACAAATACCCAGTCATCAGGGCAACAAAGCTGATTCTGGGTAGCAAAATTTTAAAAAAGGCATGAACAAACTGGAGTAAGTTCAGAGAAGAGCGACTAGAATGGTGACCAGCCTACAAACAATGTCCTATGAGGAACGGTTAGAGGATTTGGGAATGTTTAGCTTGCAAAAGAGAAGACTGAGAGGAGACTTACTAGCTGTCCACAAATATTTGTAGGGATGTCACACTGTAGAGGGATCAGCTTTATTCTCATTTGCACAAGGAAAAACTAGAAGAAATGGTATTAAACTGAATGGGAGGAGACACATATTATATATTAGAAAAAAACTTTTTGACAGTGACGGTGATCAATGAGTGTAACAAGCTGCCATGAGAAATGGTGTGTTCTCCTTCAATGGAAGTCTTCAAACTAGCTGCACAGACATCTGTTTGGGATGATTTAGTGAATCATGCTGTAATGCTGCTTCAGTGCAGTACAGCGCAACCTCCACCAGGGAGTGCTGGTGAGGGAAGAGAGGTTGTACACACAGCGTAGCACCACTGAGCAGCAGCACAGGTGCCACCTGGTGGTGAAAGAATGGTCAGACGAGCCAAGTCAGAAACAGTCAGGAAAAACAGGACCAGAGGATAAAGCAATACACGTAGTCAAATACAAGCCAGAAGTCAGAGACAGACAGGAGCAGAGATAACAAAGACGTGAGACAGTGAAACAGGTCAGGAGACAAGCCAGGTCACATACCAAGAGGTCCAAGCACAGGGAGAAAACACTAAGACAAACAAGGTGGCAGGAAAGGGAAGTCATGGAACCAGTGTAAACGGGCAGAGGACAAAACACGATATCAAGGGGTCAGCTGCTCTAGCCTGGAAGCATGAACTATTACTGACATTGGCCTGAAGGCCACAGCAGACAGAAATAGCCCTACAGAACCCAAAACGAGGCAGAGAAGGTTAACCCCCACATGACCAGATCAGGGAGAGAAAAACAAGACACAAACCCCAGCCTGGATCATAACATGCATTGATCAGGGGGTTGGAACAGATGAACCAGGAATTCCCTTCTAACTACCATTCTATTATTCTTTAGTGTGTGTCTCCCTCTCCTCTCCTTCTTGGTTAGGTAAGGAAGCTTGCCCCCTGCTGCTAGCATTGTCTGATGATAATTTTTTCAACACATCATCCACACTGGCTTTCTGTTATAGAACCATTTTAGAAGACCTCTCTGCCTCAGGAAGAAGAGTTGCAAAGTTCTCCTTGTAGCGTGGGTCTAGCAGCATGAACAACCAGTACTTTTTTTTTGGCCAAGATGAATGCAACGCAAGGCACTGGAATCTTAGAATCATAGAATCATAGAATCGTAGAGTTGGAAGGGACCTCCTGGGCCATCTGGTCCAACCCCCTGCTAAAAGCAGGATTCGCTAAATCATCCCAGTTAGATGTCTGTCCAGCCTCTGTTTGAAGACTTCCATTGAAGGAGAACTCACCACTTCTCGTGGCAGCCTGTTCCACTCATTGATCACTCTAACTGTCAAAAAGTTTTTTCTAATATCTAATCTGTGTCTCCTCCCATTCAGCTTCATCCCATTGCTTCTAGTCTTTCCTTGTGCAAATGAGAATAAAGTTGATCCTTCTACAATGTGACAGCCCTTTAGATATTTGTAGACAGCTATTAAGTCTCCTCTCAGTCTTCTCTTTTGCAAACTAAACATTCCCAAATCCTGCAACCTTTCCTCATAAGACAGGGTTTGCAGACCGGTCACCATTCTGGTCACTCTTTTCTGAACTTGCTCCAGTTTGTTGATGTCTTTTTTAAAATGTGGTGCCCAAAATTGGACACAATATTCCAGATGAGGTCTGACCAAAGAGGAGTAGAGGGAAATAATTACTTCACGTGATCTAGACTGTATGCTTCTGTTAATACATCCTAGAATTGCATTTGCCTTTTTTGCTGCTGCATCACACTGTTGACTCATATTCAGTCTGTGATCTATTAGTATACCCAAGTCTTTTTCACATGTGCTGTCACTTAGCCCTATTCCTCCCATTCTATATATGCTTTTTTCATTTTTTTTGCCCAGATGTAGTACTTTGCATTTCTCCCTGTTAAAAACCATTCTGTTAGTTGCTGCCCACTTCTCCAGTTTATTTAAATCTTTTTGAATCCTCTCTCTCTCTTCTCTAGTATTAGCTATCCCTCCTAGCTTTGTGTCATCAGCAAATTTAATCAGTTTACCCTCAATTCCTTCATCTAAATCGTTGATAAAGATGTTGAACAATACAGGGCCCAGGACAGAGCCCTGTGGTACCCCACTTGAGACATTCTTCCAACTGGATGTGCAGCCATTTACGACCACTCTTTGGGTCCGATCACTAAGCCAGTTATGAATCCACCTAACAGTTGCCTTGTCCATTCCATACTTAGTCATTTTTTCAATAAGGATTGTATGAGAGACTTTGTCAAATGCTTTGCTGAAGTCAAGATATACTATATCTACAGCATTTCCTTGATCCACCCAATCAGTAATACCATCATAGTAGGAAATTAAATTAGTCTGACATGACTTATTAGTTACAAACCCATGCTGACTCTGTTTAATCACTTCATTCTTATCCAGGTATTGACATACATGTTGTTTAATAATTTGTTCAAAGATCTTTCCTGGTATAGAAGTCAGACTCACCGGCCTCACCGGTCAGACTCACCGGAAAGGCAACAGCACATAAAGTCTGCCACGTGTGCAAAAGGTCCCTACAGCCAACACTTCCCTGTCCCCACCATGATAACTACTCTCCATCTCCTGTTCCAGCATAGAAGGTGAGGAACCTCAAGGACAGTGCAATCTATCAGAGGTGGCAGTTCCCTCTCGAGCCACCTCGAGGAGTCTCTTCCAGGCCTGTTCATTTCTCAAGAAGGGCTCATCCTGCTACCTTCTTTGTGAGATCACACCCACCATATACCAGAGTTGTTGATCCTCCATTTTGAGGAACATGACCCTTGCTCCATCCTTCAACTCTTGCAGCCTTTGATGCACGTGGTTCTTTGCTATTGTCCGCTGGTTGAATGAGATGTGATGACGGGTCCAATCTCTTTGATGAACCCCCTTCTTCACTGCCGATTGTATGTAACAACCTTTTCCCCTGAGATGCCAACTGTGGCTAGCATTTTGCCTGCCCTGGTCCTGGCTTGCCTCCTTGTTTCTTCTGACCCACCTAGGTCCCGCAGTCCGCTCACCAGCTGCTGGTTCCTGGCTCTCCTGTCTGCACTCCGCAAGAAACCCAGCCATGAAGACTGCACCCTGGGTTTGGGCCCTGATTGTTCTGGGAAAGCATCCCATTCCAGACCACCGGCTACTGCTTTCTCCCCTCCTCTGTCATACCAGCTTGGTCTGGCTCTAATATTCCTCTGGTCGCAACCTCAAGAATTCTACCCAAGAACACTTAATACTGTATGGATGAGCAATATAATACTGAAACATTTTTGGCAACTTCTTTTGAGAGTTACATACCACCAAAATGTACCCAAAAACTTGGAATAATGTATGGATGAATAATATATTACCGAAAAAATGTTTAAACATTTGTTTTTAGGGTTACCGTATTTTTCGGACTATAAGACACACCCCAAATTTTCAGAAGAAAAATAGGGAAAAAATGAATATGTCAAATGAGAGTCCGTCTTACAGTCCGAATTATTCAGCTTACCTGGGGGGTAGGGTGGGATATGGAGCGCTGGTGGAGTCAGGTCACAGGAGGTGGTCTGGCTCATCCCTGGTTGGTGCAGCAGGTTCGGTGGTGTGGGGGCTCTGCCATTTTGTGAAAGCCCCCACACATCCATCCTAGGTTGATGGGCGGCAATTTGGCAGATAATCGGTGGTGTGGGGGCTCCGCCGGCATTAGTGGAAATCCCGGAGCCCCCGCACATCCATTCCGGACTGTTTCGGCACTATCACAGATTATAGGTGGTGCAGGGGCTCCGTCGGCGTTTTGTGAAAGGCCGGAGCCCCAGCACTTCCATTGTTGTAATGCTGAATTGAGCTTCAGGAAAATGGCCGCTCATAGTGAGATCTCGAGAGACGAGATCTCGGGAGACGAGATCTCGGGAGACGAGATCTTGTCTCCTGAGATCTCACTCGGCGCATGCGCCGCCTCCGGCGGCCATTTTCCTGAAGCTCAATTCAGCATTACGGAGGCAGCCATTTTCCTGAAGCTCAATTCAGCATTACAACAATGTAATGCTGAATTGAGCTTCAGGAAAATGGCCGCCGGAGGCGGCGCATGTGCAGAGTGAGATCTAAGGAGACGAGATCTTGTCTCCCGAGATCTCATCTCCTGAGATCTCACTATGCGGGCCATTTTCATGAAGCTCAATTCAGCATTACAACAATGGAAGTGCGGGGGCTCCGGCCTTTCGCAAAACGCCAGCAGAGCCCCTGCACCGCGGATCACCTGAAAAAGTGCCGCACCAGCCCGGGATGGATGTGTGGAGGCTCTGGGATTTCCACCAATGCCGACAGTGCCCCCGCACCACCGATCATCTGCCAAACCGCCGCCCATCGGCCTCAGATGTGTCTCCTGGGTAAGTGCATCCAGACCATAAGATGCAAAATTTTTGGGGAAAAAAGTGCATCTTAGGCTAGTTTCACACTTGCTTTTTTTTGCAGCGCGTTTTTCCCGCAAAAAAACGCATTGAAAAAACGCATACAAAAGCATACAACTGCTGCGTTTTTTTCAAGCATTTTTATGAGCATGCATGAAAAAAACGCAGCGTTTTTATGCGTTTGTATGCGTTTTTAGTGCGTTTTTACCGCGTTTGCATTTTTTTCCAACATTAGGTGGCCCCTCACACTAACCCAAACCATGACTTTACTAACCCTAACCCTGACCCTAACCCTAACCCTAACCCTGACCCTAACCCTTAACCAAATCATACTTAACCCTAACCCAAACCCTAAACCCTAACTAACCCTAACCCTAACCCTGACCCTAACCCTAACCCTAACCCTGACCCTAACCCTAACCCTAACCCTAACCCTAACCCTGACCCTAACCCTAACCCTAACCCTAACCCTGACCCTAACCCTTAACCAAACCATACTTAACCCTAATCCTGACCCTAACCCTGACCCTAACCCTTAACAAAACCATACTTAACCCTAACCCTGACCCTAACCCTAACCCTAACCCTAACCCTGACCCTAACCCTAACCCTAACCCTGACCCTAACCCTTAACCAAACCATACTTAACCCTAACCCTGACCCTAACCCTAACCCTAACCCTAACCCTAACCCTGACCCTAACCCTAACCCTGACCCTAACCCTTAACCAAACCATACTTAACCCTAATCCTGACCCTAACCCTGACCCTAACCCTTAACCAAACCATACTTAACCCTAACCCTGACCCAAACCCCAACCCTAACCCTGACCCTGACCCTAACCCTAACCCTAAACCCCCTTAACTAACCCTAACTCTAACCCAAACCCCTAAATTCCATGGTTAAAAAAAAAAACGCATATGCAAAAAAACGCATACATGAGCATGCCAGTGCGCACATATGCGCATCCATAGGCTATAATGGCCATTTTTAGCGCAAAACGTGCGCATATGTGCGCATGCGCTTTTTTGCAGGGCCAAAAAATGCAACATGCTGCGTCTGGAAAATACAAACGCACACCCCAAAAAAACGCAGCGCATGAAAATCGCATACATGCGCTTACAAGCGCGCAGGTATGCGCACCCATGTTAAATATAGGGGAAAAAACGCATGCGCACATATGCATTTTTTTCCAGCGCTAAAAAACGCAAATGTGAAACCAGCCTTATGGTCCGAAAAATACGGTATATACCAAAGAAATGTAAGCAATAGCATGTAATACTGTATGGATGACCAATATAATATTGAAAAAATTTTGACAACTTGTTTTGAGGGTTATATACCAATGAAATTTACCCAACAACACGTAATACTGTATGGATGAGTAATTGAATCCATATATATTTTTGAACACTTTTTTTTAAATGTTATATACTACTGAAATGTACCTCAGAGTACGTAATAGTATATGGATGAGTAATTGAATCCAGATACATTTTTCAATGCTTATTTTAGAGGGTTATACACCACCGCAATGTTCTGGCAGACCTCATTCAAATAGTTTTAATGTGTAGTTGCTCTACTGCTACCCTCACAAAGGCTTTGCACAGTGTATAAAGCCAGGAACAAAAATTATAATGAGGGTGATACAGTAATACAGTAATCCTCTGTCTTGAGGTGTCCACTTCTCCTTCCTCCGGAGACCTAGGGGACTGCCTCCACCAGTATCCTGGAGCCGGATTCCCAGGTGCCTGAGCTGTAAGTGACCTGGCTTCTGAGTGCCAGAGCCCCAACATATAGAAATGGGCAACAGCCCCTTGTGTCACCTGTGCCATCACCTGTTCCCGCATAGGAGGTTGGGGACTCCATGGACAGTACGATCTCTCAGGGGTGGTAGTAGTTCTGTCTTGACTTGCCTTGAGGAGCCCAACCCAGGCCTGTTCATTCCTCAAAAAGGGTTCACTCTGCACCCTTCCTTCTGAAATCACACCCAACAGATACCAGCGATGTTAACTCTTCATTTTGAAGAAAGTGATACTTGTTTCAGCCGTATCTCTTGCATCCTTCAAGGCAAGCATTCCGTCTCTAATGGCCATCTCGAAACTCTTCAATGGACCCTCTTCTACCCCCAGGATGCCAACTGTCAATATCTTGCGGCTAGCAGGCCTGATAATGTTTCTCCAGTCTTGGTCCTGTCTCTTCTGACCAGCTGAGGCCCTGCCGTCTGCTCACCAGTTCCTGGATTGTGATTCTCCACAGTCTGCAAGAATCCAAGTGGGGAAGTCTGCATCCTGGTTTTGGGACTTGGGAGATCCAGGAAACCGTCTGAATCCCGACCGCTGGTTCCTGCCACCTCTGCTGTTGTGCCAGCTTCCTCTGGCTTGAATATTACTTCAGTCACTCCCTCAAGAGTTTCTTGTAGTTCTGCCAGCTTTGTTGCCCACTAAGCATGTTTCACTGTATGTTTTTTGGAGTGTTAGATATTACAGAAATGTACCACAGACCACGGAATACTGTATTGGTGAGTAATTTAACCCAGAAATTGTTCTTATGTTTTTTTGAATTTTATATATTACAGAAATGTACTTAAGACCATGGAATACTCTATGGGTGAGTAATTTAACCCAGAATTTTTTTAAACGCATTTTGGAGTGATAGATAGCACAGTATGAAAGTATCCGAGCAAAATAGTTAACGCTTTTTTAGAGTGTTTTTCATAACAAAAATGTAGCCCAGACCATGGAAAACTGCATGAATGAGAAATTTAATAGAGCATTTTTTTCACTTTTTTTGAGTGTTAGATATCACAGAAATGTACAACAGACCACACATTAGTATATGGATAAGTAATTGAATACAGAAAAATGTTTCAACATCATTTTGGACAGTTATATAACGCCAAAATGTACCACAGACCACATAATAATACATGGATGACTAATTGAATACAGAAAAATGTTTCAAAGCTTTTTTTGGACTTTTATGTAACACCTAAATGTACTACAGACCACATAATATTGTAGGGATGAGTAAGGGAATACAGAAAAGTGTTTCAATGCTTTTTTGGACTATTATATAACACCAAAATGTACCACAGACCCCATAATATTAAATGAATGAGTAAATTAATACAGAAAAATGTTTCAACTCTCTTTTGTTTTTTTGGACTGGTATACAACATCAAAATGTACCACAGACCATGCAATAATATATGGATGAGTAATTGAATACAGAAAAATGTTTCAAGGCTTTTTTTTAAGTCTTATATAACACAGAAATTAAATAAATTTTTTTACCCAAAAAATAAAAATGTGGTCAACTGCTGCAGCTATGTATTTATCAACATACTGCAAAGCCACATTCCCTGCCAAGATACTGTATTCAGCCTCTCTCCCTGCTCCTGCAGTTCTTTCTACCTCCTTAGGCTCAGTGCAGCTTTTATCTGATACAAACAGCAAAGCACAAAGTTAGCCCTTAGAAGGATTGTTAATATGATGGTTCAGCTTCAGCACCAGTATCAACACTATAGAACTCTGATTCGCTATACTGTGTACAAACAACGCAATGTTGGGCGTGATCTTAAATAGGAATTTGATAGGTGATAGATAATAGTGAGCAATCTGCCAAAATTCGAATTTGACAGATTTGCGAAAAGGAAAGTTTGATTGGTATCAAATGTGCTCACCTCCATCACTAGCTATGTCATTATGTCCTTAGGCCTAGTACTTGCCGTGGGACATCAACGAATGGGGATATGCAGCAGGACAGGTGAGGGTTCATACTAGGTGAGTATAAAAGCTTACATTCTAGTAAATCCAATTTTTCTCAAAAATTCAAATCAAATTCTATTCACCTTAAATCCATTCCTTGGTCTCTAGTGGTAGCACCTAGATCAGTGGAGGTCCAACCACTGAGGCTTTAATCAATTGGCAGAATTAGGGATTTCTGCACTTTGTTTTTGAGTGGTGGTCAAGCAGGCACACTGCATTTATTCTTTGACTGCTGCAGAAAGCTGTTCTTGCAGTGGGGGACACACAGTGATCTACACGATGTCACCAGTCCTATGAAAAACTTATAGCTTCTATTACCAGAATATAATTATCATGATATCCCTTTTCATGTATTACCTGGTCAGTCATTGATTTAGTCATTTGGGTCAGAAAATCTATAACAGGGCTCCCATCTACCATGTGCTACTGTACATGATTCTTAAGAACTTTTTAACTCACCTGGACCCATTTGCAACCATCATTTGTGTTTCTGCCGTTAGAGAAGGAGTTGTCTTCTTGAGTCAACGCCATTAATAAAGCCCGCCCATGAGGAGCAGCAGAGCAGCACTGTAAACCAGAGAAGATAGCATTAGATGAATATATAAACATACTGACAGTACATTACATACACATATACACAGATTTAAGGGAAATCCAACCTATCCATCTTAGATAGGAACACTTCTTTTACATTGGGTCGGTTTCTGGCATTTTTATGGATTTAGAGACTAACTAATGATGCAGAATCGGGGCTTGAAATGCTTCAGGTTATTAATATTAACTATGCAAATAACAGGCAATTCTTTAGAGGGCAAAGGGAACTTGTCTCTTACTTTCAAAGGATATGCTTTACTTAGTCTAAACTAATTAGCTGTGATTTTCACATAAGGAATAAAAAATAATAATCGCATTTGCTTTAAACATTTAAAACAGCTTCTAAATGCAAACTCGCTTTTCCAAAGACAATTTTAGGCATATTACCAAGTTTTTAAATATGTACAAATTATACCCCAGATTATTTTATCATACAACACACATGAAAGGAGATGGTTTTGTTAATAATGAGGATATTTTTTTTTATATCAAATATGTAAATGGCAAAAAAATAGTTGTTTGAACTGAGCAGTTTGTGTTGTGAATTTGCAACGTGCCAAATTCTAATCACTTCTATTAGCATAATGATCTTATTGATAGCAAGAAGTCGAATAATATTGGATTTCTTAAGTGCACACTACTGTGTATAAAAAGCAACAAGTTGCAGAATGGCGCTAGTATGCAGTGGGGCTAAAAGACTTTTTTTTTTGGCTGAATGTGGTGGGAGATATTAATAAGACGTCTCAAATCAGGGAGGTTTGGAAATGAGTCGGAGGTGTGGTAATTTATGCTGGATTTTCTATTGAAAAAAAATTGTTCTAATCACTTCTATTACAACAACTATCTTATTCATGGCAAAATAGGAAAATATTTAGGGTAAGCTCACACAGGACTTTTTTGCTGCATTTTTTTTCATGTGCTTTTATGCTAATTTTCAGCTGCCTTTTCCATTACCAGCAAAGCCTATGAGATTTCAGAAATCTCATGCACACACATTGGTTTTTTGTGTGATCTCCTAGGATTTTGTGCCTTGCTGCGCTTTTTGGACATAGAGCATGTCACTTCTTTCAGTGTTTTCGCTGCATTTTCTCAGTGTTTTTCACCCATTGACTTGAATGGATGTTTAAAAAACGCACCAAAAACGCAGGTGTCATTATTTGCAGCGTTTTTTCTGCAGAAAAGTCATAAACATTAGCATGGACAAAGAGACAAAAAAACGCACCAAAAACGCATCAAAAAACGCACCTAAACCTGCGTTTTTACCACATATTCTTTCCTGCCAAGAAGATCAGGTTTTGCTGCAGCAAAAAAGTCCTGTGTAAACTTACCCTTATGTTCTTAAAGTAGACCACCCAAGTAATCAAGGGATGTACGCTCTTCAAGTAGCGTTAAAAAAAGATTCATAGATATGCTCTAGCTTTGAAAGGCAATGACTAAATTTGCGAATTTCAATCAAAGTAGCAAAAATGATGGACCATTGATATTGGAGTTAATAGGCTCGATTCATTAAAGTGGCCGTGGGCTACACGGACAACCCCTTCTCAATGCTCATATTTCCCCTTTATAAAATAATAACACTTATATTCACTTCCAGTGCTGGCGCCATTCCAGAGATGTCGGCACTGACTCTCTTTTGGATGTCATAACATTATGTCATGCAATCCCTGTGGCCAATTAATGCTGGTTTCACTCTTCCCACCTTCAGACAAATCCCATACATCCGAAGGAAATGAACATTGTGGTGTGAGAGCTTTGTGTGACATACAGTAACAATGCTATGTGATCCCCAGGAAAGTCATTGCCAGCACTGTTCCAGCGGTGTCAGCACTGGCTATCTAAGGAATGTGTAACATTGCTATGCTATCCCTGCATCCAATAAGCACTGGCTTCATTCTCCCCATCTTTGGACAAACCATATACATCTAAAGGAAGTGAGAGCTGCAGCATGAAAGCTCCATGTGACATAACAATGTTATGCGAGCCCCAGGAGATCCAATGCCGACACCACTGGAAAGTTGCTGGCACCAGAAGTTACCAAAAGTGTTATTATTCTGCAATGGAGAAACATGAGGATTAAGAAGGGGTTGTCCGAGTAGTGAAAAACCCTTTTAAGGCGTTAATGCCAGAATACTGTAGTAAAACACCATTAAAAATGAAAATTTGGGCACAACTTGGAATTGCGAAAAATTTTGGAGCCATTGGTGTTTTCATGACAATTTTGGTTAGCTTTGCCAAAGTGTTTTGAGCTGAGCCTGGACAAAGTGTCCTTTTTTTCTGATCGTAATGCCTATTATTGACAGTCTATAATTAAGAAAGTTAATGTTGACCATCAGCAAAGCTATCTACTGCCCGTGTCTGGGACTATATTAAGCCGATGAGCCAGAGATGGAGGAGAATGGGATACTGTGATTAACTGCAGCCATATCTGAATGTTTTCAGGTTTTGATTGGAGTTAGAATTTAATATTAATCCTCATCATTAAATGCATCCATCTCACAGACATCTTTCATGTTTATAATGTCCATGCCGACAAGCTCATTAAACAGTCCGGCGTCATCCACTGACAAATACATTTTACGTGTGCCGTGCGTTTGAAGCGTTCTACCCTTCCATAATGGTTGTTAGTGTAATTACACAAATGACACAAGTGATCGGCTCTTCTGTCACTTCCAGTAAAAGGTGTCATCTAAAATTAAAAATAATAATCAGCAAACTAGAGATGTATCTTCCGAAGTCTCCCTGAGCTAATTTAATTTCAGCGCGCTGTATTTTCCCTTTTAAGCAGCTGAATCTGTTTTATTTTATACTCACTCCCTTGAAATGATGTTAAAAACATTCCTTGCACTCTGCAAATATATTACAGAGATGAAGGAAATGGTTTAAATAATTAGATTAACGTTAGATGTGTGCTCTGAACCAAAAGTGATTTACATCCAAGTGTCTGGACTTCCCTTTGATTATGCGTGTCTCGAGTCCAGGACTTAGAAAGCCTCATTTTACAAAAAAATTTATAAAATTACCAGTTTCTAGGACTATCATTGATGGACTTCGACTGTCATTTTAAAGGGCTTCCATACAAATAATAATTATATCGAGAAAACAGCTCCATCTTTGTACACAGGTCATGTCTAGTGTTACAGCTGAGGTACGGTGAAATATATATTGTGTTTATAGTCTACACCAAACACCATGGCATCTGTGTTTTTGTCATCATTGGGCTCCTATCGGTCATAGCTTCATCGATGACACAGGGTGGGCTACAGAATGATGTGCAAAATAAAAGAAAAATGATATGCCTAGCTGTTATTCTGGGGATCCATATGATCGTCTACGATAATATCCAAGTTTTTTTAATATACCACATTCTCCATCTTTTAACCCCTTATCCCCCAAGGGTGGTTTGCACGTTAATGACTGGGCCAATTATTACAATTCTGACCACTGTCCCTTTATGAGGTAATAACTCTGGAACACTTCCATGGATCCTGGTGATTCTGACATTGTTTTTTTCGTGACATATTCTACTTAACGATAAAAGTAAAATGTAATTGATATAACTTGGGTTTAATTGTGAAAAAATGGAAATTTTGTGAAAATTCTGAAAATTTTGCAATTTTCCAAATTTTAATTTTCATGCCCTTAAATCACAGAGATATAGCAAAGAAAATACTTAATAAATAACATTTCTCACATGTCTACTTTACATCAGCACAATTTTGGAACCAACTTTTTTTGTTAGGAAGTTATAAGGGTTAAAAGTTGACCAGCGATTTCTCATTTTTGCAACACCATTTCTTCTTTAGGGACCACATCACATTTGAAGTCACTTTAAGGGGTCTATATGATAGAAAATACCCAAAAGTCACACCATTCTAAAAACTGCACCCCTCAAGGTGCTCAAAACTCTATTCAAGGAGTTTATTAACCCTTCAGGTGCTTCACAGGAATTTTTTGAATGTTTAAAAAAATGAACATTTAACTTTTCTTCACAAAAAAATTATTTCAGGTCCAATTTTTTTATTTTACCAAAGGTACAAGGAGAAATTGGACCATAAAAGTTATTGTGCAATTTGTCCTGAGTACGCTGATACCTGATATGTGGGGGGAACCACTGTTTCAGCGCATGGCAGAGCTCGGAAGGGAAGGAGTGCCGTTTGACTTTTTCAGGGAAAAATTAGCTGGAATTGAGATCGGATGCAATGACGCATTTGGAGAGCCACTGATGTGCCTAAGAGGTGGAAACTAGAGTTGAGCGAAACGGGTCGAAAAAATTGAAAAGTCGCCGACTTTCGCCAAAGTCGGGTTTCATGAAACAAAACCCGACCTTAGCGTGAGGTCGGCCACGAGGTCTGCGACTTTAGCGCCAAAGTCGCATTTCAAAAGACGCTTGAGCGCCCTTTTTCAGCCAATCAGGAAGAACGGACATTGTGGGCAATGTGATGACATAGGCAGTGGTCACCACCATCTTGGAGAAGGGCATGCAAGTGATTAGCTTGCTTTGTGGGGCGTCACAGGGGGTATAAAAGGGCGTGGATGCCGACTGCCATGTTACTCATGCTGATCTCAGAATAGGGAGAGCTGCTGCTGCTGATGATTCTGTAGGGAGAGTGTTAGGCAGGGAAGAAGATACCAAAACTGATTCTGCTGCTAGCGATTTTGCCTGTACAACACACCAGTCACTGTGCAGTGCAAGGGGAGGCTATATTTTGGTGCATCAGCTCTGGTGGTTATTAGGCTGCCTGTTAAGGCTACCTGGTCGCTGCATTGCTGTGTGCCCACTGCTGAGCAAACTGCTTTTTTCAAAGCAATCCAGATTTTATTGTTTTGTCCTTGTGAGTTACAGAGCGTTTATTTTTCACACATCGTACAGCGGTGTACGCTCCTCACACAGTACCGTGTGACAGCTGTTATCACGGCCACAGTGAAGCTATCTGTGTGTGACTCTGTAAGGATAAGTCGAGGAGTTGTTCCATTCTTACAGACCTCCACCTAATAGTTTTGTCTGGTTTTCAAACAATTTAGTATATTTGCTGTTTGATTACATTCAAAACTATAGAGACACAGCGTGTGTCAGTCCGTATACTAAAACACGGAGCTTGACAATTTTACATACACTGGACAGCGGTGTACGTGCACACTCCTCTCTCAGTACCATGTAACGGCTGTTATCATGGCCACAGTGAAGCTATCTGTGTGTGACTCTGTAAGGATAAGTTAAGGAGCCGTTCCGTTCTTACAGACCTCCACCTTATAGTTTTGTCTGGTTTTCAAACAGTTTAGTATATTTGCTGTTTGATTACATTCAAAACTATAGAGAGACAGCGTGTGTCAGTCCGTATACTAAAACACGGAGCTTGACAATTTTACATACACAGGACAGCAGTGTACGTGCACGCTCCTCTCTCAGTACTGTGTAACGGCTGTTATCACGGCCACAGTGAAGCTATCTGTGTGTGACTATGTAAGGATAAGTCGAGGAGTTGTTCCGATCTTACAGACCTACACTGTAGGGAGATTCCAGTTCTGCCCAATTCTATATACACCTTGTAGTTCGTCATACACTAGGCAATTTCTGCCGGTCATATTGCCGTGTTAAATAAACAGGGCCTGACTGAATCCCACAGTGTCCTGAAGTGTAGAGACATTCCAATTCTCCACAGTGCTCTATACACCCTTCTAACAGCATAGAGAATCTGCCTGTCATATTGCGGTGTTAAATAAACAGGGCCTGACTGAATCCCACTGTGTCCTGAAGTGTAGAGACATCCCAATTCTCCACAGTTCTCTATACACCTTTCTAACAGCATAGAGAATCTGCCTGTCATATTGCGGTGTTAAATAAACAGGGCCTGACTGAATCCCACAGTGTCCTGAAGTGTATAGACATTCCAATTCTCCCCAGTACTATATACACCTTGTACCTTGTTTTACAATACCAGAGAGTTTGTGTAAATTTGGGTAAATTTTTCCAAAAAATGAGGAAGTGTGGTGGAAGAGTCCGTGGAAGTGGGTGGGGGTTGGCAGCTGGTAATTATTGTGTTGGTGTTAGTGGTGGATCTGCTGGTAGTGGCAAAAGCAAAATAGCACCTAATACTGGAGGTGTTGAGGCTGCGTCATTGTCTGGCTCCACAATGCCTCGAAGGCTCCCTTTTCTGGGAGTAGGTAAACCGCTTCTAAAGCCGGAGCTTCAAGAACAAGTTTTGGCTTACATTGCTGACTCAGCCTCCAGCTCTATCGCCTCCTCTTCTGAAGTTTTAAAAAATAAAAGCACTGAGTCGTCATTGGAGGCTCATGGTCATGAACCACACCTTTCCTTGTGTCCTTCACCTCTACCAAAATTGAAGGATGCGGTAGGCCACACTACAGATTACTCCATGGAGCGTTTTCACATACCATGCCTGGGTTATCAAGTCAAATCATGAATTACCCAGGCAAATATGAATCTGACATGGAGTGTGGGTGGCCAGGCAGGGCAGTGGGGTTAATCGTTACCGTGACGGTGTCTCCCTGGGATGTGTCACAGTGGTGGTGACCCGTTCCTTGGCCCTGGGCGTCCATGCAAAGGGGTGAATTACGTTTAGAGGTGAATGATACGTGACGCCACCTGTGGTTTCTGAGTAGATTGACCAGCGCTGCAGTGGCGTTTCTCTGGGACAGACGTTGTGGTGCAGCTAAGATGTAGAAGCCCTGCACAGGTATGGTCGTTGTCGCAGGGCACATGAAAGAGTTGGTAGATGGTGTGCAGTGCAGGATGTAGCAGAGCCATGCGCCAGGCGCAGGAGAAAGAGGACAGACACAGTTGTGCAGTTCCTTTACCTGTACTTGGTAAGTGCTGTCCAGGACGCAGAGTACAGATGGAGAAGGAGTTGGTCAGCCTGGAAGCCAATTTTGAATTCTCTCTCTGCAGATAGGTAGTGTGGCCTTCGTTCTAGCGCTTATCTGAGGTACTCGCAGTGCTGAGTTCAATGAAGTTCCCCCTGTTGACTCTCTCTTGGAACTTTTTCGTATGACAGGCAGCCGTAGCCTTTTCCTTCTGGCTCCCACACGTCGCTGCTGGAGCCTCCGAGCCTTAGTTGGGTACAGAGCATTTACAGCTGCTACTTCCTCCGGTTTCTGCTGCAGGAACGTCAGTGTCGCTACAAACTCGGAGACCGGAATCCGGACCATGCGCTCAAGCTAGGAGTGAGCCTTAACTCAGCTCATCCTCCAGCTCCCCTTCTCATGTCCACACACTTCCCCTTCCCTTCACAGACTGCCCTAACTTACCTCCTCCCGACCACAGACAGCAGCTCCTCAGCAGTCAGGTTCAGAGGTCTCCCTGCTGGCCTGGAGTGGGAAATGTGTTGTGTGTTGGTTTAACTGCTAGAGAGATCCTTCGTTGCTCCCAAGCATGACATCACACTCCCTAGGAGAAAGGTAATGCCACTGTGGCGACCGTACTCCTGGGGGCGCCACAAGTGCACTGAGGACCAGCCACTGCTAGATGATTCTGCTGGTACATTGACCCAGACAACTACATTCCCCTCGCACTCTACACAGCCTGAATGTGACCCAGATGAAACTCAGGTTACCCTTCCCATATAGTGTACCACTTTCCACGGTGACAAAAAGGAAGGTGCAGCTGAAAGTGTAGGTTCGGCCCATCTGCCGTCAGACACACCGCCGTACTATGAGGGGCCCTGTGCCAGTGCCGTCGCCAACGAGTGGGCCCCCCCTGCTTGCTCTGGATCACAGCACTTGCAAAGTTGAAATACTTACCTCTCCCTGCTCCACCGCCATGACGTCTTCCACGTTTCCTGACAGTGATATTCTGATCAGAGAGCGCAATGACATCACGTCTGTACGCCCAGACTAGTACAGGGATTCCCTAGCGAGGAGACTTATTTGAGGAGACTTATTTAATTGTTTTTAATGTTGGGACAGCAATTTTTGGGGAGCACTATACTTTGGAGAATGATATATGGGGCCCACCATACACTGGAGCATTCCAAAGGTGGACATCAGACACTGGAGCAGCATTTACAGGGCCCATTATACACTAGAGCATTAGAAATGGGGCCCATTATATATAGAGCATTATTTGGGCCCATAAGACAGTGCAGCTTCATCCATGGGGACCAACATATACTGTAGCATTATGTGGAGCTCATCATATACTGTTTCAAACATTATATGGGACCAATGATTCTGTATGGTGAAATATATGGGCCTCATTACTCTGTATAGGGCACTATGTGGTGCCCATAATACTGGATGGAGTAAGATACTGTCCGTTTTTGGAGCTTTTGGAGAATTTAAAATGGATATCAGTCATGAGATGTAAAAAGTGAAGTATTTTTCATTGTACTATACCGCTATTTCTCTGCCGTATCGGAGCATCATGAGTTGTGTTATGTGATAAAGGGGCGCTCTTTGGCCCAGGGCACATGAAAACCTGAAGCCACCCCTACCCCCCCACAAATTTAGCCAAATAACCCCCATTTTTCAGTGCATAACTAGTATTATGAAGTAAATTAAGGTTGAAAAGCTTCAGTAATAAGATTTGATGTTTTTGACATTCAAAAGGGCACTGTAGGTGTGTTTCCTGGCCTCCACTCCCTGCCGACTTTGCTTCCCCATTGACTTGCATTGGGTTTCGTGTTTCAGTCGGCCTTCGACTTTTCACAAAAATCGGCCGATTTCGTTCTACCCGACTTTTGCGAAAGTTGGGTTTCATGAAACCTGACTCGACCCAAAAAAAGGCAAAGTCACTCAACTCTAGTGGAAACCCCTCCACAAATGACACTATTTTGGAAACTAGACTCTAGCAACTTATCTAGATGTGTGGTGAGAACTTTGAACCCCCAAGGGCTTCACAGAAGTTTATAATGTACAGCTGTAAAATTAAAAAATCATATTTTTTCCACAAAAATGATCTTTTCACCCCCAATTTTTATTTTCCCAAGGGAAACAGGACCCCAAAATTTATTGTGCAATTTGTCCTGAGTACGCAGATACCCCATATGTGGGGGTAAACCACTGTTTGGGCGCATAGCAGAGCTCGGAAGAGAAGGAGCGCATTTGAGTTTTTCAACACAGAATTGTCTGGAATTGAGATCGGACACAATGTCGCGGTTTGGAGAGCCACTGATGTGTCTGAACAGTGGAAACCCCCACAAATGGCCCCATTTTGAAAAATAGACACCCCAAGGAACTTATCTAGATGTGTGGGGAGTACTTTTAACCCCCAAGTGCTTCACAGAAGTTTATAACGCTCGGGCATGAGAATAAAAAATCATATTTTTTCTACAAACATGATCTTTTAGCCCCCAATTTTTTTATTTTCCCAAGAGTAACAGGAGAAATTGGACCCCAAAAGATTTTGTGCAATTTGTCCTGAGTACGCTGATACCCCATATGTGGGAGTAAACTACTGTATGGGTACACGTCGGGGCTCGGAAGGGAATTAGTGAAATTTTGGAATGCAGACTTTGATGGAATGGCCTGCAGGTGTCATGTCATATTTGGAGAGCCCCTGATGTGCTTAAATAGTGGAAACCCCCTCAAGTGACCACATATTGGAAACTAGACCCCCCAAGGAACTTATCTAGATGTGTGGTGAGCATTTTGAACCTCTGTGTGCTTCACAGAAGTTTATAATGTAGAGCCATAAATATAAAAAAAATTAAAAATTTTTTCCACAAAAATGATATTTTTGCCCCCAATGACTTATTTTCCCAAGGGTAACAAGAGAAATTGGACCCCAAAAGTTGTTGCGCAATTTGTCCTGAGTAGGCTGAAACCCCATATGTGGGGGGAACCACTGTTTGGGCGCATGGCAGAGCTTGGAAGGGAAGAAGCACCGTTTGACTTTTTCAATACAGAATTGGCTGGAATTGAGATCAGATGCCATGTCGTGTTTGGAGAGCCCCTGATGTACCTGAACAGTGGAAACCCCCCCAATTCTAACTCCAACTCTAATTTTAATCCCAACCCTAACCCTAGCCCTAACCCTAACCCTAGCCCTAACCCTAGCCATATCTCTAGCCCTAACCCTAGCCCTAACCCTAATGGGAAAATGGAAATAAATACTTTTTTTAATTTTGTTATTTTTCCCTAAATAAAGGGGGTTGACAAAGGAGGGTTTGATTTACTATTTATAGCGGGTTTTTATGTTTGGCAGCTGTCACACGTTAAAAGACACTTTTTATTGCAAAAAATAGTTTTTGCATGACCACATTTTAAGAGCTATAATTTTTCCATAATTTGACCCACAGAGTCATGTGAGATCTTTTTTTGCGGGACTAGTTGATGTTTTTATTGGTACCATTTTCGGGCACATGACGTTTTTTGATCGCTTTTTATTCCTATTTTTGGGATGCAGAATGAACAAAAACCAGCAATTCATGAATTTCTTTTAGGGGGTGTTTACACCGGTCCACATGTGGTAAGATTGATAAAGCAATTTTATTCCTCGGGTCAGTACGATTACAGCGATAACTCATTTATGCCATTTTTTTATGTTTTGGCGCTTTTATACAATAAAAACAATTTTATATAAAAAATAATTATTTTTGCATCGCTTTATTCTGTGAGCTATAACTTTTTTATTTTTTTGCTGATGATGCTGTGTGGTGGCTCATTTTTTGCGGGAGAAGATGACGTTTTCAGCGGTACCATGTTTATTCATATCCATCTTTTTGATCACACGTTATTGCACTTTTTGTTCGGCAGTATAATGATGAAGCATTGTTTTTTGCCTTTTTTTGAAGGGGTTAACTAAAGGGGTTAACTAGTGGACGGTTTTATAGGGCGGGTCGTTACGGACACGGCGATACTAAATATGTATACTTTTATTGTTTTTTTTTATTTACAAAAAAAGAATTTATTAGGGAATTTTTTTTTATTTAGGAATTTTTTTCAATTATTTTTACACGTTTTTTTTTTTTTTTTTTACTTTATTATATTGTCCCGGGGGAACATTACTACATAGTGTCAGATCACTGATCTGACACTTTGCAGTGCACTGTGTCAGATCAACGATCTGACAGGCACTGCAGGAGGCTTTCTCAGCGCCTGCTCTCAGCAGGCACTGAGAAAGCCACCTCCCTGCAGGACCCCGAAGGCCCTGCGGCCATCTTGGATCTGGAGGGAGGAGGCCCTCAGAGAAATGCGAGCACATCACGTTGCTCCGAGGGTCTTAGGGAAGCACGCAGGTAGCCCCCTCCCTGCGCGATTCTTCCCTATGTCCCCGGTACACTGCGGTCATGTTTGATTGCAGTTTGCCAGGGGTTAATGTGCCAGGAGCTGTCTGTGACTGCCCCTGGCCATAGTGATGGGTGTCAGCTGTGACAATCAGCTGACACCCAGCCACGATCAGCGGCGCTCCCCCGTGAGCTCCGCTGATCTATGATGACGTACTATCCGGTCCTTGGGAATTAAGTCCCAGGGCACATGGATGGGACAGTACATCATCTGTCAGAAAGGGGTTAAAGGGATTTTAGGCTACATCCCCATGATGAGCTTTTGGTGAAATTTTGACTTTACTATGTAAATTAGATTATTTACATTTTTTCATAGCGTTTTCATAGTGTTTTTGAGTGCATTTTTAATATGCATTTTTATAGCGTTTTTAATGCTGCGTTTTTTTGTCTCTTGTTGGTGTGTCATGTTTTAAATAAAGCTGCTTTGTTGCTAATACTTCCTGGTGTTTGGCTTTGACAAAACTTTATTGATGCAGACATGTGCTGATTACATGCTTATTTTTTGTATGTGTCTCCACATTGGAGTGGGCTCTGGCGGTGAACTCACCTCTTTCCCAGGACATGTCAGTTGTTTTGAACAGCTGATATGTGCCCAGAAAAGACGTGGGCGGAATCGCGCGATCCACTCGCTGCTATTAACACAAACTCTGACAATGGCATTTAATAAGTGCTTCCGTTCATCGGCCCGGAAATACAGCTACTGGTGACCCCTTCACATGATCGCGGGTCACCGGTGGGTTGGCATGACAAAACATCAGCTCGGCACGCAAAAAATAAGCCAACACCCAACCTGAGATCACTAAAAATGGAGACGCTACAGTCCTCGGAATATGGCGCATTTTTTTTAACAAAATTTCGACTTTGGACTTTTAACAAACTTGTAATGACCTGGAAAATCTTAATGGCAGGTCTGTTTTAGCATTTGGAGAACATGGTAAAAAAAAATCCAAAAAACAGTAGTGGAATTGCACTTTTTTGCAATTTCACCGCCCTCCTTTGCTCATTTTCCAGTACACGATATGGTAAAACCAATGGTGTCATTCAAAAGTATAACTTGCCCTAAAAAAACAAGCCCTGGCCATATTGATGGAAAAAGCTGACGATCTGGCCAATTACTTCAAAGAAAAAATTGACCATATCCGACAGGAGATTATCTCCCAATCACCTCATGCACTGTCCTCCCTCCTCCACTGCATCTAGCTCACTCTCTGATTTTGAACCAGTGACAGAAGAAGAAGTAAGCAGGCTCCTTGCATCTTCTTGCCCAACCACTTGCACCAGTGACCCATTTCCGTCACATCTCCTCCAGTCCCTTTCCCCTGCTGTCACCACTCACCTAACTAAAATATTTAACCTCTCTCTCTCTTCTGGTATCTTTCCCTCCTCATTTAAGCATGCCATCATACATCCACTACTTAAAAAACCATTCCTCGACCAAAACTGTGCCGCTAGCTATAGACCTGTCTCTAATCTTCCCTTCATCTCTAAACTCCTGGAACGCCTGGTCCACTCCCATCTGATCCGCTATCTCTCTGATGACTCGCTTCTCGACCATCTCCAATCCGGTTTCTGCTCTTTGCACTCTACTGAAACTGCCCTCACTAAAGTCTCTAATGATCTACTAACAGTTAAATCTAATGGTCACTACTCCATACTAATTCTATTGGAACTTTCTGCAGCATTCGACACTGTGGATCATCAGCTCCTCCTCACCATGCTCCGCTCCATCGGCATCAAGGACACCGTTCTCTCCTGGTTTTCCTCCTATCTCTCTGACCGCTCCTTTACTGTATCTTTTGCTGGTTCCTCCTCCTCTCATCTTCCCCTTACTGTTGGGGTTCCTCAAGGATCAGTCCTAGGCCCCTTCCTCTTCTCTTTGTATACTGCCCCTATTGGTCAAACAATCAGTAGATTTGGTTTTCAGTACCATCTTTATGCTGATGACACCCAATTAAACACTTTTTCTCCTGATATCACGCCAGCCTTTTTAAATAACACCAGCGATTGTCTAAACACTGTGTCTAACATCATGTCCTCACTATATCTGAAACTGAACCTGTCAAAGACTGAACTCCTTGTATTTCCTCCCTTTACTAATGTACCTATACCCGACATTGCCATTCCTGTGTGTGGTTCCACTATTACCCCCCAGCAACATGCCCACTGTCTTGGGGTCATACTTGACTCCAAGCTTTCCTTTGTCACCCACATACGATCACTGGCTCGCTCTTGTTATCTGCACCTCAAAAACATTTCTAGAATTTGACCTTTTCTTACTTTTGATTCCGCAAAAACTCTTACTGTTTCTCTTATTCATTCTCGTCTCGACTATTGTAACTCTCTTCTAATCGGTCTCCCTCTTACCAAACTCTCCCCCCTCCAATCTGTCTTAAATGCTGCAGCCAGAATCATATTCCTCGCCAATCGTTACACCGATTCCTCTACCTTGTGCCAGTCCTTACACTGGCTGCTACCCATCCATTTATTCAGACTGGCCTACCGCCTCAACACATTAACCTAACTATCCCTGTGTGGCACAGTCAAAGTTTTACCATAACCAGGTTCCCCGCATCATGTTCCCACATGCTTTATGCGTCTATTAGCCCTCTGTGTCTGTACTGTTACACACTTAAAATTTTGGCTGGTCCAAACAATCAGGGCAATTGTTACCACCCAACTTGTAAGCTTGCGAGCAGGGCCCTCATTCCTCTTGGTATCTGTTATGATCTATGTGATTATTGTTATGCTGTAATGTCTATTGTCTGTACAAGTCCCCTCTGAAATGTAAAGTGCTGCGGAATATGTCGGCGCTATAGAAACAAAATGTATTATTATTATTATTATTATTATTATTATTAAAAATAAAAAGAAGGGGAGCAAAAAATAGAAATGCAAAAATGAATATGAGCTGCGGAGAGAAGGGGTTAAAAAATGTGCACATCCTCCATGGGTCCTAATCTGAGTCTTCCAGTTATTATTTGCAGCAATTAACGACTGAGCCACTGAGCTCCATGATTGTCTACATCGTTGTTGATATGATATCAATGTCGCAGGCAAAAACAGACATCAAGAGCATTTGCTATATCCATGCCATATTATTACTCTATGTGTGTCGAATTTATGTTTGACGATCATTTCCTAACATATTTTGTCATTTCTACTTCCATTGACTCCAATGGCGTTTGGGTATGTTCAGCAAATATTGCGAAAACAATATTCTGCTGTAATCATAATCTGAACCGAATATTGAAAAATTGGCTCAACTCTAGTTGTCTATTTTTTTTTACATTGAATCATAGATTGTGTGTTATGACACTTACACGCCAAACTGTTTATACTTTTTGTCGGAATGAGAATGTCCAGAAGTTGATGAGCAGATCAGTTTTGTGTCCCTTTGAATGATCCTGTAAGTACATAACCTCCACTATCACACTACACCATGTTGGACTCACACAACAATACTCCTGCCCTCCGCAGAGTAAAACTCGACTGGCAGAAAGGAGATATTTCATTGCATGCATTTCTTATGCTAATATGATGAAATGAAAGCTGAGCTCTTTACAACCGACAGAAGGTCTTCAGAGGACTACTTTTCATGGCCCATCCATTATATTGATTACACTTAGTAGGGATATGTTACGCAACTAGAGTTCGATAGGCAGCGGTGCAAAATTTGGACCTTCATGTTCATCGGTATCAAACGCCATAATCCATTACGACGATAGCCGTCAGACCTGAAGATACACTAACTAGAAACTTGTAAAACATAATATTTTGTTAATTATGACATAACAAAATAAAATTAAAAATGACAGGGCAAACAAGCCTCCAAAGATAGGGGGCACACAGAAAATTCAATTAGATAACATGGTAGACAATGTAGAGAGTTCTACTGAGGAGTTTATCATATTAAGGAGAAGTATATGCAGGTGCATGATGCAGACATATACTACAAAACCAGACAGGGTCTAATTAATAAAGTGTCAATACAAAAGTAAACATCATTCAGACACCCATCCTCAGACAAAGCAAATTCTCCATGGAATAGGGGTCAGGTGGTGAGGAGATGACCAGGACATTAGAGGAATGGGTGCTAATCCTAGTGATCCATATAACCAAAAAAAGATATGTATCCTTTATCTCCATCATTCCACCTTAGACATCAAATCCAGAGAGAAAAAAGAAAAATGAAAGAATATCCCTGGCATTACTCCAGCAAAGTTGCATAAGTGAAAATCTGTGGTATATTACCTGAAGGTAAGGTGAGTCAGAGATGCAGACAGAAGCTTGTGTCCACCCCACACCCAACAGAATCCTTTTCCCTGCTTGATTCTTCCAGGGGGCATGTCAAAACGCCCCCGGAAGAAGCGAGCATTAAAATGGCATCCTTTTCCATAGCCAGCACAGAAGTCAAAAGTTGATTTCAGCATGCAAGTGACTAGCACGCCCATGTCAGCTACTAGCCTCTAATTGGATGACGGCATGTATTACAGTGTAGGGACCCAGCGAGTCTCTGCACTGCAATACAATTCAGTTGGATTTGCATCCTCGAATGCCCATCCAGCTGAAATAGCTTCTGGCATTGGCAGACACCCCTTCAGCATGGGCCCTGTCTTACACCCTTGTATGTAACCAACAATTATTAGCTAGTATCTGTAAACATCCCTTTTGAGCTTTACATCATAGGTATCCAAGGAGAACTTCACAATGTATATCTCTATTGGAAGGCTCTATGTCACGGTTAAATTATGTTCATTTGGGTTATCTTCAACACTCTTATTTATCCAGGGTCGATACCCAATACCAAGGTTGAAGAGTCTTAAAGGTGCACCTACCTTCTGATAAAACATGTACAGTAGCTACAGTACATTGAAAACCATTCATATTACGGTCTTTTTGTAACGCTGTATTTATACAACATAATCAATGCCTCCATGTATAGGTAATTAATCCCTGGAAATCCTCCTTCAGGTTTAAATATTTATGAGCCGTTTGTGTTTGGTTAATTGATAGGTTTCATTAGTGTTAAGCTAGACTGTGAAGTGATTATCTCTACTGTGTACAGATAAAACCTCAGTTATATTTCCCCTCTTTTACATTTCTAGCACCTTTTCTCTTTCTTCAGGCTTTAAAGAGTCAGAACAACTGACTGGATCCATTGAAAAGCGAATCTACATTTTGAACAGATTCCATTAGTCCATTGGACTCAAAAAATGTCACGTTCGCAGGTGGCGCACATGGTTCATAGACCCACTGTGCCATAGGGCCGGACTTGCCTAGGAGGGGCAGAGCTAAGCGGCTACCAGGTTTTCACTGTAGCTCCTGATGGTGGAGTTAGGTTTGACCTGCAGGATAGCAAAGTAACTTTAACTAGATAGGGCGAGGGACCGGGAAACATACAGTTACACACACAATATGTAGGGAAACTTGCTCAGGCACCTCCCTACTTGGGAGGGTGCATTTTATACAAAATGCCTCCCAGCTACTGGCTGAGAGCATTTTTCAGAGTGCATGCGCTGCCCGTTTGATAACAGGGGAGCACACACATTAGGTGCACTGCCGGAAGCTTATGAGGCATGCACAGTAGACAGGGAGGAGGAAACAGGGAACCAAGACACCACCGTGGCCAGGACGGTGAGTGTGCCAGCATCCCTGCCGGGAGGTTGGAGAGGCACCCTTCAGAGACACTGGCTTAGCGCTAGGAAAGGATTGCCCCAACCTGGCAAGTCATCATCTAGCCTTATATCTGGCATTCACACAGTCAATGAATGTTGGGATGAGAGCATGTGCATCCACTTCTTAATTTTTTATTGGGGAATGTTTAGAGACCCATTCTATGAAATGCTGGTGGTTACATCATTTACTGTATATTATCAGCAATCAGCAAATTATCACTAATGGATATGGATAGTGATAGAGGAAATCCAGTTGGTAGTCGCAAATATCATAATGCTCGCCTCCAAAGACAACCGGCACTCATGCTTCTTACATTTTGATTGCTTTTTTTAATTAAATAAGCATCATACACTAAGAAAGAAATAAAAGTTGAAAAAGAGTGTCTGTCATCTTTGTGTTCTGTGTCGTGAATAGGTGATAACTTTCTAAATTGGAGAACCCTTTTAGATGCTAGATAACACTTTTCAAAGTACCTTAAACTGGTTTAGATCATGGATGACTTGATTGTAGTGGAACCCGCAAAGCTTGACCTCCAACATTTTCTGGTTGCTTCTCAAAACAGAATAAATATGATAATATTTGAGACAATTTATTCTATCTAGACCAATTCTGAATCTATACTTTTGGACACACATCCCCAAGGAGAAACCCTTCAGTTATTGGTGAGGCTTGAGGTTTTAACAGTAGTAACCCGCTGACGATTTTCTGTTTCAGAAATTGGGTGAGCCCTGTGAAGAAGAGCTGTGAGAAGTCGAACCTTCATTCCAATTTTTTTTTTTTTAGATTGTATGTATTTATTTTAAAGGAAATTAAAAAAGGTAATATAGATAAATTAATACAGTACTTGAACCCCCAAAGAATAAAGCTATTCTTGGTGTTTTGCCTTTTTCCACATCTGAAAACAGCTTTTTTATTTTTCTATCAACACATCCAAGCCAAGGCTTTTCTTGTGCAGAATGAAAACACTAAAAACTTTTATGTTGCTCCATTGAAAGACCCATAACATTTTTATAGGTCAACCGACAGATGTGTATGAAGACTATTTTTTCATGTGATGAGCTGTAGTATTTTCCAATACCATTTTGTGATGTTTTTGACTTTTGATCTTAAGATGAAGCTAAATTATTATTATTATTATTTAATTTTTAGAGCACAATTGATTCCATGGTACTGTACAAGTGAAAGGGGGTTTATAACAAAATATGGATATAAATAATAATGAACAAACTACCAAGAAGTGACTAGCAGTGAGTGAGAGTGAAGCCTGCCCTTGTGGGATTACAGTCTACAGAGTAATGGGGAAAAATACAGAAGGTTAGGGGGTTGTGGCAGCTCCAATGATGGTGAGGCAGCAGCAGGGTCATTGAAGGCTGTAGTTTTGTTGACGACATGGTTTTTCAAGTTCCATATTAAAGCTCAGAATGTGGTAGATAATTGGACATGTTGCATCACAGAATTTCAGAGGGTGGGAGATACTCCAGGGTAAGAAACGGAGAGAGGGAGGTCTTGGGAAGTCCGGAGATTATGTGCAGGACTTGGACTGTTTAGTTTTCTTTTCCATTTACCATGTGATAGGAAATTAATAAAAACTATTTAAATTCCTTTAACCAATCTACCCCATATCCCTTTAACACTCTTCATAGAAGTATAGAAACAGAATAGAAAACCAAATATGTCAGTAGCTTGATCATTTTAGGATTAATACGTGATTTCTAAGTAAATATTTTTTCTAATTGGTCTAAAACATCTAAAATGATGAAAAGTGACTTTGTCAATATTCAATATTGACTGTTAGTATTTAGAGTGTCTACGTAGATCCATGAGCATCTATGGCAACAGATGGCAAGCAAACCCTGTGTGGTCTAATCCCTCAGTCATACCTCTTTTCATTTGTCCCCTAATTTTTGCTAATATACATTTTCTAGGTTACTAGAAGCAGCTCACAGAATGAAATTAATATAACTGCACAATCAGACTACATAGTGCTCGTTTGTAGTCTGTTACCATGGAGATACATAGATCTGCATAGGAGCTGTGCACCCAAAACGGATGTAGATTTTTATATAAGCCCTTTCTGACATCAGACATAATATTCCATTCATGTGATCTGGGCCAATTTGACCATGGAAGGAATATTACGTCATCACGATTAGCCGCTCTCATGAGGGGTGAACGGCTGATCACCGCCCAGTGTCAGCTGATTCTGACAGCTGACACCAGGTACTAGGTGCCAGGAGTTGTCACAGACCACTCCCGGCACTTTAACCCCGAAAAACTGTGATCAAACAAGATTGCAGCATTCCAGAAGCTGGCATAGTGCTGACAGCCTCTCTGACTTCGAATTGTAGACCCTGCGGTGTGACGCAGGGTCCCGATCGTTGCCATGGTGAGTGGATGCGGTGAGTTTGACTTCTATACCAGGAAAAATCTTTGAACAAATTATTAAACAACATGTATGTAAGTACCTGGACAAGAATGAAGTGATTAAACAGAGTCAGCATGGGTTTGTCACTAATAAGTCTTGTCAGACTAACTTAATTTCCTTCTATGACAGAATCACTGATTGTGTGGATCAGGGAAATGCTGTAGATATAGTATATCTTGACTTCAGCAAAGCATTTGACAAAGTATCTCACACAATCCTCATTGAAAAAATTGCTAAGTATGGAATGGACAAGGCAACTGTTAGGTGGATTCATAACTGGCTTAGTGATCGGACCCAAAGAGTGGTCGTAAATAGCTGCACATCCAGTTGGAAGAATGTCTCAAGTGGGGTACCACAGGGCTCTGTCCTGGGCCCTGTATTGTTCAACATCTTTATCAATGATTTAGATGAAGGAATAGAGGGTAAACTGATTAAATTTGCTGATGACACAAAGCTAGGAGGGATTGCTAATACTAGAGAAGAGAGAGAGAGAGGATTCAAAAAGAATTAAATAAACTGGAGCAGTGGGCAGAAGCCAACAGAATGGTTTTTAACAGGGAAAAATGCAAAGTACTACAACTTGGCAATAACAATGAAAAAAGCATATGCAAAATGGGAGGAATAGGGCTAAGCAACAGCACGTGTGAAAAAGACTTGGGTATACTAATTGATCACAGACTGAATATGAGTCAACAGAGTGATGCAGCAGCAAAAAGGCAAATGCAATTCTAGGATGTATTAACAGAAGTATACAGTCTAGATCACATGATGTCATTATTGTCCTCTACTCTTCTTTGGTCAGACCTCACCTGGAATACTGTGTCCAGTTTTGCTCACCACATTTTAAAAAAGACATCAACAAACTGGAGCAAGTTCAGAAAAGAGCGACCAGAATGGTGACCGGTCTGCAAACCCTGTCATATGATGAAAGGTTGCAGGATTTGGGAATGGTTAGCCTGCAGAAGAGAAGACTGAGAGGAGACTTAATAGCTGTCTACAAATATCTCAAGGTCTGTCACATTGTAGAAGGATCATCTTTGTTCTCATTTGCACAAGGAAAGACTAGAAGCAATGGGATGAAACTGAATGGGAGGAGACACAGATTAGATATTAGAAAAAACTTTTTGACAGTTAGAGTGATCAATGAGTGGAACAGGCTGCCACGAGAGGTGGTGAGTTCTCCTTCAATAGAAGTCTTCAAACAGAGGCTAGACAGACATCTGTCTGGGATGATTTAGCGAATCCTGCTTTGAGCAGGGGGTTGGACCAGATGGCCCAGGAGGTCCCTTCCAACTCTACGATTCTATGATTCTATGAGTGTGACTAAGTAAAAAATTAGGAAAAAGTAAAAAAATGTTTAAGATAATTGTACATTTATTTTAAAAAAATCAAAAATAATAATAAAAAATCAATATATACAGTATTCTATCTCTAAATAAATATTTGAATGAAAATATAAACAGTAAAAGTACACATATTTGGTATTGCTGCCTCCGCAACAACCCAACCTATAAAACTGTCCCACTAGTTAACCCCTTTAGTGAACACCATAAAAAAAGAAAAAACAATGCTTTATTATCATACCGCCAAACAAAAAGTGGAATAACACGCGATCAAAAAGACTGATAGTCTTTATTATACAAAAGCGCCAAAACATAAAAAAATATAAATGAGGAATCTCTATAATCATGCTGACCCGAAGAATGAAGCTGCCTTATCAATTTTACCACACACTGAATGGTATAAACCCCCTCCCAAAAAAAAATTAATGAATTGCTGGTTTTTGCTCAAATATCAGAATAGAAAGCATCAAAAAATTTCATGTGCCCAAAAATGGCACCAATAAAAATGTCAACTCGTCCCGCAAAAAACAAGATGTCACATGACTCTGTGGGCCAAAATATGAAAAATTATAGCTCTCAAAATGTGATGATGCAAAAACTTTCTTGCAATATAAAGCATCTTTTAGCATATGACAGCTGCCAAAAATAAAAACCCACTATAAGGCCTCTTTCACACGTCCTGATATTTCCGGTAGCGGAGATGTCAGTGTCTGTGTTTGTAATATTTGCGGCACACATGTGTCAACCATGTGCCCCATCAGTACCACATGGATGGGCACCAGGGAAGAAGCATTGCAGTGAGTGCTGCTCCCTGGCACTGGGTGCTGAACACAGCTCTCATCATTTTCCCCTGCTCTGCCGGCAATCAGTGTGAACAGGGGAGAATGATGAGAGTTACTTTTACTAAGCTGTGGGCTTGTTGTCACCTGATGATACAAAGCTGACATCAACCCCACAAATATTACCCCACTTGCCACCTCTACAGGGCAAGTGGGAAGAGCCAGAATTGGCGCATCTAATATATGCATCTTTTCTGGGCAGCTGTGGGCTGCTATTTTTAGGCTGGGGGGCCTAAATCAATGGCCCCTTACCAGCCTGAAAATACCAGCCCCCAGCTGTGAGCTTAAGCAAGGCTGGTTGTCAAAAATAGGGGGGGCTCATGCCGCTTTTTTAAATTATTTATTTAAATAATTTAAAAAAACCATGGGGTCCTCTCTATTCCTGATAATCAACCTTGCTGAAGATAACAGCTGAGGATTGCAGCCCCAAGCTGTGAGTTTTGCCTTGCTGGTTATACAAAATACAGGGGAACCCATGCTGTTTTTTCACTTATTTATTTATTTATAGCGCAGGCAGCGGCTGATGAATACCCTTATTAGCCGCTCCTGCTGTCACTGTTATTAGAAGCAGCAGGGGTAGGCTGATGGGAGTAATAGACCCATCAGCTGCAGCCTGCTGTCTGTTTTATCACTGGCAGAGCAGGGGAAAATGATGAGAGCTGTGTTCAGCACCCGGCGCCGGGAAACAGCGCTTACTGTAATGATTCTTCCCATGCATGTCACATGGCTGACTGCTATGATTGGGTCACCGAGGAGGAAAGCAAGACCAAGCTAAGCCACAGAAAACCAGAGAGGTTGGTAGCTAAGCGGATTGCAGACCCCTGATCCTATCCACACAACTAGTAGTAGCTGTGGAGCGTACCTACTATGATTCTAGACGCCTCAACACAGCCGGAGTACTAAATAAGCCTAAAGCAAGAAAGGGGAAATCTAAACTGCCCCAGAACAGACCCCAAAGGAATAGACAGCCCCCAAACATATATTGTCGGTGAGACAAGATGAAAACACAAACGCAGGTAGGAAAATAGGATGAGCAAACGATGGGGCCCACACTAACTAGACAGGACAGGAAAGGAAAGACACTGTCTGCAATCACGCAAAAAACCCTGCAAAAAATGTCTAACACGTCTGACAGAAAAATACTCAAGTCACTCGACTTCTACCACTATATCAGCACTCCAGCAAATTCTGAGAGCAGAGCAAAAAGAGGCCAATCTAATAAGGGACAAAAACAAACTGGCACAAGCAGTAACATAAGGATGGAAATTCAGCACAGCCCCAGCCGGGGCTAGCTGACCACACAAAACTGAATAGACAAAACCAAATCAAATGTGAACAATAGCAAAAGAACAATTAGCTTGAGCATGCAGGGACTGAACTGGAAACTAAGACCTCAGGAGGCAGGAAAAAATCACCAGCAGGGATAGAGGGAGTCGGCTGTCTTAAATCCAGTCAAAAACACCAGATGTCCAATCGTCCTCCTCATTATCAGGTGGCAGGCCTCTGTTAATTAGATCAGCTCCATTACCTCCTGTAACCACCAGAGGGAGCCCGGAAAGAGAACTCGCGACCCCTTTGTCAATATAACCAGCTCCACTACCTTCACTAGTAACCAGAGGTAGGCCAGAAAGTGAATTCACAACAGCTGACATCCATGTGTTTGGGACGTTTTGTGGCCCGTGCTGACATTAAAAAATGGACATGTCAGAGCATTTTACCCACAGACACACAGCCTGTGGAAACACACTGACATGTGCACAGACAAATTCACTTGACTAGGCAAATAGCGCTATATTCCCTCCGATTCTCTCCCTATGTCTAAATAGTACTAAACAGCCACATATTGGGTATTGCCACATTAAGTAGAAATTGTGGGACAAATATTGGTGCCATTTTTACCCACTTCTTGTGTGAAAATGTAATATCTTTAGCTAAAACATCATTTTGATGGTAAAAATGTCTTCACTGCCCAATGGTATAAAATTCGGTGACACACCCATGGCGTCAATATGACCACTGCACCCCTAGATAAATTCATTGAGAGGTTTAGTTCATAAAATGTGGTCACTTATGGGGAGTTCTGCTGTTCTGACACCTCATGGGCTCTCCCAGTGGGTCATGGCACCTGCAAACCATAACAGTGAAATCTGGTTCGCCTTGCCTTCTGAGTTTTGCACCATGCCTGAAAAATATTTCCCGATTACATGTAAGGTATTGGCACACTCAGGAAAAAATGAACCTCAGTTTGTTGTAAAAAAAAAATGTTCTATTAGCCCTTAGAAAAATTAAAAACTTGGGGCTAAAACAACATTTTAGTGGTAAAAATGTAATTTATTCTTTCTTCACCGCTTTGAGGCTCATGTGGTGTTAATATGATCACTGCATCCCTAGATGAATTCATTGGGGAGTGTAGTTTGTAAAATGAGTTCACATATAGTGGGTTTCTGTTGTTGTGGCACCTCAAGGGCTTTGCCAATGTGACATGGCACCCCAAACCATTCCAGCAAAATCTGAACTCCAGTGCGGCGCCTTTTCCCTTCTGAGCTTTGCACTGTGCATCAAAAGTAGTATTCCGCTACATATGAGGTATCGGAGTATTCAAGAGAAATTGCACAACACCTTCTGGGGTCCAATTTCTCCTGCTACCCTTGGTAAAATAAAAACATGGGGGTGAAAATATTATTTTTGTGGAAAAAAATATGAATTTTTATTTTCACGGCTCTCTGTTATAAACTTCTGTGAAGCACTTGGGGGTTCAAAGTGCTCACCACACATCTAGATAAGTTCCTTGGGGGCTCTAGTTTCCAAAATGGTGTCACTTGTAGGGGGTTTCCACTGTTTGGGCACATCAGGTGCTCTCCAAACGCGACATGGCGCCCGATCTCAATTCTAGCCAATTTTGCGTTGAAAAAGCCAAACGGCGCTCCTTCCCTTCCAAGCTCAGCCATGCACCCAAACAGTGGTTTACCTGCACATATGGGGTATCAGCATACTCAGGAAAAATTGCACACTAACTTTGGGGTCTAATTTCTCCTGTTAGCCTTGCTTTTAAGTGAAAAAAGTGAAATGTTCATTTTTTTTTTAAACATTCCAAAAATTCCTGTGAAGCACGAGAATGGTTAATAAATTTCTTGAATGTGGTTTTGAGCACCTTGAAGGGTGCAGTTTTTATAATGGTGTCACTTTTGGGTATTTTCTATCATATAGACCCCTCAAAGTGACTGTTTAACTTTTAACCCTTATAACTGCCTAACAAAAAAAAATTGGTTCCAAAATTGTGGTGATGTAAAGTAGACATGTGGGAAATGTTACTTTTTAAGTATTTTGTGTGACATTTCTCTATGATTTAAGGCTGTGTGCCCACGATGCGATTTTTAAGCGTTTTTGCCGCGATTTTCGGCGTGAAAACATTTCAAAATTGTGTACAGAATGCCCCCCATGCATTCCTATGGCATTCCGCACATGCTGTGCTAATGCTGCGCTTTTTTCCCGCGGCGGAACCGCATCGCGGAAAAAATCGCAGCATGCTCATTCTTTTGTGCGGAATTGAAAATAATTGCCGCAATTCCGCACCCATAGGAATGCATGAGAATCGCTTACTCCCCGCATGTGGCTATGCCCACCATGCGGGAAGTTAAGCGTCTCATGTGCGGTTGGTACCCACGGTGTGGAGGAGAGGAGACTGTCCTCCAGGCCTTGGGTACCATACCCCTGTAAAAAAAAGAATAAAAAATAAAAAATCGGGGTATATCTACCTTCTGACGTCCCGCGCTGCATTCCCGGCCTAAGCGTTCCCAGTAATGCCTTGCGGCAAGATCCGGTGATGACGTAATCTCGCATGACTCTAGCGGTCTTGCGAGATCGCTATAGTAACGCGAGACCAACGTCATCACAGGTCTCGCAAGGCATTACTAGGAACGCTGTGGCCCGGGAAGGCAGTGCGGGACGTCGGAAGGTAAATATACCCCGATTTTTTATTTTTTTATCATTTTTAACATTTTATCTTTTACTATTGATGCCGCATAGGCGGCCTCAATAGTAAAAACCTGGTCACACTTTTCAAACACTATGTTTGACGAGTGTGACCAACCTGTCAATCACTTTCCAAGCGATGCTTCAAATCGCTTGGAAAGCGCTTGAGAAAATCGCGGCAAAATCGCGAACAGAATCGCGGTAAAATTGCCGTGAAATCGCGAGGAAAAAACACGCGATTTCTGGGAAGGAGTCCGGTTTTTAGTGTGCGTTTTAACATGCAACGTGGGCACATAGCCTAAGGGAATGAAAATTTAACGTTCGAAAATTGCGACATTTTCAAATTTTTTGCCAAATTTTCGTTTTTTTCACAAATAAATGCAAGTCATAACAAAGAAATGTTACCACTATCATGAAGTACAATATGTCAAGAAAACAATGTCAGAATCACCGGGATTCATTAAAGCGTTCCAGAGTTATTATCTCATAAATGGACAGTGGTCAGAATTGGAAAAATTGGCCCGGTCATTAACATACAAACCACCCTTGGGGGTAAAGGGGTTAAAGCATTTGTAAAATTTGTTCTTTTTCTAAAGCTGATGCTGTGAATCTTTTAATTGCTTGTGAAGATAGGCATTTTTATCTATACAGCCCAAGTTAGAAAGTAAATATATACAAGCAAACTTCACTCCAGAGTCTGACCTTCTTCATCACAAGTAACCCTCATTATGTCTTAGGGCCTATCGAAATGGAATTCTTCTTACCGTGGCTTGTGTTATCTAAGTGGCATAGCGTAAAAGAACTTCGGCAAGACCTTTACTTTTATATTATTATAACCAGAAGGTGAGGTGACCCATCTTTCTACTCCATGCTTCATAGTAATATTCCTAGACGCAGAACATACTCTCTATTATTTTCAACAGGAACATTTTTTTATGTGCAGATCATTTTTGACATAAGGGTATCAATTATTTTTTTCCTCAGAATATGTTCTATTTCAGAGGTAATCCACAGGGAGAAATATATGTAAATGTGTTATATTGAGTGTTTATGCCTGAGTACATTTGCCCATCCTTACCATAGGGAGCTGAGCATCTATATCCCCTTTTATACCTCTACATGTATGTGAACCCATTCAAGGATGTGATTAGGAGACATGGTCTATGATCTCATCAGTATATGATAATTCCTATATCTTTTCAGCCCTACTGTGGAGTTATGGATAAATTGATGCAGACACAGCACATAGTTAATATCAAATTAACTTCCTTGCCAGAATCGCTATCAACATACACATATGCATTATTTAATTCATACATTTTTTTTCTACAGATGATGAGATGATGCTATGCCAATTAGACTGCATTGTTAGAGCGGATGTACGGCAAGAAGATAGCCATATTATTCTGCAGAATGTAAGGCATTAGATTTACCTTCCTTTGATCCTCATCTAGAAAACCTTGCATTAAGGAATATAATGTATGTAATGTAAGCTTTTGTGGAACAATACTGTGTTTTTTTTGTGTTTTTAATAAGTCACCTGCATACATTTATGTTACATGAAAAATGCAGTGAATGCTAAATATTCATAGATGGATAAGAGGATAGAAAGATAGACATGGGGTACATTAAATATACATATACTTATGTTATAATTGAAGTGAATGCTAAACAGGTATTCTTGCAGTGTTGTAGTAGAAGTACCAACCAAAAGTGGCCAAGAATGGACAGCAAGTGAACCGCCGTCATGGGTGCCCAAGGTTCATTTATATCCATGGAAAGTAATTATTGGTCTCGTCCGATTCTGTGGGCTCATGCAAAATGTTACAGGCTAGCGGAACGCACCAAATACTAATAAGGTGGTAATGAGGTGCGTTCGCAGCCCGGGGTGCACCGTTCAGTGATGTTAACTGCTGCTCGGTAATGGCGGATGCTATATGGCGGTATAACAGAAGAACTCACATGGGTTAACGTCACCCGGTGTGTACTGAGGCGGACTCTGTTACCTCACAGAGCCGCATTACCGCAGAATATAAATGCCATAGCCTGTTAAGCTCACAGAGCTCGGCAAAGTGCAAGCTAGTGAAAGGACACAGAACTCTGTCCCAAAGACACAGGGTCAGAGATCCTCTAGACCAGCTAAATACGCGGCGTCGCAGCTGCAATCACCACTAAATAGACGCTGGCTATCGTGAAGCGCAGGCCAAGTGCACAGTGGCATACTGGCAAGCCACTTACTCGGTGCTGATGCTAGTCCCTGACTGAACAAACTATATAAAAAAAGGAATATAACGTAATTTTAGTGAACATGTATTCCCATTAAAATTAGATTTTACTGATGAAATTAAAAACACCTATTATCGTGAGCAATTGATAAAAAAAGATACAATTGTTTGGTGTGCCTTTTTACATCTTGTTATCTGGGCTGGGGCATCATGGAGTATATCCAGTATCAGTGGTACTAAAGTCTGTGGCCTCCTGATGAACCGTTACACCGGGGAAACGCGTCGGGGCGACTTTAAATGACAAGTAAAACCACTAGGTGGTGTTTGATTTATGTTTTCATCTAATTGTCTGTTATGGGACAATTTAATATCATGACTATTTTATTGCACCACCTGTGGTTATTCTAATTATCAGAGGCGACTATTTATTTTCCGCCATATACTGCTATAATTCTATTTGTTGGACTATTTATGTCCTTGGTGCATGTGAATTTTGTGAATCATGCTTTGAGCAATGTATGGTGGTTTTTTGGACCATTGTTCTTTAGTAGGCAAAACAATTGTTTTTGACATTTTTATGTTTGTGAGGTTTATTGTCAGTGGCCTCAATTGGTCAGCCTCATTACAATCTAGGTATAGGCATACTTTTTTATTGTGGCTATTTTTTCTATTTTAAAAAGGTTTTTCCTTTTTTCCCTTCCTTCATTTCTTTTCTATTTGACATTGTTTTCCCACCTATGTTATTAGGGTGAGATAGGGGAGACAGGGTCAGTCGACGTTGAGTGGGGGCACCAAACTATCGTATCTGTTAGGGTGCCAACCTCCACGGCAAAGAAGGGTACAGATAGTCCATTGTAGCCTTTAATAGGGCTTTTTTGTTTACAATTTTTTGTCTTTTTTTATCAATTGCTCATGGGAATAGGTGTTTTTAATTTCATCATTAAAATCTAATTTTAATGGGAATACATGTTCACTAGTCCCTGACTGAGCCTCCTACCTGGACTCTCAGCCTAGGCACTAACTGGCAAGGCTGAACAACACATGCGTACCAAGGGTAGGGGTTTCATAATGAGTCATTTACCTGAGACATACATACGTACATATAACACTCACTCCACATGGTCTATACTAGCGATCCTTTTTTAACCCCAGCCTTCCGGGACCTTTCTGATGGCCCAATCCGAGCTGCTTGAGGACCTGAGCATGTGACCTCTGACCTCCAATGAGAGGTCCTCCCACGGGCATGCTCATTAGGCTGCAAAAAGGACTTAGTCCCCAGAGCTGCTCGCTGCTGACTAGCGTGGATTGCTATAGCTGAACCAGAGGTGGCATCAGCAACCAATCTGACAGCACTAGCCTGAGCAAAACGCTGGGATCGACGTCTCTGCTGAGCAGCTCCCTCTGTAGTCGAGACTGAATGGGAGACCGCAGAAGGCAAGGCTCGGGATTCCTCCTGTGCAGAGGAAGAAACCCAACGCCTAACATTACCCCCCTCCTAGGGCCCCCTCACCCTTGAGCCTCGCTACGCTCAAAGGCCGCAATGAGCAGAGGAGCCCGGATGTTCTCCACAAGTTCCCAGGTCCTATCCTCCGGACCATGACCCTTCCAGTCCACCAGATATTTTTTGCCACGTACCACCTTGCACCCCACAATGAAATTCACCTCAAAAACATCCTGGACATGTGGATGTGCTTAAGGAGGGACAAGTGGAATGATTATGCAGATCACATTGTGATCAAACTCTGATAACAGAGTAGTGAACGGTTCGACACTACCCTCACAGATCACCCACCAGACCACCCCGTTGGTACTCTCGGTGTCTCCATCCCATCAGGATACAATATCCCTCCTCATCATGCCCGAGGGTATCGATCAGGTTCTTTTAGGGGTCCCCTGGCTATGCTCTGATAATAGGAGAGATTTAGCTCAATGCTGAGCAAGCGACAGAGCTCTTTCCAGAACCGAGATGCAAACTGGAGACCCGTCACTGAAAATCTTGTCCGGCATACCGTGTAGGCGGAAGACATGCTTAGCAAACAATGCTGCTTATGCCCGTGCAGAGGGTGGCCGTGAAAGAGGCACTAGGTGCACCGTTTTGGAGATACTGTTGATAGTGTTTGGGGAGAGAGGAAAGATCTGTGGGGACTTCAGTGGAGGCAACCTGAACGCATTTCCTCTGACATCTACCCTCACAGGATTTACTCTTCCCAGAATTCTCCCTGAGGACCACTCTATATGAGGGGAGTGGTAGTGTAGCCAGGGGACCCCTAAAAGAACCTGATCGATACCCTCGGGCATGATGAGGAGGGATATTGTATCCTGATGGGATGGAGACACCGAGAGTACCAACGGGGTGGTCTGGTGGGTGATCTGTGAGGGTAGTGTCGAGCCGTTCACTACTCTGATGGTGACTGGCTTTGGTAGCATGACCTGAGGAATTGCGCGCCGTTGGGCAAAGGCAGACAACATAAAATTACCCTCCGCCCAGGAATCCATGCAAACCTCCACGGCTAGAATGGATGAACCAAACTCAAGCATCCGCTTAAAGGACAGCTTGGAGGAAAACACCTCTGTGTCCAGTAGGCCTCCTCTAATAACCACTGGACACAAGCGTTCTCCCGGCCGCTGTGGGCACCTGTTGGCAAGGTGACTAGACTGCTGGCAAAGATGACAAACCACAGGTGCTCGATCGGGAGATTCCAGAGGTTTCGAAAAACTAGGTGCCAAACTAAACCTCTGCCTAGACTGGGCCCGCTCCAACCTTCGCTCACCATCTCTACCCATATAAACGAAGGTTTATATGTGTGGAGATGGTGATAAGCTCCTCCAGAGTGGCTGGAACTCCCTGGTGGTCAGAGTGTCCTTGACATGCTCAGCCAGGCCTCTCCAGAACACCGGAACGAGAACCTTATCCGACCATTCCAGCTCTGAGACCAGAGTCCGGAACTGGATGGCATAATGGCTGACCAACGACAAGCCCTGTGACAATGCCAGCAGCTGGAGCGCCATATCATGGGTGACTCCTGGTCCCAGAAAGACCTGCTTCAGAGTAGCCAAGAACTGCGAGGCACTCTGCACCACATGATTGCCACGCTCCCACAGCAGTGTGGCCCACTCCAAAACCCTGCCCGAAAGGAGGGAAATTACAAATATCACCTTAGACCACTCAGAGTGGAATCGTGTAGCCAGCAGCTCTAGCTGTATAGCACACTGCCTCCCAAAACCCCTACAAGAAGCACTATCGCCTGAGAAGGTGGGACAAAGTCGGGGCAGGGATGGCCATGCGGCCATGCGATCCTTTTATAACCGCAGCCTTCCGGGACCTTCCTGATGTCCCAATCCGAGCTGCTTGAGGACCTGAGCATGTGACCTCTGACCTCCAATGAGAGGTCGTCCTGTGGGCATGCTCAGTAGGCTGCAAGAAGGACTTAGTCCCCAGAGCTGCTTGCTGCTGGCTAGGTCAGATTGCTATAGCTGAACCAGAGGTGGCAGCAGCAACCAACCTGACAGCACTAGCCTGAGCAAGACACTGGGATCAACGTCTCTGCTGAGCAGTTCCCTCTGCGGTCGAGACTGAATGGGAGATGGCAGAAGGCAAGGCTCGGGATTCCTCCTGTGCAGAGGAAGAAACCCGACGCCTAACACACACGACCGTATTATAGGTCCTAGTGTCATATGACAAAACATCAGATTGCACAGGTTGAATGTTATCCTATGGTGTTGTGCACATGTCCGATTTTTTACTTGGATAGGGAAAATATTGCAGCATGCCTGAGTTTGATCCTATATTCATATCTTACGAGGCCAGGCAAGTCAATGAGTCCATGGAACTATCGGACTGCATTCGGATGACATCGGAATGTAGTCTGATTTCCACGGACTGACCGAATGGAGAAGATGGAGACATTTTTTTCTTCATCTTCTCCGCTTTCAAAAGAATTGGATCACAGTATTCTCATGCTCTGATCAAACTGTTATCAGAGTTTGATCACAATGTGATCTGCATAATCATCCCATTCTCTCAGATTAGAGAATACACAGCCATCTGCACCTGCCCTAAAGAAGAGTTCCTGCAGCGTAAGCTGCTGAAAAATTAACTGCTGAAAGGGTTTTAGAACTTGTAGAACATTTCAGCTAATGGATCTTCCACAGAATGATTAGAGAGTCTCCATTTACAGCTGTAAACCACTTACAATGGACACCAGAGCTGGACCAACGAAACAGCAATAGAATATGGTGGTCTGGTCTGTTGTCCATAAACTAGCCATCTAGTCTGTTTCTAAAGAAGAGCTACTGAAGGTGAAGAGTATGCAGAACACTGGGGTTGCCACAGAATGCTCGGAGGGTCTCCGCTTACTCATGTATACCACCTACAATGGCTATCAGTAATGGACCAACCAAACAGCAATGGAATAAGGTGGCCTGGTCTGATGTCCATAGGCTAGCTGTCTAATCCAATCCTAAAGAAGAGCTACTGCAGCATAAACGGCTAAAAAAAATAACTGCTGGAAAGGCGTCAGAACAGGTAGAGAATCATGTTTATTGGACTGCCACAGAATGCTCTCATAGTCCCCATTTACTGCTATACACCACCTACAATAGCCACCAGAACTGGACCAACCAAACAGCAATGGAATAAGGTTATCTGGACTGATGTTCATATGCTTAGCCATCTTGTACAATCATAAAGAAGAGCTCCTGAAGGTGAAGAACATGCAGAGCATTGGGGCTGCTGCAGAATGGGAGAAGGGTCTACACTTACCCCTGTATACCATCTTCAATGGGTATCAGAAATTGACCAACCATACAGCAATGGAATAAGGTGGCCTGGTCTGATGTCCATAGGCTAACCGTCTAGTCTGATCCTAAAGAAAAGCTACTGCAGCATAAACTGCAAAAAAAGTGACTGCTGGAAAGGCGTCAGGACAAGTAGAGTATTCAGCTTATGGGGCTTCCACAGAATGGTCAGAGAGTTCCAGCTTATGATGGTACATGGCCTACAATGGGCACCAGAACTCGACCAATCACAGAGAATGGAAAAAGGCGAGCTGGTCTGATGAATTAGATACTATTTTACATCATGTCAATGACAAGGTGTGTGGGCATGACTAAACTTGGGAAAAGATGACACCATGATTTAAAGGGGCAATGACCTCTTTCTATAGGATAATATTCCTGCCACACTGTAAAAACTGTTCAGGAATAGTTCAAAGGACATGACAGAAAGTTTGCGAATTGCAGCTCAGGTCTATTAGTTTGGATGGGATCAAACTGTAATGTTAGACACATCTCAGTGAGTGTTGGAGAAATTATGAGGATAGGTAGGTAATAACGATGAGCAGATCTATTAGCAGATCAAGTTTGAATAGAAATTCCTGAAATTCACGGTTTCACACAAATTCAAACTTTTTGAGATTTGATTCGCGGTTCGCAAATAAAAACTTACTGGCACCATTTCCCACACTGCTGAAGCATCAGAGAGTAGGCTAATGCAATTTTGCATTGCCACGTGCCTTCTTGCATATTGCCCTGCAGCTATGACATCTAGCGGATTATCATATCTTGTACAGTGGTGGTCAGAATCGGGGCCATCACAGATCAGTGGTTTCCAGTTGTTAGGATTGGCGGAATGCACCAAGCGTAAATTATAATAAGGTGCATTCGCAACTCGGGGTCCTCCATGCCACCGTGATGGCGAGACCGTAGCTAAAGGACAATGGTGGAGCATAGCCACCAGTAAGCACCATAAACACACTCGATGTGAACAGAGTGCAAACAGCCTGACTCTGTTACTCCACAGAGCAGTATGAAAACTGAGAGCACTCTAAGCTATGCCCTGTTGGACGTCACATGAGCATAGAGGAATTGACGCTAGTGAGTTTCCTATAACTCGCCCCCACTATGCTGGTGATTGAACCTGCTCTGACACACAGTGGCTTTTGAGCCCACGCCTGAGGATGCCCGATGCAAACGCTAAATTCAAGCGGGCGTTCCCACCCTACACTGCCTGTCAAGAAACACACCCATAGTGCTATTAGCGGCACACTTGCATACAAGTTGGTAGCTGTCCCACCTACACACACACAAACAGCAAATAAGCATGATCTTAGTGCACAGTCATACGCCATTGAAAGCCTTTTATACCTTTAGCGCAAGTCCAGACAGACAAGACCTTGCCTTTGGACCAATCAGAAGCTGCAACCTCACCAGAGCAGCGGATGTCCGAGCACCATTGAGATGACGCCATATTATGGACATGCTCAGTAAGGTGAAATCCGGACTTTGGCTCCAGAGCACAACGCTGCACATGTATACCAGTAGTCACCATAGGCTTAGCTGGAGGACCAGCATTAACTGCACATGCAGCAAGAGCTTGAGCAAGGCGCCGGGACCGAAGTCTGTGCTGAGCAGTCATCCCAGCAGCTGAGCCTGAATGGGAGATGGCTGCACCAGACAAGGCTTGGGAACGATCTCGTGCAGCGGGAGAATCCCGCCGCCTAACACCAGTGGAGCACATTTTGTACGTTAGAGTCATTTTCCATCTCCAACGTCACTGGCTAAGTTTCTCTCTCCTGTAGAGTGCTAGCTCTGATGGTCATCGGGGTCGTCTTTCTCTTTCTCTTCTGTATGGCTTAAGCATTTATGATCAGAAGGGTCCTCTCTCTCGTTTTTTGTAGTGTCTAAGCTCTTATTATCAGCAAGGTTCTCTCTCTATTCTGCCAAGATTAAACTCTAATGGTCAGGAAGGTTCTCTCTCACTATCCTCCACATGTAGTTTCTGAGCAATTGCAAGCTTTCCAGTGATATTTGCTCAAATTTATTTGCTATGAAACTAATTATTGGATTAAATTTGTAGAAATCGGCAAATTTGATTTTAAAAAGATCCCCTCATCTCTAATACGTACCTATGTAGCTTATTTATGTAAACAGAGGTTTGTCCTAGATGTACTTTTTGTGTAGATACAGTATCACCTTCTTTCAACTTTTGTTTTGTTGGAAGCAAAACTTTTCACTCTGCTCTAAATATATTCAATGGTAAATTAAAATTGGAGACAATGTACTCCAAGAGTTCCAATAGATTCTACTGACAGACAGTAGATAATGCATGCACTTGAATACTTGAAGTTCATGTAATATAATGATCACTCAACTAATAATGAATTTTGGAAAGAATCTCAAAAACAATTCTGATCATTGACAAGTGGAAATGAGGAAAGTCACAGCTCATCCATGATTAGGAAACATTTATTCCTTTTCTGAATTAAAAAAATCTGATTAAGTAAGTTTGGAAGCAATGAAGGGCATTCAATGAAGCTTTCTTGGAATGGCTCCCAAATTTTATGAACATCTACCATGCAAACTGTCTCAACGAAACCTGATGGGTTTCTATCTGTTTGGAATTATAATTTAGACCTGATTCCGAGATATTAGTTCTTTTTTTTATCTAAGAAGTAAAATTTAAGTTGGATATAGTTTGTGAGAAGTAAGACAAAAATATTATTTATAATACAAAAATGTTCAATTACCATAGTGGTCATCAGAAAGGCGTATAAAAGCTTTGTCAACAATGCAAAAATATATAAAGGGTATTTTTAAACAAATGAAGTTAGTTTGATGGAAATCAAGGTGTAATTGGAAAATAATGGCAAAAAAAATTATAATATTGCTAGAATTTTATAAAAGTCTAACTAGGCAGCTATAGATAGAATTTATTTCACTTCGAAAAATCTTTGTTCTTGAGCACTTGCAAAAATATCTTAGAAAAGAAGAAATTAATTTTTGCCATGCACAATGTAGAAAGGTTGCTGGATATCCATAACATAATATTTATAATACTGTTAAGTCTTCACCAGTCCTCGATCCTGCCACTATTTTACTCATTGCTATACAGATGGATATCTAAGCTGGAGTTCCTCTGGTGCCGGTGGGTATGCTCTACTCCCAATCAAATTGATTGACGGAACAACTGGCCACATCGTTAGTTCTTCAGCCATCCAAGCACAAGGGTTAGTCAGTAGACCAATCAAAGAGTGGGTTTAGCAGGAAATGATGAGCCCAATTTATAATCCCCAGTGCAACCTCACCACTATGTTGGCTCAGTGGACAGCACAGTGTCTCAGTAGTTAGCACAATTAACTTTATGGCTATGTCATATGTCATCTCCCTGACTTTCCCATGCCAAGCCCTCATCTTTCCCAGCTGATGATGGCTCAAATATTCAGCCATCATCTGCCGTGAATAGAATGGAGCTGCGCCCATGGCTGTTAACCTGTTAATCACTGCTGTCATCCTCTGACAGCAACAGTTAACACGCACCAGCAGGGAAACACATCATTCCATCAACATGCACATGAAGCCACCGCGGGGTGATGATGGGTTGCTTCGATAGCTGGGGGGTCTGCTGAAGACCTCTGTGCTTGTCATGATGATTCTCCTGTGAAAACCAGTCTTCAGCTGGCATTCATAGGAGATGATGAATTGCTATGTATATTATAAGCGATCAGATGATCGCATCTTCACGTTCCCAATGGAGACGAACAAAGACAATTAAAGGTGGAAATTTTTTTTTAATCATATGAAAAAAATTAAAAATAAAAAAATAGAAAAGTTCAAATCACCTCCCCTGTGCCTCATTAATGATAAAACAATAACAAAAATTTACTATTGCTGCATAGTCCAATCTATGTAAATATAAAATAAATAAACAGATCAGTAAAAAGCTTAATGAGAAAAAAAATCAAAATGTCAGAAATATGTTTTATTGGCCGCCACAACAATGCAATAAAATGCAATGAGGCGCTCAAATCATTGTATCTACCTCAAAATGGTACCAGTAAAAATGTCAACTCAGGGCACAAAAAATAAGCCCTCCCACAGCAATATATCTCTAAAATATTCACCATTAAAATAAAAAAACTATACATATTTGGTATCTGCATAATTGTAGTGACCTGGAGAGTCATATTGTCAGGTCAGTTTTACCATATATGGAACATAGTAAATAAAAAAACTCCAAAAACAATTGTGGAATTGCACTTTTTTTTCAATTTTTCAATTTCAACGCACTTGGAATTTTTTCCTGCTTTCCAGTGCATCATCTGATAAAATAAATGATGTCATTCAAAAGAACAACTCATCCCGCACAAAACAAGTCCTCATACTGTTATGTGTATGGAAAATTAAAAAAAGTTATGGCTCTTAGAAGAAGGTGAAGATAAAATTAAACTGAAAAAAAGGGAATTGGTCGCAGTGTGAAGGCATTCAAATTCCAGAAACCACAACATCAGTATGGAGTATGTATATTTTTCCTATTTTTGCTTGAGTTCCAACCTGTCCTTCAGGTCCCTTTCATACTCATTCACATTCTGATAGGAAATTTAGAATGGAGCCCCACTGGGAACAGTGAGTGATGAAAACATCTGCAAATCACTGCAAAATGCATTGCCACTGTATAAGCGAGCATAAAGCATAATAAAGTAATGATTAACTATTGCAAGCCCTTTTTAGATTATCCCTTGCACTGCCTGACTTCTTCCTCTCTCTGTTGTTACCTATACTCTGACCCAGCTTCCCTTGACTATGTTTTTTTCTGTCCTTGTCTCAGATTTTATGAGATAGACCCACCTTATCCTCATTGTCTCTCTAATTTCTCTACAGGTCAGCAGCTACTTCATCAACGCAACTTCATAGCCCCTACTGCCACTTTATAGAGGTGAAATGATGAAAACTAGAGTGCTTTTGGATCCTGCTGAAAGTAAGTCTTAGGCTGGTTTCACATTAGCGTTTTTTAGCGCAGCGCATCATGCGCGTCCATGCACATGCGTCCTGCGCCCCTATGTTTAACATGGGGGAGCATGGTCTAGCATTTGCACACGTTTGTATGCATTTTGTGAGCATGCTTTTTTTGTAGTGTGCGCCTAGGTGCACCTGACGCCCCCTGTTGCATTTTTTGTGCGTCCAACCTGTGTCAAAAAAACGCATGAGCACAAATGCGCACGGAATGTGCAAAAAAAATCACATTACAGTCTATGGGAACGCTAGCGTGCGCATGTCTATGCGCACGCCTGCATTTAAAATAGCATGCGTTTTAAGAGTTAACATGGCTACAAACTGGTTAAAGCGCATGCGCAATAAAGCAAATGCATGCAAAATGCATGATGCGTTTTTTGCATGTGTTTCTAGTGCGCACAAAGCGCAGCGCTAAAAAATGCAAATGTGAAAGTAGCCTTAAGCTGGACTCACTTTATCGACTTTAAAATTGGTCCAATTTTGATGTAGGAGAATCGGACAAGTGTAATGCAAGTGTCATGTGAGTGTCATGCATTTTTCATGCAAGTACAATCTGATTTTTCACACCTAGCATCCGAATTACATCCGAATGCAGTGTGATTGCTATCTGACTGCAATGCGATTTTACCATGAGCTTTTACATACCACAAATATTCTTCAAAACATAAATAGATAGATGTAAAATCACAGCAGGAGCCAACAGGATAGAAGAGATGGACTGCATACAGTAAATACACATAGAATAGGTAGATATATAGATGTCAGTGACATATACATTTGGTACAGTGTGTGTGCAGCTTACTGTACATGCATTTGATTCATAAAAGATTATTTTTCTGAAAAAATGGCATGGGCTCCTGCGTAATTTTGTTAACCAGCAGAGGGAAAGCCAACAGCTGAGGGCCGATGTTTATAGCCTGGGAACGGGGTAATACCCATGGAGCTTCCCAGACTATTAATATCTGCTCAAAGTTGTATTATTAGCATTTTCTGGCTATTTAAATGGTAGAGTCCCCCAAAAAATGATCAAATGATGTGGGGTCCCCCTATAATTAATATCCAGCAAAGGCTATGGATACTGCCCCCCAGGCTTAAAACATCAGCTCTTAGCCACCCCAGAAAAGGCATTCTGCTAACGGTGCCAGTGAACTCACTTCACCTTTCTGACATCAATGAGAGTGTCATGGGAAACTTTCCCATGGTGCTCATGCTGACGTCAGATAGGTGAAGTGAGTTCATTGGCTGTGAACTCGAAGGACCTGTCTGATGGCACCACGAGCAGGAGAACTCTCTTATGCTTGCGGTGCCATCAGACAGAGAATAGCAGTTCACAGGAAGACACTGACCACACAGTGCTCAATATCTGTGCAGGATGACAGGCTGTATGGTCACATCATACAACCATGCAGCTTGCCATCTAGCTGTAGCAGAGCTAGACCCATCATCAGACAAATGGATAATCATCACTGTGGAAAGGTGAGGACTTTTGTTGTTTTTTATGTTTAAGTTTTTTGCAGATGACAAGGGCATCAAGAGAATGGGCGAGGTCATAAGTATGGTTTAATTAAGATTTAATAAAGGAGTCTGTGTCATTCTTTCAATTACAGGACTTTATTCTTGGTGTCTTTGTTTTCATACAATGTGACTAAGGGGTAAGTAATGCGGGCGTCTTATTGAGGCCTCTCCATTACTAACCACGGGGCTTGCCACTACAGGGCAAGTGGGAAGAGCGATGTTAAGTGCCAGAATTGGTGCATCTTAGAGATGTGCCTTTTCTGGGGTGACTGAGAGATGATGATTTTAGCTTGAGGGGATCCTTCCTAGGCTATTAATATCAGCCCACAGATGTCTGCATCACCTTTGCTGGTTATTAATTATAGAGGGACCCCATGTCATTTTTTGGGTTCCCCATTTTAATAGACAGTAAAGGCTAATTATGCAGCTGTGAGCTGATATTAATAGCCTGGGAAGCTCTATGGGTATTACCCCCTTCCCAGGCTATAAACATCTGCCCCCCAGCTGTTGGCTGCTGGTTAGCAAAATTACGTGGGAGCCCAAGCCATTTTTTTCAGAAAAATAATCTTTTATTAATTAAATACATGTAGAGTAAGCTCCACACACACTGCACTAATTATATTTGACCCTGACATCTATATAACTATCTAGTCTATGTGTATTTACTGTATGTAATCCATCTCTCTATGTAATATATATACATATATCTATCTATACTGTATGTGTGTGTCACTGTCATGTATAAAGCTATGTATTCTATTTGTATATATCTAATCTATTTATTCTATTCTAACCAGTCACTCTGTAATTTTACTGTATGCAGCACATGAATTAGTAGCTTTTCCAAGGAGATCAGTGTGTAAAAATCGGACAGCACTCGCATGGTCTGAGTGCTGTGCGAATTTTTTCTCACATCCATTGACTTCTATTGCCGGATGCAATCCATTTTCCAATTACAATTCCAGCATGCTACAAGTTTTTTTTCCAGTCCTATCATGATCCGATACGAACTGGAAAAAAAATGAAGATGAACACTCAATGATAGAATAACATTGGTCTGAATGCAATCTGATTTTTACTCTGATTGCATTTGTCCAATTTCATCACAAGTAGAAATGAGCCCTTAGCTATCTAATCATCTTTTCAGCAAATTCTGCCACCTCTTCCTTGCTCAGACCTGTGAATCCTGTTGCTATAGAACTCTCAACTCTGTTGCAACAGAGTTGACTGGGTGGATCAAGGGGAATGCTGTAGATATAGTATATCTTGACTTCAGCAAAGCATTTGACAAAGTCTCTCATACAATCCTTATTGAAAAAATGACTAAGTATGGAATGGACAAGGCAACTGTAGGTGGATTCATAACTGGCTTAGTGATCGGACCCAAAGAGTGGTCGTAAATGGCTGCACATCCAGTTGGAAGAATGTCTCAAGTGGGGTACCACAGGGCTCTGTCCTGGGCCCTGTATTGTTCAACATCTTTATCAATGATCTAGATGAAGGCATTGAGGGCAAACTGATTAAATTTGCTGATGACACAATGCTAGGAGGGATAGGTAATACTAGTGAAGAGAGAGAGGATTTAAAAAGATGTAAATAAACTGGAGCAGTGAGCAGCAACTAACAGAATGGTTTTTAACAGTGAAAAATGCAAAGTACTACATCTGGGCAATAAAAATGAAAAAAACATATACAGAATGGGAGTAATAGGGCTAAGCAACAGCACATCTGAAAAAGACTTTGGTATACTAATAGATCACAGACTGAACATGAGTCAACAGTGTGATGCAGCAGCAAAAAAGGCAAATACAATTCTAGGATGTATTAAGAGAAGCATACAGTCTAGATCACATGAAGTAATTATCCCCCTCTACTCCTCTTTGGTCAGACCTCATCTGGAATACTGTGTCCATTTTTGGGCACCACATTTTAAAAAAGACATCAACAAACTCTGGAGAAGAGCGACCAGAATGGTGACCGGTCTGCAAACCATGTCCTATAAGGCAGGGTTCCCCAACTTCAGTCCTCAAGGCCCACTAACAGGTCATGTTTTCAGGACTTCCTTTGTATTGCACAGGTGATGCAATTATCACCTGGGCAATACTTAGGAAATCCTGAAAACTTGACCTGTTGGTGGGCCTTGAGGACTGGAGTTGGGGAACCCTGCTATAAGTAACGGTTTGGGAATGTTTAGCTTGCAAAAGAGAAGATTGAGAGGAGGCCTAATAGCTGTCTACAAATATCTGAATTGCATTGTAGAAGGATCATCTTTATTCTCATTTGCATAAGGAAAGACTAGAAGCAATGAGATGAAACTGAATGGGAGGAGACACAGATTAGATATTAGAAAAAACTTTTTGACAGTGAGAGTGATCAATGAGTGGAACAGTCTGCCACGAGAGGTGGTGAGTTCTCCTTCAATAAAAGTCTTCAAACAGAGGCTGGACAGACATCAGTCAAGGAAGAATTAGTGAATCGTGCTTTGAGCAGGGGGTTGGACCAGATGGCCCAGGAGGTCCCTTCCAACTATACCATTCTATGATTCTATGAGGTACCTGATTACAAATTAATCTCTGCCGATTTTGGCACAATTCTGTTACAAAGTGTACCTGATAACTAATTTATCTCTGCTAATACTGGTGCTGTTAACACTTAAAACTTTGCTACAACAGTGTGTAATCTTCTGTAAGCAGTTATTCTGCTTGCCTATTCATTTATCACTGCTCTCCTGTGGTTAACCATTTGTCTGCTGATTGCACATATCTCTGCCATTGATCATCTGTTTGCTGCTAGGATACAACTCAGCTATTAAGCAGTTGTCTGCTGCAAGTCCTGAACTGACTATACATCTAGTGTTCCGCTAAATTTCTGGACACCTGACAAAGTTTCTCCTGGTGTTTTCTGCTCCACTTGTCTATTGTCATCCTGCATACTGCGCTGAATTCTTGCAGTTCCACATACTGCCGGGCAAGACCCGCTTTGCAGCACCATGGTCTCCAATCCATGCTGTTCATCTTGACTTATGCCTTAGAGAATCCACCTCACTAGATGATCCATAACTATGGATGAGCGAGTATACTCGTTAGGATTCGGTACTCGGCGAGTAATGAGGTACCCGCGGTACTCGAATCCTAGCGAGTAAATTTCACTACTTGACTCACAATATTCGGATCTCCCACCCAGCATATGTTAGCTAATCACAGTAAAGCAGCCGTCTTCTTTGTTGTGGCATTACTGTGATTGGCTGGCCTCACAGCATCACTGAATTGCTGGAGACCCTGGAGAGCAATCGCATCAGCTGATGCGGCTGCTCTCCACGGGAGATTGATGTGGGACCTTTGTTATTAATGGGATTATGGTGGAAAGGTAAGTATTGGTTGCTTTATTATTTTAATTTTTTTACAGGTGATCAATGGCTTCGGGGAATTAGATGTGTGCGGTGAGTACGTACTCTATGTTATGTGTTGTATGTTATGTGTATGTTATACGTTGTATGTTCTGTATGTTTTTTTTACATTCACCACATTAGCCGGATGATGGGATTACTACTTTCCCGTCATCCGCTAATGCTGTCACTGCAGTGGGCATAGCCAGATGGGACAAGTAGTCCCATCGGACGATGCCCGCACAGTCCGCACAGGCCCCGCACACACACACAGCCCCACAGACCCCCGCACTCATTCTCCATGCACACATAGTCTCCGCCCACACACATTCTCTGACCATTACTCGCATTTCCCATAGACTTACATTGGACTCACTACTCGTTACGAGTACCCAAGTATTAGGAGTTACTCGTAACGAGTACAGCGAGTCCGAGTATTTCACTACTCGCTCATCCCTATCCATAACGCTTAGCTTTCCATGTTTCTTAATAATGAAATATCAAGCAAAATATAGGGAGGATGCAAAAAACAATTGCAAATAGGGCTCAATGCTATTGTAGAAATACAAGTGAAAGTTGAGGTCAGAATATAGTTTCCTTTTTTATTTTTTCACCCTTTCTTAGTCCAAAAAAATCTTGAAAAATGGCAACAAATACTGTAGGTCACCATTTTGCTTGATTCGATGAAATTGAATAGACAAAAATTTGTTTTTTGGCAAATTTAAATTTTTGCTAAAGAGTGACTAGTTTTTGCTCTTATTTTATTTCTGCTGCCTCATTGTGTATTTTGCGTTTATATATTTATTTATTTCAATAATTTTTTTTAATTTAGTGCTAGCTTTTTTGATCTTTATGGAGGGGGCATGGCGGACAGGATCCTCTGGGGTGTGTCTTTAGGCTGTTCTGCATAATTACCCTGTGAGTCACACCACCTTGATAAAATCCATAAAATTTAGCGCTAAATAAATGCGCTCATATCTCTGAAACCGTATAATGGATGAAAACAATAAAAAATAAAAATGTGATACTCATAGGGAAATTCGGAATAAAATAAGAGCAAAAAACTGCCCACTTTTGACCCTAAAACCGGTCCTTTTTAATTCATATTTTGCAGACATAAAATCTTTTTCAGCTATCATACATATCATGGAAACTAAACTACAGGTACAGTATATAACTTCCAATGTGTTCTCCTGTTTTTCATCTTTGGCTTTGGCAGAATTGAAATGGAAAGATTTGACATATTCACACTGTGAATTAAAAGTGGAAAAAATGCTACTTTTCCATTAAGGAGAATACAATAAACTGCAGTATTGCTCCACAGAGCAAGCGGCTGATTAATTGCAGTGCCGACCTGCTTTGTTCCATCTAATAGGAAATTAGATCACAATAGGGATTTATGAAAATTACCTTGAAATGCTTGTGTTTTTCAGAGATTGTGCCCTCGGCCTAAATTATAATGCTTAGTTACAGAATACATCTTGGAATTTGGAGACATTCACGAGGTTGCATTGTTCTAAATGATGGGAGTATAAATGATTTTTTCTTGGCATCACAAGAACTTGTGAAAAGAGGAGGCGAGGGGTTAAAAGTGCACTGATGCACAGTTGTTTTTATTTATGACCTCTATTATGCCACAATGATGGCTATTATATAAATATCAATTTGCAATTTTTTTATTATTATTTTTTTATTTATTTTTTTACGGCACCCTATCTGAATTTTGAAACATTTTTTTATAATCTGTACTAAGCTTGCATAAAAATGTGCAGGCACTTTGCATATGATTATCATACTAAATGCTGTTAGGCAAACATACCTTACATAACAAGTAGAGAATGGGAACTAATGATCTGCCGCCAGTTAGATTTTTTTTTTTTAAGCCAACCGGTTTTTACATTGACCTTCTAATGAAGCCGATTGAGGAGTCCTGACCCCCCTCCCAGCCCTTATAACAACCGCCGGTTTTACTATTTATCCAAAGGGATCAAATCTTGTGGAATATATAAAGAGATGAAGTTTGTCATTCATCATGACGCTTCCTTTTTTTTTCCAGCTATATAAAAAAAAAGACTCATAATAATGCAGGTATTTTTATTTCCACCGCTAACGAGTGAAACTTCGCTACTCAACCTTTCGTTATAATCACAGGAACAGGGATTAAAAGTGGTCCCACTAGTCAAGAACATGAAAATTAATTATTGAGCCCTTGGTTTTATCCTCCCATCTGTCTGATATTCTGAGGCACAGAAGGAGTTAGACAATTAAATTACTCCTCCTTCTCCCCTATCCGAATAATACAGCTACCTATTTTCTAAATAGGAAAATTCCACGTATTCTAGAATTTACTGCAGATGATCTATATATTTCCAGTATTTTATTTTATTTATTTTTGTATACAGTTTTTATTGTTAATTGATTTAAAATTTACCAGATGATTTTTTTTAGGGACGGAAAGCGGTTTCATATTTTTTTTGTAAAACTATCCATCCATCTGGTTATAGGCTAATAGAAAGTAGCACATAACGTTATTTAATTTACAGCTGCTTATAAGAAAATCAATATAATACACATCATGTTAGGCCTTATTCATACTTCTTTTTATTGCAGACAACTGCTTTTCATCAGTGTGCTGGATCCAATTTAATCCATTTTTGGTCAATGCGTCATCCATTATTTTCATATGCGGAAAAGAGAAAAAATTCTAAGCTCCTACTCAAAAAACAAACAGCCCTCTGATGACACGGATGGCTTCCAATTGATAGACTCTCTGGAATTAATTTGGCCTACAAATCCGATCAAAAGTGAACATATTTTCGATATTTTTAGGACAATTGGTTCACCAAAAAAGAACAAGTGAACAGACCCACAAACTATATAACCGGGTTGGACGCTATCCATAAAAACATGGATAGAACATGTACGTGCAACACAAACATCTTAATGAGGCCTTACGAAGGTCAACACTGACGACTGTCCCTTTCGCCAGTGGAGCTCACAATCGAATTTTTCTCAAATACACACTGCAATTAATTTGGTGGATATCAGTTAATTAGAGTTGGTGCAAATTAATTCACACATCCCATACCATCGGCTACGGGAGCGGGAATTCCACCTGTAAACGGACAGCTCGTTTTTACATTAGCCGGCCTTGCATGATGTCACATGCTCCTCATGCTACAACAATGACGTTGTGCCAAGTTGACTAATCAAAAGAAAAGCTGTGGATCAAGGTTGCCAACTTTATTTTTTTTTCTGGACATATTCTCAAAAAATCACCGACAGACAATATTTTTACATTAGACCATAATTAAATCACTAAGATTACAAGGGATACATGTCTTCAGGTCATAACTTCTACATGACGATGTTATTTGCATTCAACGTGAACTGTAAGGCTGCTTTCACATATCAGATTTTTGGCGTCAGTCACAATCCGTCAGATGGACTGATCCGTCGCAGATTGTGAAAAACTGATGTGACGGATCTGGTTTTTTTTTCGTTACAGGAGAACAAGGGATTCTGTTGGATTAACAGCATAATAAATTTGGTCAATAACTTTGTGTAATTATTTCATTAAAATAATTTATGATTAATGTCTGTGTGTCTTTTTTAATCCTTTACTACTATAGGATTAATAATGGATAGGTGTCTTATTGACACCTCTCCATTATTAACCAGGCTTAATGCCACATCTCAATAGCAAGGTGACATTAACCCCTTATTACCCCACTTGCCACTGCTACAGGGCACGTGGGAAGAGCCGGGCAAAGCACCAGTATTGGCGCATCTCTCTCTAGAGAAGAGAGAGAGAGGATTCAAAAAGATATAAATAAACTGGAGAAGTGGGCAGCAACTAACAGAATGGTTTTTAACAAGGAAAAATGCAAAGTACTACATCTGGGCAATAAAAATGAAAAAAGCATATACAGAATGGGAGGAATAGGCCTAAGCAACAGGACATGTGAAAAAGACTTGGGTATACTAATAGATCACAGACTGAATATGAGTCAACAGTGTGATGCAGCAGCAAAAAAGGCAAATGCAATTCTAGGATGTATTAACAGAAGCATACAGTCTAGATCACGTGAAGTCATTATTTCCCTCTACTCATCTTTGGTCCGACCTCATCTGGAATATTGTGTCCAGTTTTGGGCACCACATTCTAAAAAAGACATCAACAAACTGGAGCAAGTTCAGAAAAGAGCGATCAGAATGGTGACCGATCTGCAAACCCTGTCTTATGAGGAAAGGTTGCAGGATTTGGGATTGTTTAGTTTGCAAAAGAGAAGACTGAGAGGAGACTTAATAGCTGTCTACAAATATCTAAAGGGCTGTCACATTGTAGAAGGATCAACTTTATTCTCATTTGCACAAGGAAAGACTAGAAGCAATGGGATGAAACTGAATGGGAGGAGACACAGATTAGATATTAGAAAAAACTTTTTGACAGTTAGAGTGATCAATGAGTGGAACAAGCTGCCACAAGAAGTGGTGAGTTCTCCTTCAATGGAAGTCTTCAAACAGAGGCTGGACAGACATCTGACTGGGATGATTTAGCGAATCCTGCTTTGAGCAGGGGGTTGGACCAGATGGCCCAGGAGGTCCCTTCCAACTCTACGATTCTATGATTCTATGATCTAAAAGATGCACCATTTCTGGGCAGCTGTGGGCTGCTATTTTTAGGCTGTGGGGAGCCAAGATCAATGGCCCCTTATGAGCCTGAGAATATCAGCCCCCAGCTGTCTGCTTTAGCAAGGCTGGTTGTCAAAAATGGAGGGGACCCCACACCGTTGTTTTAAATTATTTATTTAAATTTTTTTTTTTAAAAATGTGGGAACCCCTGTATTCTTAATAACTAGCCTTGCTGAAGCTGACAACTGAGGGTTGCAGCCCCCAGCTGTGAGTTTCGTCTGGCTGGTTATCAAAAATAGGGGGAGACCCACGCGTTTTTTTGTTATTATTATTTATATTCAGCACAGGAGGGACAGAAGAATTCTCCCATCCACCACTCCTGCTTTCACTGCAAATTCGTGGTAGTAGGTGTCGGATGATGGGATCAGTCTTCTCATCAGCTGACACCAGTGACCAGAGGTAAACTGAGCATGCTCAGTTAAAAAAGCGGAATCCATCACCGGATTCTGTCATGTAACGGACTACAATGGATCCGTCGCCCATAGGTCTCTATTCTAGCAGATGACGGTTGGCGACGGATCTGTCGCTGTCCCACTTTTCGACGGAGCCAAAAGATGCTCCTTTGTGCATCATCTCCGGCCGCCGGACAGAGAATTTCCTACGGATCTGGCGAATGGCGGATTAAAAGTACGGCCATCCATAGTAATCCGTTGCTAACACAAGTCTATGAGAAAAAACGGATCCAGCAGCATCAGTTGCAAAAAAATGATATGATAAATGCTGTCATAAAAATCTATACAAATATGTTCAGCTTAAAGAAAAATAAGGGACCCATCACTTTTATTTCACAGACAGCTGAAAAAAGTGGCTTATTTTTACGGACTGTCCAGGAATTTCTGGACAGTTGTTAACCATGCTGTGAAAGTTGGCAGGTAACAGTTGGTATTCCTATTTCTTTGCAGTGGCCTCAGACCATTGTTTCACCATCTCTACAGTTAATCTATCAGTACATTTTTAAAGTTGAGGAGGAAACATCAACTTAGATAAAGAGTAGGTACAGACTCAATGCAGATGTTGCCCTTTAATCATGTTCAAGCCCATCACCACAGTCCAAGAAAATAAGAGACCGATTGGCCACCATGCATGTGAATATGATACATACTCTCTAATGAGCCCTTTCCACCCTTCTGGATGTAGTGATGTACTTTTCATTAAATGTTACCTAGCAAAGTATATCTATATTTCCACCAAGAATATAGTGATGATGGGAGATGTCTTCATAAGGGCTCATACACGTGGTGCGTTAGTGGCTTCACTTTGCCAGGAAGCTTTAATAGGGCTTCCAAAAATTCATCTACATTCAGTGATATTTGTACTGGATTATTTGAATTCAAGAGAGAATTTGCTCTGGCATGAACCTTCAGACTTCACATGTACAAGTATTCTCCTCTAGAAGCATTTGGAGAAAATACCTGCACACAATGTACAGCAGAGCTCTGAACATAGAGGCATCAGAAGCCCTTGAGCTCCTGGTCACAAATGGTTTCTTCATATTATGTTTAAACATAGAATTGTTCTCATTGAGTAGCATATATGTCTGTTAAATATTCATCTGGTTAGACAAGAAAAATTGAATGCGCTTTTCAAATTTTCTATTTTTCATATTTTCAATTTTCTTCAGAAATTCAACAACACGCATAAAACATAATGACTTTGAAAAAAAAGACAAAAAAGTGTAAAAATATTAGTAAATGTTATTGATAAATATTTCTAAAAAATGTACTGAAATTTAAAGGGGTTGTCTGGATAAAGCAAGTTATTAAGTATCCAGATGATAGGTGATAACTTGCTGATTGCTGGGTGTCCATTCCCTGGGACTCGCACCGATCGGCAGAACAGGGAAATGTTATCCCCAACAGGGAAGTATTATCCCTATTACAAAATGTTGCAGGAGGTCAGACGCCAGATCATGCTCCCTACTCTCCTTATGAAGCTGCCAAGCGTTATGTTCTTTTTTTTTTCATAGGGAACTAAGCTTTGGATCAGTTTTTGCAGGCTGTTTATGTTAAGTCAAAATTGAGAATTGATTCTATATCAAGTAAAAACAAAGCAGAAAGAATTGTGGAAATTTTCACGATTGGATCAAAAACTGCTAATAACTGAAAAACAAAATACCAAAAAGTAAGTCAAATCCCGGGCTTCTTCAAACATTTTATGTTCGTTCTTTTGAAAAATCCATACATAAATGTTTAAATGTTTTTCATAGCATTTCTGGAAGAAACTTTAGTATTTGGGGGAGTTTATTACATTGTATGCATTATTTTTTTGTGTTGTTTTCTCAAGTGTTGTAGAGAATAATGGGAATAATCTCAGTAAAAAACTCCACGCTGGGGATATTTATCAAGGCTTCAAAAATCGCAAACTTTGCTGCTATTTGTTTTGCAAAAAATATTTGTTTCTTTATAGTTTTTCCTAATTTGAAATGGTGGGAGGGGAAGGGATGTATGTGCCGACGGGCCTATAGACTGTAATGGTGACAGCAGTGTGAACGTGCACCATTTTCGGTACTGTACGCCTACAGGAAGAAGATCAATTAAGTAGGTAATCCAGCTCAAACAGTCCCATGAAAAACTTTCTATCTCGTTGAAAAAATTCATTAAAATTGATAATCAATCCGTCGTAGAAATCACAACCCCCAATGAGGGAAGAATTATGTGGACAGACGTGTTTCGAACCTTGCAGTTCTTAGTCCTTGCTTAATATCATGAACTAAGTGCAACATTGTATACTACATCCTGTCCCAGTCATGTGATACTTTCTTACAGGAAGCAGAAATCCAGAGGCAGTCTACTATGTCCGCTTCTTGTTGGTGTACACTTCCGAAAATGATACACATCAGAGAACGCTTGCGCTCTGTGTGCATCATTACAGTCTATGGCCCCGTCAGCATTGATGTCCGAACCCCATTTTGCAGGGGGCTTTGAAGGTTTGCCTCGACGGGACCAACAAACACAAAGTGAATGCACCCTTACAGTGAAAGAGTTTTACCCCACTGCTGCCCCCTAATTTTATTGTTACTGAACGATAACTGCTCTATTGATATTACCATTGAGTAACAGCTTTGTAAAGTTCGGGGCACAGTTTGGTTAATGCACAGAGTGAGTTATCAAGAGATCTTACTCTTTCACTGGTAGAACTGTGACGGAAGGGTTGTGCTGTGGGTTACCATGCTGCATTACAAGATGCCACACCTCAGAAGTTTGGGCTCAACTTTTGCTTGAAAGTTAGGACCCTTTTGGGGGGCAGTAGGGTAACTTCTGGCCACTCTGGTTAATAGGTGATATTTAGAAAAATCACCCATCAAGGACTGCTCACTTTTTTTTAATAAGTAGGGTGACAGCCAGGAACTTAGAACCTTACTTAAGTAATTAGGTTAAATAGAACCTGTCATCGGATTTTATACCCCAAACGAATGGCATGTAAATAAAGGTGCTTTAGCATTGGATAAATTCTGATCTTTCTTGTAGAAATACATTTAGCAGTTTTAGAGAAATCAGTAGTTGAAATTGCATGTCAAGTGGCAAGTGCAGTGGGGTGGGCCATGCACTTACAGCTTTCCAGATTCTTTTCCTATTTGCCACCCCATGCCTGCCTCCTGTCACTGAAACATGAGTAACCTGTGAGTCATTGATAGGTGGCAGGCAGCAGGCAGAGAATAGGGAGAGGCAGGAGAACTGTAAGTGCAGCTTCCGCCCGCTGCATTTTCCATTCACTAGCATACAATTTCAACTATGGCTTTCTCTAAAACAGCAAAATGGATTTCTACAAGAAAACTGAGGATTTACTCAGCTCATCCAACTAGTTTACAGTATAGAATCCTAATTTTTTTTTCAGATACAGGTGCAATACAGTTTTCTGTGGAAGTCCTAAAGATCCATTGTTCATTATGATTATAACCAATATTTTATTGAGATACAACTAAAATTAAAGCTTGAAAGAAGACTTAAAGGCGTTTTACCATGAACAAAGTTAATTTTAATCAACATACTAATCAATAGATCTTGGAATAATAACAACGTTCACAATTGGATGTGTTTAAATAAAATGTTCCTGTGCTGAGATAATCTTATAAATGTGTTCCTGCTGTGTACTGTGTAATGGCCGTGTCTCACCTTGCAGAAATTCAATCTGCTCATGAGAAGGGTGGACACAAAAGAGTATACAGACATTATAGCATGGGATCACTAATTATTCTTTCTGTAAGGAAAATATTTCCCAGCCTGTTTAAAAACTTGTTTTACCTCACAGAAAGAATCCTCTCTGATCCCCAGCTATCATGTTTGTGTACTCTCTTTTGCATCCTCCCCTTCCCAGGAGATGTGGTATGATCAGATCATGTCCCTGCACGGTCAGACACAGCCATTACACAGTACAGAGAATCAATGGCATAGGTAAAGGGGAAAAGGAAAATAGTCAGCTCACCAGTCTTCTGCAGGTTTCTCTGATTGAGCACGCATAGAGCCGCCTTGCTCAGAGGAGTGGTTCACAATGAAAAATGGAAGAGGAAAAAAAAGCTCCAGCGCGTAATCCAATAAAATCAATTATTTTATTCAAAACATATTAAAATGTATGTATCAAAAATACAAATGAACAAAGGAAAGCAAGGATAGGGTCTCCACAACAACCAACGCGTTTCAACCTCTTGCGGTCTTAGTTATGACCAACGCATTTCAACCTCTTGCGGTCTTAGTTACGACCAACGCATTTCAACCTCTTGCGGTCTTAGTCATGACCAACGCATTTCAACCTCTTGCGGTCTTAGTCTAAGACCCCAAGAGGTTGAAACGCATTGGTTGTTATGGGGACCCCATCCTTCCTTTCCTTTGCTCATTTGAATTTTTGATACATACATTTTAATATGTTTTGAATAATATAATTGATTTTATTGGATTACACGCTGGAAATTTTTTTTTCCTCTTCCATTTTTTGCAGTGCAGAGAAGGGACACATTTCTAAGATTATCTGAGCACAGGAACATTTTTTTTAACACATTAAATTGTGGAAATTATTATTATTCCAAGATTTATTAATTAAAAGGTACTTTGCTTATGGGAAAACCCCCCTTTAAAGATAGACAAATATTAGCACATGTTTGTACCTGCGTATATATCTAAACAAAGTTCGAATATGAGGCTGCTATTTTGTACATCAGTGATTAGATGATAATGTCTGTAGTGCGCTATAGAATATGTTGGCGCTATAAAAGTAAGTAAAATAAATAAATAGGCCACTTGTTTACCGCAGCAAAGAAAAGAAAGTCTAATCGTGATTCGCGCTATCCAGTGCCAACATTTTTGCTTTTCACAAGTTTTTTTACTCCCATATTTTTTAACGACAAGCTGTCGAGCATATATTGATGTTTCTTAAGCATTATTTGTTGCGCTTCTCCATGTATTTACGATCTGTTTTACGCTCTTTCTTCAGGTATTTTGCTGCAGGTAAAGCCAAAGGGTAACATTTATGCTTAGACCAATATAAACATACAACGACTCACATAAATCACAGAAGATGGCAGGAATATTCCACTCTTTACAAACCTTCTTTCTGTGACTTCATCATAAATGTCTGTTGACTTCAGTGTTTCTCTTGAAGGCAGAAAGAAACTGTCTGGTTCAGGCTTATAACAATCAGACAGGTAAGTTTTTTTTTTCCTTTTTTAATTTTTTCTCTTTATTTTTTTTTTGCCTAGTAAAACAGTTAATCCGCATGGGATCGGGAGCAAACCCTTAAATGTAAGTCTATTTCTGAAATACTGACACTGATACAATCACAGCTAGGAAACAAACAAGCAGCGCCGCAGAGAACGGGTTTGATAAGCACAGCGGTGAATGCGCTACACGTCTTCGACACAGGTTTCGAGGGTTTATTTATTTTTTTTTACTCATAAGTAAGCACGTAAGTAGTTAACTCTCCTTATTCTTTCTCCTTTTTCTCTCACTCTGCTTGAGGCAATTATAGCAATGCTGCATTTGTCAATCACATTTATTCGTGCATGGGTTCCTGAAATAATTATCAGGTGAGTGGCATTTTAGAGCCTAGAGAACCGGCTTGGAAACTGGATGCCCTAGAGTATTAATTACTGAGCACAAAAATTTGCAGAGAAGCAAGTCTTTTAATGGTAGAACTGACGTAACATGATTGTTTTGATTTTTTTTACTAACATGACAATCATGGCTGTCCCTCTGGTCATCACCATAGATTAGTTCATATTATCAGGGGAAGCCATTAACAAGCTGTGTACCATTTGATAAAATGAGGCACATGCTGCCTAGTGCTGTGTTTGTTGATTTACAAAAAAAAAATAAAGTAAAAAATAAAACTGAAAGTCAACAACTGTAATAAAAGTGGACTTCTGCCAAAGTGAGAAAAAGGGAAGACTCCACGGCGGGGGCGAGAGGCTACTTTGGCTCTTCCATTTTGCTGGAAGAAATGCTTTTAAGAATTTGTCTTTTGCATTTCATACAATCTGTCTACTCTCTGTAGACCTTGATTCATATTTTGAGGGTATATAGGACATCAGCATTTTGTCAAATTTATGATGAAAGGTGGATTGTACATTTTCTGGAGGCATGCTGCGATTTTCTGCTTGCTATCAAAGTCCAATATAATCAAACCAAAATAACGAGTCCTATGTTCGAGGATGAAAACATGCTTGCTTTTCTCAATTCTATTTGAGTAAGACTTTTCATGGAAGTTTACAAAATAGCAGAAAAGTGCTAAAAGGTTAAACTAATATGGTCTCGAATTAGGTATCCTCCTTCTTAAACCATTCATAAGAACCCATCAGTAGGAAAAATCTCAAAGGCATCAAGGTGTTTTTTTTACAATGGGAGAGAAGGTCCATGAGGACTAAGCTCCAGCACCAATGAAAAAATGGTGAAACATAGCTTTCAATGTGCAATTAAAACACGGTTAAAAAAAACCAAGCAGATTAAAGAAATGAAAGATCCATAAACTTACACGCTTCAGATTAGCAGCACTTATTCATAACATAATTACTATCCTGAAACGCTTAAGCTTTTTCAGGTAGGAAAAATCAGTGTGAAAACCTCTTGTATTCACACAGGAACCCTGGTAGACCTTGTTTGGTCAGGGTGTGGTGTAGGGAGTGTAGAAACACACCAGGCTGATAAACAGACCAGAAATGGGAGAGAAGGTCCATAACGACCGGGCTCCAGCACCAATAAAAAAAATATTAAAACATAACTTGCAATTAAAAACATAGTGGCATAAAATAAAAAAGATAAAAAAGATTAAGGATCCCTAGGCTAACACATTCTGGGTTAGCAATTATGTTGTGAAGAAGGGTTGCTAACCCAAAACACTTAAGATTATGGGACAATTATTATTTTTAAATATTTTTGTGTATTCTCACCATGTTTTTAATTGCACAATAAACGTTATGTTTTAGCATTTTTACATTGGTGCTGGAGCCCAGTCATTGTGGACTTTCTCTCACAGTTCGGAACTGGATACCAGTCTGGTGTGTTCCTACACTCTCTGCTCCACGCCCTGACTAAACAAGGTCTACTAAGTTTCATATGTGAATTCAAGTGGCTTTCACACTGAATTGTCCTCCTTGGAAGATGGCTGAGTGATTACCATTTTTTTCCTTCCTTTTTCTTTACAATATAATTCTTTATCTAGCTCAGTTTTGGACTAGAAGTTAAGCTGTTATATATTATGATGTTTTTCAGTCTTGCAGAAGCATAATCCGGTGTCCAGAGAAATCTGTACCTTTGCATGTCTCCAATTTCTATCTCAGGACTTGTTGAAATCTTGGTAAAGGATAGGACTTCAGAAATGGCTGCACTGCTGGTGGAAGAAGATCAAATTTGGCTTTAGAAGTAAAGATTTATTTATCATTTTTCACATCAATGCATTTCAGGGTCAGAGTGATTCCTTTAACAACAACGTGATGATATTTTACCAGTACTCTTTCGCCAATTCCTTTTCCCAAAATCGTAAGTCTTCACAGGAAGGGCATGAGGCTTCTCAACTTATCAAGTCTATATTTCTGTAAATAAAATAAAAAAGGTTTCTCAATCCTGCAAAGCAAGTTAAAAAAAAATAGTAGCAAGGACATAGAAAAACATCTGACTCGTTTTGAGTCTGGCTGACATTTAATCATAGATAATGCTTTCAGTCAGACTCGAAACGCGTCAGTAATTTATCTATGCTCATGCTACTATATTAGTGAGGTCATAATAAAGAATGTTTTTGCTTTTACCTCACTTTGCCAGATTGAAAAACCTTTTTCATCACTTAATAGCAAGTTATTCTGGCAATGATGACAATTGTTTGCCAAATTTAGGTAAATTCACTGCACTACTCTGCTTACTGTCAGTGATAATGAAGTACTGTACAAGGATTTAATGTAACAAGGTTATTCCTATACAAACGTGACATTGCTATATTATTCTTATTGAAATGTCTCATCACCCACTTTGCTCAACAATTTCTAGGTTTTCATAGAAGATTCCACCTCATTGCTTGAATGAAGGACCACCTAGCCAACCTAGCCAACCTATCATGGACATGGAATAGTCTCCACCCACTCTATCTTCTCTTCTCTTGACTGTATTACTCACCTCCATTTTTTAAGCCTTTAGGTATCTGCCCAATCTAAGCCATAGCAGTCCTGGACACAGTTCTTGTATGGTAGCATTTGGCTTATCCGTATACTGCTTTAACTCACTATTTGTGGAGTTTTCCTAAATTCTAACATGCTTGTGGAGTGCAGATTGTAAGCAGCTTTTTGAAGAGAATGGGAACTTGGCTTACAAAAAAATCAATTTTTGACAAATGAAATTCTTCGCAAAATTCACAATTGAAATCTCATAAATCCAAATGGCAGTCAGTTGAATGAATTGAGGTTTGATAAGGTGGTACATTGTAACGTCGAAAGAACAGAAGACTACAAGTAGGAAGATCCGATGACTGGAAGACCGGGTTGTCGGCCGTACAGCAATACAAGTGAGGATAGCCTACGACAGGTGACCATATAACGTCTATTTTTTAACATCTTCCCTCCCTCTAATTATGGCTTGGTATATAAAGAGATTTCAGAGCATATTAACCATTTTTGGGGGGGTCTTTTTAATCATGGCAAATTGATTCAGTCCAAATTGAAGCCTGCAGCTAAATCAGATAAATCAAACTTGAATCAAATTTAAAAAAAAAAATTGATGATCTCTGCTGAATAGCAATCACTATAGCTGAGCAAATCAGGCAAAATTTGGGAATTTGCCATGCGGTTTTCATCAGGAAATTTGATTTACCGAGGAGTTATTATATGTGAACTTAATGTTCCTTATTTTGCTCTTGGATCTTTCTAGGCCTATGTGTATAATAAAAGCAATATTTTAAAAATAATATAAATCCTTACACTTAGTTTTGAAGGCTGAAGGAAGACCTTATGTCCATCTAGTTCAGCCTATTTTTAGTGCAGCTGTTCTGCATTGTTGATCCTGGGGAAGGCAAAAAACCCACAGAGTAGAAGCCAATTTTCTCCATAGGGAAAAAAATTCCTTCCGCTAAGCTGGGTCAACCATCTACCTATAATATTCTGTTATTCGTAACCTTCTATACTGTTACTCACAAGAAAAGCATCCATTCCTTTCTTAAATTCATTCAGTGAGTTGGCCATAACCACTTCCTCAGGAAGAGAATTCCAGAGTCTCACTGCTCTTACCGTGAAGAACCCTCTTCTATGCTGGTGCAGAAATTGTCTTTCCTCCAAACGAAGAGAATGCCCCCTTGTTCTTGTCACTGTCCTTGGTACAAACAGTTCATTCGAGAGATCTCTGTTTTGCCCTCTGATATACTTGTACATATATATTAAGTCTCCCCTAAGTCTTCTCTTTTCTAGAATAAATAGACCTAATTTTGATAGCCTTTCTGGGTATTGTAGTGAACCAACTCCATTTATCATTTTAGTAGCCCGCCTTTGAACCCTTTCAAGTTCAGTAATGTCTTTCTAGAGCACCGGAGTCCAAAATTGCACACAATACTCCAAGTGTGGTCTGACGAGTGATTTGTACAGAGGGAGAATTATGTTTTCATCTCGTGTCCCCAGACCTCTTCTTATGCATCCCATGACCCAACGCATCACTCAATTCTCCAGCTTCTCCACTCATCAGTCACCCATCCATTCCTCATGACTTTTTTTGATCAGCATCGACAGAGTAGAAATCCCCGGGCCTCGGTCGCTAAGCCAAGGCTTCCTGGTTTCCTAGGACCGGGAGGGTTCTGCAGATGCGCACGTGGGGACATCATATTTCTTAGTGTGGGATACAACATTGGCAGGTGCATGTTCAGAACCCTTTCAGGCCTAACCGACTTAGAAATTTCACCGCTGCCGACACTGATCCGAAGATGAGACATGAGCATAGTTTTTTTTAATGGCTTTTTATGGTGTAGCGAAATGACAGCAGCGGCCATCATTTTGCTGAATCCATGAGGAAGTGAATTACAAAAAGTTTGCATTTTTGTTAAAATTCGAGTAGGATTAAATTTCCACTCTAAATTATTTTCTAATCTCTAGTATTGACTATTTTCTGAACTATAAATGGGTATTACTATTACATAAATACTAGATCAAACAATTTTGATTAAAGAAATGAGCGCAGTGGTTTTGGACACTTGTTAAATAGGCCGGCCATGCCTATATTGGTAGGCCATAATTATGAAAAGCCCTTTTAAGAGATCATAACAAATGCTGTTTTAGAACTTCTTGAATCAATAGAGTTATCTGAATGTTATCTGGAGCCTCTCACTCTCTGGACGACCTAACATGTTAAATTGTCCAATAACTTTAGTAGGAATGGTGTAATACTTCAGATGCCCTGAGGAGGCACTGTAGGAAAATTGAATAGTTTCTTCCAGTTTTTTCTACAATTACAGCTGATTTCTGGGGATCCTTGTATTGGTAAATGCTTGTAATGAGAAAAAAAAGAGATTACCTTTTTTATGGACAACAGTGGCGAGAAAATAGGTTAAAACTCTTTTTGTGTCCACATAGTCTAAGCCAGTGTTTCCCAAACTCCAGTCCTCACGGACCCCAACATGTCATGTTTTCAGGATTTCCTTAGTATTTCACAGGTGATTTAAGTATCATCAAGGCATCAGGAATTCTCTCACATGTGTAACACTATGGAAATCCTGAAAACATGACCTGTTGGAGTCCGCGAGGACTGGAGTTTGGGAACCACTGGTCTACACCATGTACGGTTTGCACAGTGTAGACTTATTTATTACATTTTTCTAAACTTTAGTTAACAGACACCAACTTTTACCAGGTGTCATGCCAAACATTTGCAAGGAAAGAATAAATTTATGTAAAATATTTTCCAAGAGATATATATCAATATATAAATTATTCAGTAAGAGCTTGGATATCCAGCACTCTGCACGTTGTGTATATTACAAGAGAAGTATAGTGTGCACAGAACACACATTAACAAATAAGTAAATGAGGATGACAATGAAGTGTCTTTTTGTTTCACATGTTAATGAAATGAAAGCCTGCCAACAAAACTATGCATGCTGGCCAGTGCAATGTCCTTGTGTTATTGTGACAGCTCTGGGAGTCTTTGATGCACGTCAGTGGTCTCAATAATGCAAGACACATCTGTATGAAGCACATCAGAGCAAGTAAAGGATAAAGCAGACTGGCCTCCTGGAGAAATGGGATGCAGGACAGCTTGGCGCTATGTCTTCCTGCACTCAACACAATACATGGCTGTATTAATAAGACTCGCTGCGAGATGCACAATTATATTCATGCTAATAGGCAGTAAACATTTTCTGGAAGTAGAACTTTTTCACTGTTTCATGTTCATGTTGTCAAAATATACTTAATTTTACCGTAAATAATAGATTATACATATTTGTCAGTGTTTTTATATCTCAGGAAGTATAAGGCTAATGTATTTTTATTATAGATGATCAAATCAAACTGATGCATTCATGTTAAGAATTCTCTACTGTAGATTGGGTGAATATGAAGAATTTGTGATTCGCTTTGCGCCAAAAGTCGACGTTAATTCGCAAAATGCAGAAGATTGCATCAGTCAGAGAAAGTTCACACAACCTCAGACACAGCAGAGCGAGTTTTCCCATAATTCCTTGCAGGTATCACATGGTATCGTACAGCCAGTAAGCATGATCTATAGTAGCCTGTATAAAAGTCAAGGCAGAGAATGCAGCAGTCATATTTTGGGTGAATCTGGACAGTCAGAAGAGGTCGAAACAGATTAGAGCCTAGCAATCCAATTAGAGGAAAAAAGCACTTAAACAATGAAAAAACTAAGGCTGTGATTTTTTAAAAAATCTCAGCAAAAATATTGCAGAAAAAAAGGTTTGTTTTGGCAAAAATAAAAAAAATGAAACGTGGACACAGCATGTGAACGTTAATACATAATTGAAGAAGAGAATATTGTTATGCTCATATTTTTGATTTGCCACAAATCAGTTCTCAGCACATTGAATAGATTATACATATTTGTCAGTGTTTTTATATCTCAGGAAGTATAAGGCTAATGTATTTTTATTATAGATGATCAAATCAAACTGATGCATTCATGTTAAGAATTCTCTACTGTAGATTGGGTGAATATGAAGAATTTGTGATTCGCTTTGCGCCAAAAGTCGACGTTAATTCGCAAAATGCAGAAGATTGCATCAGTCAGAGAAAGTTCACACAACCTCAGACACAGCAGAGCGAGTTTTCCCATAATTCCTTGCAGGTATCACATGGTATCGTACAGCCAGTAAGCATGATCTATAGTAGCCTGTATAAAAGTCAAGGCAGAGAATGCAGCAGTCATATTTTGGGTGAATCTGGACAGTCAGAAGAGGTCGAAACAGGTTAGAGCCTAGCAATCCAATTAGAGGAAAAAAGCACTTAAACAATGAAAAAACTAAGGCTGTGATTTTTTAAAAAATCTCAGCAAAAATATTGCAGAAAAAAAGGTTTGTTTTGGCAAAAATAAAAAAAATGAAACGTGGACACAGCATGTGAACGTTAATACATAATTGAAGAAGAGAATATTGTTATGCTCATATTTTTCAATCAATTTTTGCCTGAATAGCATTTCTTGTGTTGCAAAATGGGACCAGGAAGTTGAAAGCATAGAGAAACTGACAGCAATAAAATGGGAACAAAGCGGAATTGGTAAGCAGGGTATATATATATATATATCTCCATAATGTTGGATTATTGTCTGTAAAGGCCGCATGACCTTTTTGTCTGGGTAGGGGCATATAACAGTGATCAATTAGAATCCACATTCATTCTCAATATATTATTGTAGCATTTAGTGTGTGTATAATGGAGCAATGGTAGTGATCACATACAGAAATCGTGCCATGTATTGATATAAAGTCCTTCAATATGTTCATAGACTATAGTTGTGGTAGTGGCAGTGGTAGGATCACAGAAGACCATGTGTGGTGCAGGCCAAAGACAATTTCCCTATTCATTAATTCTGTAATTTGAGCTTGTTTAATCCAATAAAATAAATCAAAGCATTTTAATTTTTTCTCGATTTGTCTCTGTTCCACTGATTCTTATAATAATAATCTTTATATAGCGCTAACATATTCCGCAGCGCTTTACAGTTTTGCACACATTATCATCACTGTCCCCGAAGGGGCTCACAGCCTAGATTCCCTATCAGTATGTTTTTTGGAGTGTGGGAGGAAACCCACACAAGCACGGGGAGAACATACAAACTCATTGCAGATGTTGTCCTTGGTGGGATTTGAACCCAGGACTTTTTGCAAGGCTACAGTGCTAACCACTGAGCCACCGTGAATCTAGAGCAAATTTTCTTTTTCTTCTGTGCCCCTCCATCCTAAAGTTATGCCCCATTGTAATAATGGTGCAAATTGTCCTCTCTACCAACTAGGGGTATATCACAGATATTCCCTGAGGGCATGGCTTTGTTTTGATTGGCCAGTATCAGGGGAGAAAAAGCAAACAACCATAGAGAAGCTCTATAGCACATGCCCAGTTGTTGAAGGGAAAATTTGCACAATTATTACAGTGCAGCATAAATTTGAAACAGATGGGCACAGAAGAAAAAGAAAAAACTGCTCCAGAATCAGCACCAGCTGGTGGAGGAACTTGGTTTAAATAAAAATTCCAGGAAAATTAACTCTTTAGCTATCATGTAAATGAAGGATTAATCAGATTTCAGTCAATTAGGCTGAGCAAACAAAACACATTCTCTTCCCTGTTGAGGACATAGCAATATACTGGAGTATGCATGTACAGGAAAAGGCCAAAGAGCCCCGCCAAATGCACACTGCAGTACTTTACTATGCTCTGGTCAGGGCAAAGAATTGCGCCTTCGCAGGAGTGAGATGCGGGGAGGACACTGTGGATAACGTGGGAAGCGTAAATCACACGAAGCAAGAAGGAGGAAGGTATCGCAAGAAGTGAGGAGGCATCAGACCAAGGACAGCGACGCCCACAGGACCCAACCGTCCCGTACATGAGTAGTATAAAACATATTTTTCTTGATTTGCAGGCTGGATGGAGGGAATATATACAGCATATTAGAAAGCTGTATATCATGTCTGAAAGGTGGTGGCCTTATATCACATGGTCACATGGGACAAACCTGGTGACAGGTTCCTTTTAAGAATAGTAAATCTATTGCAAAGATGTCCTCCATGTGCCCTCCTTATTTTTGAACATGGTGAAAGAGAAAAGTCATCAATTATTATTCATATATTATGTGCAACTTTATTTTCAACATTTTAGCACCACAAAAACTCCCGGAAATCATTCAATCAATTCCCCACTCTTAAAATAGAATAAAAAAATTCAAATTACTAATTAATAAATATGAAGTATGTCTTTGTGGCTCGGAAATCTGCTGTGTAATTTAGTGTCGATAGGAAGGAATGCCGACATGTTATTCAGGATCTGTAGTACGTTTGTTATTAAGGATCCCACTGGTGATGGTAAATCAAGGAATTTTTTTTATTCCCAAAAAAGTCATAACTAGAGTTGAGCGATACCGTCCGATACTTCAAAGTATCGTATCGGATGGTATCGGCCGATCTTTAAAAAAAGTATCGGTATCGCCGATTCCGATACCGGAAGTCCCATTCAAGTCTATGGGACTTCCGGTATCGGAATAAGAAAAACCCTTTCCTGCCCTTGTACAGCCTCTCTGGGGTCTGTACGGGCCTTTCGGGGGGCTGTGCCGGCCTGCCAGGGGGTCTGTGCAGGCTCCGGTGGTCTGTGCCGGCCTGCCGGGGGGCTGTGCAGGCTCCGGGGGGCTGTGCCGGCCTGCCGGTGGTCTGTGCAGGCTCCGGTGGGCTGTGCCGGCCTGCCGGGGGGCTGTGCCGGCCTGCCGGGGGGCTGTGCAGGCTCCGGGGGGCTGTGCCGGCCTGCCGGGGGGCTGTGCCGGCCTGCCGGGGGGCTGTGCAGGCTTCGGGGGTCTGTGCAGGCATCGTCCGATGGGACTACAAGTCCCATCGGGCGATGCCTGCTACCATGACAGTGATTGACACATTAGCCAATGATGGGACAGTAGTAGTCCCATCATCCGGCTAATGTGTTAAATGTTAAAAAAAAAAAAAAAATACTACATACATACTACATGCATGCTACATACATACTACATGCTACATACATACTACATATATACTACATACATACTACATACATGCTACATACATACTACATGCATACTACATATATACTACATGCATGCTACATACATACTACATGCTACATACATACCACATACATACTACATACATGCTACATACTACATACATACTACATACATACTACATGCATGCTACATACATACTACATACATACTACATGCATGCTACATACATACTACATGCATGCTACATACATACTACATGCATGCTACATACATACTACATACATACCACATACATACTACATACATGCTACATACTACATACATACTACATACATACTACATACATGCTACATACATGCTACATGCATGCTACATGCATGCTACATGCATGCTACATACATGCTACATGCATGCTACATGCATGCCACATACATACTACATACATACTACATGCTACATACATACTACATATATACTACATGCATGCTACATACATACTACATGCTACATACATACCACATACATACTACATACATGCTACATACATACTACATATATACTACATGCATGCTACATACATACTACATATATACTACATGCATGCTACATACATACTACATGCTACATACATACCACATACATACTACATACATGCTACATACATACTACATATATACTACATGCATGCTACATACATACTACATATATACTACATGCATGCTACATACATACTGCATGCTACATGCATGCTACATACATACTACATACATGCTACATGCTACATACATACCACATATATACTACATACATACTACATACAATACATTCATACAATACATACATAGACATACAGTACATATAACATAGAGTAACATACTTACCAATACTTGTCACATTGTTCCCCGAAGCCATTGTCTTTTCCGGAATAAATATTAACATAACAAACCACAAAAATACTCACCCACGATCCGAAGCAGTCCACGAGTGTGTCCCACGACGATCTTGGGTAGAGAACGGCAGCATCAGCTGATGCTGCCGTTCTCTACGGGCTGCAGGAATCCAATGACGGAAGGTAGGTATCCTTCCGCACTGTATTCCTCCGCCACTTAAAAAAAAAAAAAGTCCCTAGTCTCACTTTATGCCATTGCTGTGTGGGAATTTCCCACGCAGCAATGGCATAAAGTGAGACTAGGGACTTTTTTTTTTTTAAGTGGCGGAGGAATACAGTGCGGAAGGATACCTACCTTCCGTCATTGGATTCCTGCAGCCCGTAGAGAACGGCAGCATCATCTGATGCTGCAGTTCTCTACCCAAGATCGTCGTGGGACACACTCGTGGACTGCTTCGGATCGTGGGTGAGTATTTTTGTGGTTTGTTATGTTAATATTTATTCCGGAAAAGACAATGGCTTCGGGGAACAATGTGACAAGTATTGGTAAGTATGTTACTCTATGTTATATGTACTGTATGTCTATGTATGTATTGTATTGTATGTATGTAGTATATATGTGGTATGTATGTAGCATGTAGTATGTATGTAGTATGTATGTAGCATGCATGTAGCATGCAGTATGTATGTAGCATGCATGTAGTATATATGTAGTATGTATGTAGCATGCATGTAGTATATATGTAGTATGTATGTAGCATGTATGTAGTATGTATGTGGTATGTATGTAGCATGTAGTATGTATGTAGCATGCATGTAGTATATATGTAGTATGTATGTAGCATGTAGTATGTATGTAGTATGTATGTAGTATGTATGTAGTATGTATGTGGTATGTATGTAGCATGTAGTATGTATGTAGCATGCATGTAGTATGTATGTAGCATGCATGTAGTATGTATGTAGCATGTATGTAGTATGTATGTAGTATGTATGTAGTATGTAGCATGTATGTAGTATGTATGTGGTATGTATGTAGCATGTAGTATGTATGTAGCATGCATGTAGTATGTATGTAGCATGCATGTAGTATGTATGTAGCATGCATGTAGCATGCATGTAGTATGTATGTAGTATGTATGTAGTATGTATGTAGTATGTAGCATGTATGTAGTATGTATGTGGTATGTATGTAGCATGTAGTATGTATGTAGCATGCATGTAGTATATATGTAGTATGTATGTAGCATGTATGTAGTATGTATGTAGCATGTATGTAGCATGCATGTAGCATGCATGTAGTATGTATGTAGCATGTATGTAGTATGTATGTAGTATATATGTAGTATGTATGTAGCATGTAGTATGTATGTAGCATGCATGTAGTATGTATGTAGTATTTTTTTTTTTTTTTTTTTTTTTTAACATTTAACACATTAGCCGGATGATGGGACTACTACTGTCCCATCATTGGCTAATGTGTCAATCACTGTCATGGTAGCAGGCATCGCCCGATGGGACTTGTAGTCCCATCGGACGATGCTTGCACAGACCCCCGGACATCAGCACAGCCCCCCGGCAGGCCGGCACAGCCCCCCGGCAGGCCGGTACAGACCCCCACAGGGTGCACAGCCCCCCGGCAGGCCGGCACAGCCCCCCGGCAGGCCGGTACAGACCCCCACAGGGTGCACAGACCACCGGCAGGCCGGCACAGCCCCCCGGCAGGCCGGTACAGACCCCCACAGGGTGCACAGACCACCGGCAGGCCGGCACAGCCCCCCGGCAGGCCGGTACAGACCCCGGGCAGTCCACACAGTCCCCCCGGCAGGCCGGCACAGCCCCCCGGCAGGCCGGCAGAGACCCCCGGAAGGCCCGAAATGACGGCGCATCATGATGCGCACACACCGCGCATCATGATGACGTCAGTCTGTCAATCAACTTTGAACTTCCGATTCCGATGCCGAATTCCGATATTGAAAAAATATCGGAAGTCGGTATCGGAATTCCGATACAGCAAGTATCGGCCGATACCCGATACTTGCGGTATCGGAATGCTCAACACTAGTCATAACTTAATTTTCAATGTAAAAAAAGACTTCACCCAAGAGGATGTAAGGGAGGCGGACAGGAATATAGTTGTGACCTGAACAATTGCCATATCTATGTCCAAGCCTTCCCCTACAGGAAAATGTACTCTTCTCTTCTGCGTACCTGCATCTACAGGATTAGCTTCCTCTGGGCACTTCCCAGGCAATATCACTCCCTTTCTCAGGCGACCCCCATCAATGGAGACACAAATTAACTTTAACACTTTCTTTACAGAATACTTCACACGTTACATCCACAGTTGGTACATGGTGAAATTTGCTTGTTTCCTTATCTTTCCCTCTCTGGCTGTCACATCTGTGCAGTACACGCCCGGACCGGTCCATCCTAGAATGCTCCCCAGCTCCTTCCTGGCCTAACCACGCCATGATGACAATTCCTTCTGCCTGTTTCACCCCAGACTCGAAATCATCAGTCACCAGGTTTGGTTGCCACACAAAAATTTAAGTTTTGTGTGGTCAGCCAGCCCCGGCTGGGTGTCATGATCCAGGTTGGATCTGATAGAGTATATTCACAAAGTAACCTTTTTTTCCCTTGGCTGTGTGCCAAAGGTGGTTTTGCCCCCGGTGGCCTTTAGGGTCATTGCACTGTGATGATTTTGGTTGTGGTTTTCCCCCCGGTGGCCATTAGGGTCATTACACTCTGGTTACTTTAGTTTGTGCACGGAATTATGTTACAGGTGTGAGTGCTCTATAAGAGAGTGTCAGGTGTGTTAATCACTGTTGGTGATAAGGTCTTCATTTGCAAGCAAGCCTGGGTGAAGGATGGAGCTAAAGGAGAGTCACAGGCAGCTCAGTGAGATTCCTGGAGTAGCAGCTATGGTGTCTGCAAGGAGGGCTAGCATGGCTTGGTGGAGTCGCAGCTATGGTGTCAGCAAGGTGTTCATGCATGGATTGGTGGAGTGGCAGCTATGGTGTAGAGCTGCACTCAAAATGCTGGACGTTGTTGCTGAGAGCTGGACTCAAGCATGCTGGACTTTTTGGCAGAAAAGCTGGACTCATGGGTGGGACTCTGTTTTGGGACAGCTGCACGCAGGTGTGGACTCTGTTGGCTCCAAGGCTGCACTATGGTGCTGAGAAGTTCCGTTTCTGAACAATGCACCCAGATGTTGGACACGGAAGAAAAGATGCACGCAGGTGGTGGGCTCTGTTGCTGGGAGCGTAAGCAACAGAGCAAAGCTAAGTGGTGTTCCCCTGTAATGTCGCTTTTCCTTATGTGTGTTTAGTGCAGTGGTGGGATTAGTTTCAGCACCGACCAATTCCCTAGTGAGGGTTTAGGTGCAGGGCGAGTCAGGGTTTTGAGGTTCCTGATCGTCGCCCGGTGCGGAACCGGCCTAGGGATTGCTAGGAGTGTAGAGACACTGACTCAGGGGAGGGCAGGATGTGTCCACATCCCAATTCCCTATCGCAGGGCCACCATTGTTATTGTTACCAGGTTTTCCCTATTCCCTTTGTCTTATTGTATTAGTTACCGGCCTGCGGCCCACGTCACATAGGACATTTACACGTGCCGGGTCCTGTTGTATCAGTTACCGGCCTGCTGACCGTGTCACTCAGGATGGGGCTCGTGACACTGGGGCTGTGCTGAATTTCCATCCTTATGTTATTGTTTGTGCCAGTTTGTTTTTGTCCCTTATTAGATTGGCCTCTCTTTGCTCTGTTTTCAGAATATACCAGAGTGCTGATATAGTGGGCGAAGTCTAGTGACTTCAGTATTTTTTCTATCAGACACGTTGGGCATTTTTTGCAGGGTTTTTTGCGTGATTGCAAACAGTGTCTTTCCTTTCCTGTCTAGTTATTTTGGGCCCCATCGTTTGCTCAGCCTATTTTCCTACCTGCGATTGTGCTTTCATCTTGTTTCACCGACAATATATGTTTGGGGGCTATCTATTCCTTTGGGGTCTGCTCTGGGGCAGTTTAGATTTCCCCTTTCTTGCTTTAGGCTTATTTAGTTCTCTGGCTGTGTTGAGGTGTCTAGAATCATCGTAGGTACGCTCCATGGCTACTGCTAGTTGTGTGGATAGGACCAGGGGTCTGCAATCCGCTTAGTTACCAACCTCTCTGTTTTTCTGTGGCTTAGCTTGGTCTTGCTTTCCTCCTCGGTGACCCAATCATAACAGTTGCCTCTTGTAAAGAATCCAGCCTGTCTGTACCGAACTCATCGAAGCTCCAGCAAATGTCACTTCAGCTGTCCAGCTGATTCCTGCCCTTAAAGCATTGTCCCAGATGACAAGTCGCCACATCCTTCCATTTCTGTACTGGCCCACTGCTATGACACACAGTGGCCATGGGTAACGTGGGCTGCAGCGCTTGAATGTTGCATGGCTGCCAAGCTGTCCGGGCCTATAGCCCATGTGGACACTAGGGCACCCCGGCCCATCTGACTTAACATCTTACGAGGTCCCCGCTTACTACCCTGCAGCTTCTCCTACACTTAACCCTTAGAGCCCACTAGTATGCCCTTCATCTAGTGGCCCATAACAGAACTATACTTACCCAAGACTATATAAGCTATATACTAAAAGTTCCCTACTCTAATGTCCCCAAAAGGATGCACTAAGTTTCCCTAACTGTACATGTACAACAGGTACACTATACTATACAATAATATAACACAGGAACACAAGACAATATGTTGCAGCTTTCTACACAATGGTAACACATACATGTGGCAATACCACTAAAGATGAGCGATAATACATATTTTCTATGCAGCAGTACCGCAGATGTTTATCATAAACGTTATCACTTAGCAATATACAGTATATACAATAGCATAGGAGGGACAATCTGAGGAAGGGAAGCAAGAAAGACATCATATCTCACTCCCTTACAAGGAAAAGGTAACTCACGGGGATCTTTTTTATTATTACGTTGATAGATGAATGCATCCGATCGTGCCATCCCAAAAACCCATTTAAATATTGAAATGCAAGCATGAGACAAAGAAAAGCCCTAGTAGAACACAAGCTGAAGACATCGTGCACCTCCCTCCTAACCCGTGCATTGCATTAGTCATCGTACTGTAACCTTGTGACAGGTTCCTTGATGGATCCTTAACATCGAGCACACGCTCCTTAACCTACAAAGATTAATGCAAACTGTATTGAAATCTTGCTATTTGTGAGATCTTCCCTTGCTCCACTGTCCAAGCATCTGAATTTCAGCTTTAGCTGAATGGCAGCCTGCTGGGACTGGAGCTGCCAGTTTAATTAGTGTTCAGTAATTTCAATAATGAGTGACAATTCATCGGGGCTTTTAGGTTGGTCTTCTGTTCACAGGCAAATCAATAATCCACAGTTTTCTCCTTCTTTAAAGACAAGAAAGTGGCATTTGAGTTACTTGAGTGGAGGGAAAATAAATGAGAAACAGCAGAAGTTCCTCCGTAGCGCTAGACAGTAATTAGTTGCTTTAAACTATATTTGTCAACTACATGTGTTTGTTTTGTGGGCTGAACCAATCTATCGCTGGTCTGCAAGACTAATGTCAATTAAGTTCAGCAAGCTGTTAAATTCTTGTGGAAGAGCATAGCTCAAGGGGGGTATTTATAGAGAGTCACACTTGGGCACCGAACCAAAGAGGTCCTTCTGCCCCATAAGACTAGACCAGTATTATGAATGTCATAGTTAGTGCCACTTTTACAGTTTTGCATTGATATCAAGGAACTCAAAGTTACTTTCTGTAAAGACTGGGAAAAATGGTAAGTTACTAAAATATTTCTCTCCCACTAACAAAAAATGAATCACATTGTAGACACATCGAAATGTAGCTTCTTACGTAGTAAACAAGACAATAATAGACATTATTACTCACATGATATACACAGGACTGGCATCAGCATCCAGAATAGTCAAGCAGATACCAGGGCCCACTGTAGACGAAATGGCTCACTGCTCTTCTCGGCATTGTGAAAGGCTGGAGAGAGATCCTATCATCACTGTGACAATGCTATGTAGAGATGCCCAATGTCGGACTAGGGTGCTAAGGCAGAAACAAGGCTGTGTAGAACTTCTCTGAAGTTGGGTGCTCAAATAGTATTCCACTTGTGCGCGCTTAGTTACCCGATATTTACCTTGGATATCAGCTCCCAGCCTCTGCTTACAGCGCTGGAGCTCGCTGATCGTTGCTCTCCCGCTGCCACACGCAGAGATGCGCGCTGGCCAGTGGGAGACTAATTATCAAAAAATGGCCCAGGACATTCCTGCACGATCAGCGATACCCGGCGGGGGGGGCCGGTCGATGATGCATGTCACACACGGCGAGATCGCTGATGCATCACAAAATCAGCAATCTCGCTAGCGATCTCGCTGTGTGTGATGGGGCCTTAACATCCGAACTGGCCTTCCTCAGAAAACTAGAGTAAGTATAGGAGTTTGAGGACCAGGGGAACCTTCCTACAACACCTGATACAGAGCTAACTGCTGCACAGGTGATCGTTTTGATGAAGGCCATGTAACTGTCTGAAACGTCAACGTTGTGGCTGAACCTCTTCCAATAAAACACCTTTATGTTCTTTACTTCTATTTTGGAGTTCCAAATTCATTTTTACATAGGGTGCTAAGGGTCCACCAGTAATATTGACTATAGGGTCACACTAGTCAGTTACTTGCATTACATTATCCTCATTCACAAATTTACCTGTGCTTCTACAAAATAATAAATTGGGTAATTTGTTGAAAGAATGAATGATGAGATAGTGACTTGAGTCAAGTGAACATTGTTCATATAGTGGGGTGAAGTGATGCGGCCCGCCAGGGAATTTACCTGCTTCCCTGTGGGTCAGTCCAAGCCTGGGTATGCCTATACATTTAACTATAATTTAGCCTTTTGTATCTCACACTTCATTTGCCAGAATTCAAAATTTTTCTGCATGAAAAACAGAAACACTAACAGTGAGCCACATGATGCACTGATGTCTACATACATTAATCTTCGGCATACTCAATATGTTAGAGAACGTGGTTAATTTTTATGGCACATTTCACCTATTCTGTGCACATGGAGGCATCCACAGTGAATCTGTAGCACAATCTGCAGGGAAATTTAGATGTAAAGAATGCAGATTTGCTGCATAATTTCCTTGGATTCATAGGCATATTTTCCATAAGATTTATTTTTCTTGGACATCATGCGCACAGCCATATTACAAATCTGATATATTAATTTATTATTCAGAAATTTTAACATTTAGCATGCCAAACATCTGCAAAGCTGTCATTTTAGCAAACACCAAATGATGGGATCAATGTAATTTTAATAAATACAAAATAGAGTTATAGTACGTATCAATACTGATGGAAATGTTTTTGCAATGAAATTTTTTTTTTACTTATTTCTAATTTTTACATGCCAAGTTCCAGCAAAATAGTTGTTTCTTTGGAAATTGGAAGCCAGGGTGTCATGTTAAAGGAGTTGTCTGTGATGTGATGAATGTTGTAGGGGAAAAAGTGACACAAGGATAAACGCTATAGCATAACACGATATGTGTTATGCTATATCCGCTAGCGCTGATGATTCATCAGTGTTAGCGGTGACGGAGCTGCGACACTGCAGCCCGCGTCCGAGGCTCCGTCACTGAATGACAGCACATCGCGAACGCATGCCGCTTTACGGCATGCGTCGTGATGCGCCCGACAATGGAGGGCAATGGCAGCATTAACGGACTGCGATACACCGCGTTATGCCGTGGTGTAACGCAGTCCGTCTAATGGACTGCCGAGACACAGTGTGAACCCAGCCTAAAGGCCCTTTTACATTTAGCGATGCACCAGCGATCCGACCAGCGATTCGACCCGGTCAGGATCGCTGGTGCATCGCTAAATGATCGCTAGTGAGCTTTCATACAGAAAGATCTCACAGCAATGCAGCAGCGATGCAGCGCACGATACTCACCTTTCACATTCAGCGATCTTAACGTCCTCCCGCCCGCCTCCACGCGTCGCTCGTCTCACACAGCAGGAAGCCCAGCAGGAAGCTGACGACGAGAAATGGAGCCGGACATTCTTGCGCGATCAGCGATGGACAGCGGGGGAGCCGGTCGGAGGTAAGTATCACACATAGCGATATCACTAGCAATATCGCTATAACGTCACAAAACCAGTGACGTTTTAGAGATATTGCTAGCGATATCGCTTAGTGTAAAACCCCCTTAAGTCTAAAGGGCATGTCACACTAAGAGATATCGCTAGCAATATCGCTATAACTAGTGACGTTATAGCGATATTGCTAGCGATATCTCTGTGTCTGATACTTACCTACGACCGGCTCCCCCGCTGATTATCGCTGATCGCGCGAGAACGTCCTGGACTGTTTCTCGTCGTCAGCTTCCTGCGGCGCTTCCTGCTGTGAGGACGAGCGACGCGTGGAGCCGGGCGGGAGGACGCAGGATCGCCTGGTGTGACAGGTAAGTAGCGATCCCCGTCCCCAGTGATGTCGCTAGTGAGAACTGCCTGTGTGGCAGCTCACTAGCGACCACTTAGCGATGTACCAGCAATCCTGACCGCGTCATATCGCTGGTCGGGATCGCTGGTACATCGCTAAGTGTGACAGTACCTTAAGGCCGGGATCACACTACCATGTGTGATGCGAGAAACTCGCATGAATCTCTCGCATCAACATCCGGCACTCAGGACCGGAGCTGCGGCTGCATAGAAATACAGACTCCTGCGAATTTCTCTTATCACACACGGTAGTGTGATCCCAGCCTTAGACTTTGTGTTCTGTAAAGATCACTAATCAGAACTTGTTTCATTATCATCACGATTACAATGAAAGATTCCACCTGTATATACAGCAGATAACACAGGTCATTTTTGTAGCTTATATACTGCTTAAATTAATTAGCTTAAATTACTCCAAATCATGATTCTCCACTTCAGTATGATTACTGTGATACCAAACGTGTGTAAAACATTTTTTTTTTATCATTAGTTTATAATAAGTAAAAACAAGAAGTTAAAAAAATAAAACTTTTTTTGTGTCTCCATTTTTCGAGACCCTGAATATTTTCATTTTTCTGTTGTTTGAGCTGTATGACGTCCTTTATTTTTTTGCGTGACAAGCTTACAGTTTTATAAACACCAATTTAGGGTTCATATAACATTCTGATCTGGAATTTTTTGGGCATTTTTTTAAGATTGGCGACCAAAAAAAAGGCAATTCTGGTGTGTTTATTTTTATTTTTTTCATTATTGGGTTTCGTTATTGATTGGGTTACTGGAATTCATTTTATATTTTGATCGTATTTTTATGAATGCGGTGATACCAAAAGTGTCTATTTTTAAAAAACATCTTTATCTTTAATTGGGTGAAAAAAGGAGGGATTATTTTATACTTATTATATATATTAAAGTTTTATTTTTTTTTATCTTATGTTTTAGTCCCTTTTAACTGGGATAGTCCGGTTACTTATACTATATACTGTAATGTCATAGTATCATAGTATTGCAGTATATAGTGTAAATCCTTGACTCTTTTGAAGCTCAGCTTACAACTTAGCTTCAGAGGAGGACTATGATGGCAGCTAGGGAGGTCTTCACTCTTCAGCAGGCTTTAGGTGTCATAGGCTGGTTTTACATTTGCGTCTGTTTGCGCAGCGTTTCAACCGCAGCAATCCGTATGCGTCATGTTTCCCTATCATTAACATGGTGTACGCAGGGGCATGCATTCGCATTAGTTTGCATGCGTCAGCATACGCATGCTTTGTTTTTCAGTGTGTGGTGGGGTCCGGCGAACGCATCATGTTGGATTTTTGGAAGCGGCAAAAGTCAAATATGCGCATTCATGTGCATGCGGATGAGTGCGTCAAAGAAACGCATTACTGTCTACTTGTTAGTCTGTAATTGAAAATTTTTTTTGTGTGATTTAAGTTTCTACTAGAGTATGGTTTAATGAGGTTGGCACACACTTGGAACGCCTCATGACCAACAACAAAAAAAGGTATTGGCAGTCCATCAGTGTTGGGCAGAGGTCATCGCGACGGAAAATTAAAATCATTGCCATACAGATATTGGCCCATGTCTGAGTTTTTGAACGTCTGCAAGTCATTGCCTCATCTGAATGAGCCAATGTCCACGGCAACAAATCTACAATCAGCATCCGCAAAAGCCATTAGAACTATGGAAAAATATTTTTTATAATTGAAGTACTCTGTTCCACTTCGAGCTGGTTTCATAATCCTAATGTGTTTGCCGCCCACAGCCACCATACAGTTAGGAAAATTGCAAATTTCCTGGAATTTGAAAGTATTTTCAATCCAGAGTTGACTTGTGGGTTGGGGGAGGAATTCTTGCCGCGGAATGCCAACTAAAGCACGACAAGTGTCTACAATAATCCTCGAAAGGGTGGATACTCCAATACGGAATTGGAAATGTAATGAGGACAATGTCTCTCCAGTAGCCAGGAATCTGCGGAAAAGAAAATGAAAAACAAAAATCAGTACACTGCTTAGGGTTAGGGATAGGGTTAAGGATAGGTTAGGGTTATTTGTGACAGGAGTTTCTTTTTCAACACTACATACCTCAGGGTGACCAAAAGATGTTCCTCAGCAGGAATTGCTCGACGGAGCTGTGTGTCCTGCCTGGAGATGGACACATAGCAGCAAGTCATGGAAGCTCTGTTGTGACATCCTCATGTAGTCAAAAAACTTCTCTGGGTTTTGCTGCAGCTCGATGTACAAAGAGAGGTAGGCTCCACGGCTCTCTCGGAGTTCAAGGATGGGGTGTTGCCAATAGCAACGGCGACATCTTCACAGTCTTTCTCTTCTTCTGTGTTCTTGACAAGCAAAAGCAAAGGCAGCAGCCAACTTCAATTGTAAATCTAGATTTTCTAGGAAGCTGTCCAGGTCAAGATCCATCTTGAAGCTAGATACAGCAGCCAAAGACGAGGATTTCCTCAGTGCAGTTTATCTCTATATATAGAAATCCCATGAGACATGCCTACTGGATGTCTGATGCCAAGGAAAAGCTACTGGAATAAATTGGAAATTTCTAACGCATGCGCATAAAAACGCAAATGCATACACACACATGTGCCGTCATGCATAAGATGATGCAGATAAAAACCGCTGCGTAAACATGCATTTGCATGCGCTTTTGCATGCGTTTGAGAATGTGGATGATACACTCCGGATTCAAATGCAAATGTGAACCTAGCCATAGTCACCTATCAATGATCCACGATCGCATTACGAGATGACTTGGTAGCCCATGTGCGTGAGCACCGGTATGCATGCAATTTTAGTATTGGAGTCAGCGATTAACAGCAGCGTTTAGATGTTTATCAGCCTTGGCCAGATCTCAGCCTAATTAATTAATGTCATATAGGGGCCCCTTTCTATTCTCTATATATATACTAATGAGGCTTATGAAATGTTTTGCAAAGATTAAAAAACTTCTTTAACCATACATCCATCTGTATCAATACATGGGTGTTGATAGAACAGTTTTAACTACCTTGCCCCAGCCAACATGTTCCTCTGCAGATCGGGCAACTTTTGGGTGTAGTTTATACAAATCTTTTTAAATTTAATGAATTTGTTTCAGAAGAATTGGAACAGTCCGGAAAAATGTGGGACTATTGTAAACAATACGAGGTCTAGCAGTGTGGCCCACCAGTGGTCAGGAGGTGATTTGGAAGATTAGGTATCTGTATGGTGCACATTCTACTGTTGTCTACTGCCTGGATCATACAAATATTGAAATAACTAGATAATGATAACTCAGTCAGGCATGTTCTCAGCTCTAGACAGAAGGGGGCTGATTCATTATGGGTAAGTCAAGTCGATTGATTAATTAAAAGATACAAGACACTTAGGGTATGTACACACATTGTAGATACGTGTGTGGATGCGCAGCGGATTTGGCCCTGCGGATCCACAGCAATTTTCCATGGGATGTACAGTACCAATTCTGCAGATTCTGCGTGGAAAAATCCGCAGACGAATCCGCAACGTGTGCTTATACTCTTAAAGGGGTTGTCCACTACTAGGACAACTCCTTCTCACTCAGAATATTTGCTCCAATTAAAATAAAAACACTCATACTCACCTCCGGTGCCAACGTTGTTCCAGTGGTGTCGGCACTTCCATTTCTGGGGCTCACAAGGTTGTTATGAGTTGCACGTGAACCCTCACCCAATCAGTACTGGCATCAGTAACCACGCCTTCGGACGTATGAGCAATCAAAAGGAAAAGAGAGCTGCCGCTAGCCACTCACTTTCTTTTGATTACGTATAGCCCCTGAAACTGAAGTTCCGACCGTCACTGGATTGGCACCTCTGCATGGGTGCAGAGTATGAGTATTTTTATTTTAATGGGCGCAAACACTCAGATGGAGAAGGGGTTGCCCTATTAGTGTGCCACCCCTTTAATAAATTTGATGCATTTTATAAGTGATGTGCGTTGCACAAGAAATGCAACTCCAGACAGGGACAAAACGTACAAAACATCATCAATTTTAATTATTTGAATTGAGGGCATGCTCACTTCCATCCTGTCTCCTCCCCAGCTCTGCCCATTTCAGCATGAATATGCCAAAGCTTTCAACATTCTTGCGCAACTCCTCGTTGCAGGAAAAAATTGTGGCTTTTTATGCCAGTTTTCTGCTATAAAAGCTTTACTTCAATTAATCGGTCTGTTAATTTATTTCAGAGAGGACACTGCTTATCAAGTTCTAGAACTCTGAGTTGTTTCTTAAAGAGTTAACACGTTTCAGGATTTGGATATTATATCAACCATCCGAAAGCAGGGCCAAGTATTCATAAGGTGTCATATCTTGCAGTAAACCGGCCTATAACTGAGAGGGCGGACAAATGAAACAAATAAAATCCCCAGCTGGGAAGGTCAAGTCTAATGAGGTGGGTATAGAGCAAAGAGGTAACTCACAGCCTTTCCCATGTAGGCCAGAGGTTCCTGCAAGAGAACAGCTGCTTACAATTACTTTAATTTGACACTTCTCATTTCTCTCCAATTTTTTTTTCTCCTCTTTTCTCGCTGGAGAGCAGATTAATTGTATATCAACTGATACACATAAAGGAGTTTGATAGAAGGTTTAATATTCTAGCACTGAGTAGACAATGTCAGTGAAAATTTAACGCTAAATTTTCAATTGAATTCTCTCGGGTTTTCCAGTATTTCAATCAACCGGCATTTTCTACATTTTCAACTAGTTTGGAAGCCTACCTGGTGGTGTCAATCAAACTAAAAGGAAAGACTCTGATTCAGCTACGATTTGGTCTTTTCATTGAAAATGAAAAAAAATCTAGTTTGGTGAAACAAGTTTTTTTTTGGATGCAGTAATCCTTGGTTTAATGATAAATATGTATATAAAAATATATCAAGGCAGTCATAATATTCACTGGAGTGAATAGTCTACACAAACTAAGAAAGTCTCAAGGAAAAGTCCATATAATAGCTCCACACAAAACTTTAAATTGTATGGCGAGGTGATGATACACTCACTGAAGTCTGTTGGGGCATTGGTGTCCCTCTGTGTTAGTGATCAGCAATTCTCTCAAAATTTGAATTGGGGAGTTTAGCTCGAATTCGGGGCAATTTATATTGAATTTATTAGGTCCAAAATATGATGTAAGGGGTAACATTTCTTCTCGTGAAAAGAGACATGCCTAAAATGCCAGACCAGGGTAAGGAGACTTGTAAGCCATGCAATGCCTCACTGGGGAACTAAATATGCAAATTTATTTCTTCAGAGTGAAAGAGGACTTGAACTCTGATTCTGCCTATTGGAAGTAGCAATCTGAAAAGTCAATATAGACCCTTTAATGATTCTTTAACTCTTTCTCTCAGTAGAACCAGTTTGCATATTTAATTTACCAACGGAGCATTGCATGGATTAAAAGCCTCCTAACACTGGCATGTCAGGGATGTCACTCTCCACAAGGAGAAAAGTTACCCTTTAGATCCCAGCCATAAGCCTCTCATACAGCCAAATCAGATTTCATGCTTTTCACTAATGAGAAGCAACACCCTGAAACATGTGTCTGCAAATTGAAATTCTAGTTTGGCGTTCCTCCTAAGTCATGTGGCAAGGCTCGTTATTGGGGCGATATTGACTTTTAGGATTGCCACTGTACTTCCATTAAGTGGTATTAGAGTTTAAGTCATCTTGCTCTCTGAAGATGCAATTTGCATATTCAGGTCCAAAATGCAACTTCTACAATTAAAAGACATATTATGCCCTGAGTTCTCTCCAGACACTAAAGCACAATAAACCAAGAGTTGAGAGGAGATTAAAAAATAAATGTATATTATACTCACCCCTCAACCCTTATCTGTCCTGCTACCTGGTCTTCTGCTCTCTCCCACTACTCCTTCAGCATTGTCCTCCTAGGTTTCTGGCAAGTTCCATTTTGATGTGGTATCATGGATGGTGATGACATCAAAGACATCCATATGGCCAAGTTATTGTGGGGTGTGCTGATAGGCAATGATTCAGAATCGTAGGAAGTGAACAGAGAGTCATAACAGCATGAGCAAGGTGATTATAATATTTTATCATTTTTATCCTTTTCTGGTCTTAGAATCCAGCAAATTAGTGTCTTGCTGCCATTTTTGGGGGGAATTTGAGAGGATTGAAAATGAAAAAAAAATTGGATTCTAGATTTTTTTGTGAGATTCAAAGCAAATTCTATTTATTTCAAATCAATTTGCTCATTTCAACTCCATTTACCTCTGACTTAATACCGAGCCACAGACAGTTTTTGCATCATTTTTCATTCTGAATATTTTCAGTGAATATTTTTAATATTGCACCGTAAGTTCTCACCACAGTCCCTAGGACTTATTAGACCAGAGCTGCCGTACGGCCTCTGAATGCGCAAATCTAAGGAAGCCTAAAGGAATAATGTGATTATGTGATTTGCAAATGATCTACACAGTTTTGCAGCTGCACAGTATTAAAGTAACCTAATCTAGTGATGTGATACGTAATAATGATTGAGAAAAGTTTTTATTTAACTTGTATGATTAATAGCCTGCGATTAAAAGAGTGAACATATTATTTTAGATCTAAAAAAAATGCCTATTAAAATCCTTAATTTTATTTCAATTTTCATATTTATTTATTTGGATTTTTTTTATTTTAATTATTACCAATTAAAATTCTGTAATTTTTTTTTCAATTTTTTGAATTTACTTTATCCATTTTATTTTTTTAGTTGAAAAAACTCTGCCAAAATGTAAGTCATTTAACGATTATAAGGATTTAGTAACCAAAGCTGTTGTCTAGATTAGTGTAATGCTATAAATATGGTTGAGTTATGGGAATTAGGTTTCCCTGCACTTTAATCACGTAAATTTCTCTCAGACTTGGCAACAAGTCAGCACAAATTATCAAGTTACATTTTTAAGTCATATTAAATAAAATTATTATTATTATTTTTTTTTTTTTTGCAAGTCACTCGTATTCCTCAGTAGTTCATGAACCCATCGGCAAAACGGAACAATGGGACCTTTTGAAATCCCCATGTGTGCCCCTATTAAATTCACGATGTACAACTATAGGTATCAACTAACGATTTAACCAGGTGTTTTAGTGTTATTGTTTGAAATTCTACCTGGTTTTAAATCAAGTGAAATAAAGACAAGGCCCCAATTAAAATCCCACATTGCCCTCTCGTCATGTGTGTAGATGCGAGATGTAAATAGCAAAGCTGTCATAGACGTTTAGGCTGTTGGCCATAGTGTTTGCACTTTTGTATGTGAAAAAAAATATTTTTGCCCCAATTCTGAAAATTTATAGGCATTTTTTTTATTATTTATTAATGCCTTGGAATTTTTGGCTTTCCTTAAGTAGCATCCAAGACGTTCCAGTTGAATTTGACAATTGAGTGCTGTCATGGGATATTAAAATCCTGTAGTGAGCCTATTTAAACTATTATTTCATAGGCCGCCCCATAATCAGTTCCATGCTTTCCCTCCACGCCGCTTGCCAACATATGTCTATTTTATTTCGAAGTTCACCAACAACAAATGCAGGTTGCTAGGATCCGAAAGTAAATGATTGGAAAATACCTATAGAGAGAGGGATTCTTTAGTCATCTCAAAGACTATTACAAAATTCAGGTTGTCTTCACTCTTCTATAATTGCTTCCAGATACATTTGTTCACAATTGAGTTTTCTCACACCATATCTTATAACTTTGTTATCAAGGCATTGTTTAGGAATTATGTAAGTTATATTTAAGCAGCACTTATAACCCTGAGGGGATGTGTAAACTGGCAAATGTCCATGCACCCACTCTATATGCTACAAAATGCTTTCGACACTTCAAAAATAGGGATCGATTTAGGCAATGTTTGTTTCTGGGGAAAAAAAAGGAGCTTTGTTCCTACTTGGTTTGAGTATTTTATTTATTTTACGAGTTTATGTATTTGGTGTCGTTTTTTAATGACCATCAGCTCGATCTATGACAACTTGATAGATGAATGATCTGCAGGAAGACCGATCTTCTGCAAGCCTAGATAGGTCCAGCAGGGTCTTGTCTGCCATTATCTTGATAACATCAAGCCATTGGTTTGCTGGTCTTCTTCTTCACCTTGTTCCTTCTATTATTCCGACTATGATGTATTTCTCCAGTGTTTGCTTTCTTCGTATGGTGTAATATAGTAACATAGTAACATATTATTAAGGTTGAAGGGAGACTTTAAGTCCATCTAGTTCAACCCATATCCTATCCTAACTTGCCCTAACATGTTGATCCAGAGGAAGGCAAAAAAAACCCATGTGGCAAACAGTAAGCTTCACATGTGTCAAAAGTCGTCAAGTCGTAACTTGGTGATCCTTACTTTGAGTGACATGTCTGGCTTGATTGGTTCTAAAATTTATTTCTTTGCTCTTCTTGCCATCCATGGTATTTATAACATCCTTCTCCAGCACCACATTTTGAAGGCGTCAAAATAGCGCCATCGTATTTCTCAGTCAGGTTACAGTCATCATCATCACTGTCCTCATTGAGGCTCAAAATCTAAATTTCCTATCAGTATGTTTTTTGGAGTTTAGGAGAAAACTAGAGAACCCTGAAGAAACCCACGCATACACGGGGAGAACATATAAACTTTTTAAAGATCTTTTCCTTGATGCAACTTGAACCCAGAACTTTATGGCAACCTTACACTTAAACACAATCGGGACAGTCCAAAATGTTACTCACAAGTGCAGGTCACAGAAAATCTCCTGGTTCAGGCCACAGTCTTTTTTGTGTCTGAAAGTATATGCACATGGTGTCTTCTTGATGTCTGGTGCAGCCACCGAGTTTTCATTGCCGCGTCAGGAAAATGTTGACGGTTGTTTTCCTTAGACAGCTTCACTGGCTGTTCTGCCATCATACTTGCAGTGGCTCGAATGTTGGCATCTCTTACTCTATGTATATACTGTATATGTGAAATAAAAAGAGGGGTCAGCGCCTGAGCTTAAGCCTCCCGAAGAATGAGCATGTCACTTCTTTAAACCGCTCCAGGGTTTCATTACATCACGTTGATTTGTTGGGGCGCTTTGCAGCGCTTCTTTAGGTGGAATCTGGGCAGAATCCACCTGAAAACGATTTTGTGCAAATAACCGTAGGCAAATTCCAAATCAACTAAATCCACTAAGAGCAGATGCAGGACAGGAAAGCTTTAGTAGTGTAATCAGTAGCCCCAGGTTACATTAGGTCTTATTTCTCTATACTTGTACTCACTCACAATGGTAGTCATAACTAAGTGGTCAGTAAGAATTAATTATTTTTTAGGGCTATTTATTCTAAGAATGTTTTCTCCAGAAGGTTCAGTTTACTTAGTAGTCCAGAGCAGGTCTCAAATTCATAAGCAATGATTACCCACTACTAAATTGAACACTCCTCCATTCCAGTCTTGCGAAAAACAAAAGACAAAAATTACTTGTCATATATGGTCTAGTCATCTTTACAATAAATAGGGATATTCTGATCAAGCTGCCTGAACTGGTATTCATCAGTTTCTGTATAACTACGAATACTAATAAGTGCATGTAGAGTGTGAAAACAAATGATAGAAGGTTAGAGCTGTGGATACTGGCAACTAACCAGATTGTTTGGTGTAGTGGTTCGAGAAAACTGGTGCAGCTTGAGAGAAGTCCTGGAGATGAAAGTGGAAGGTTTGGATTATAAAGCATGCTAGTCTTACATCATTAGCAGAACTGAGAGCGCGGGTAGGTTAGTAGACAGGAAAGAGGGCAGCAGATGTAGGACAGTGTGGAGCTGTGGAAAGTTTTACTGTTCAATGTGATAAGTTTATATTGTATTCTGTAGCAAATGACTGGCACAAGATTGGAGGCATAGATAAAGCAGCTGTACAGGATTATAATCTAAGTTGCTGCCTTTATGGAGGATTTGAGGGGAGAAAAAGAGAGACTTAAAGAGGTACAGTAGTCTAAATGAGAGTGAATAAGAGTAAGTAAGAGTTTTTACCGTTTCAAAGTTTAGAAAAAGTCAAATACTGGAGATGTTTTTGAGGTACAGGTGATATAAGTGAATGGATATAGGGAGTGAAGGGAAATCCCTGCAATAAAATTCCTGTAATAAAAATTCTACAAAACACATAAATCATACGGCTCACTATACTCATAAAGGCAGTAATCCGGCATTTCATGCCAATTCATGTTAGCATAGCACCTCAAATAATAACTAGAATGACCAGTTACATTCCTGTTATTAAAAAGTTGATGAATGCAACTTTTATGAAGGGGGCAGTGTAGTGGTCATTTTCAGGTGGATATCTTTAAATCACCATTTACAGGTCCTTTTGAAAACTATTAATTTAGGACTAGTGATGTGCGAACCTGTGGTTGTTTGGGTTTGGCTGATTCGGCCGAACATCTAAAAGAAGTATGGTTCAGGTACTCGAACCCAGACCCCATTCAGATAAATGGGGGGCCCGAACATTTGTTGTTTGCCATGCTTTCGTCTGCATGACAGCACAGCAAACACATGCTCTGATTGTCAGTCAGATTATTACCACCGGTCAGAGGGCTGCGGTCCCCACTCTGTCAGATGACAGTGAGAGCCAGCACTGTTACAAGCAGCAAAAAGTTTACCGCTGGTTATAGTTATCAGATGATGAGAGAATACTTTTCCCTTCAACCTATGCATGTTGTAGGTAATAAGAGAGAGCAGGCACCACTGATAGAAGTGTTCATCAGCCAGCGCCCACGCTATAAATAAATAAATTAGTAAAAAAATAATGTGGAGTCTTTTCTATTTTTGAAAACTAGCACTGGAAAAATTGTCAGCTGCAACCTTCATCTGTCAGCTTTATCATGGCTGGTTATCAAGAATAGAGGGGTTCCCATGCCGTTTTTTTAAAATTATTTAAATAAATAATTTAAAAAATGGTGTGGGACCCCCCATTTTTGACAACCAGCCAAACTAAAGTAAACTGCCGAGGGATGGTAATCTCAGGCTGGATATCGGCCCCCCATCCAGCCTAAAAATAGCAACCCGCAACTGCCCTAGAAAAGGCGCATCTATAAGATGTGCCAATTCTGGAGCTTTGCCTGGCTCTTCCCACTTGTCCTGTGGCAGTTGCAAGTAAGGTACTATTTCTGGCATTGATGTCATCTTTGTTTTGTCAGGTGACATTAAGCCCACAGGTTAGTAATGGAGAGGCGTCTATAAGATGCCTCTTCATTACTAACTCCATAGTTAGATTGTAAACAGGACACAGCCAGAGTAAAATCCTTTATTTGAAAAAATGACACTGACTCCTTTATTTGAAATTTGAATTATACTCCCCTTAAGCCCATTCCATTGAAGCCCTTGTCCCCTGTAAATAAAAATAAAAATAAACAACCATATCCATCATCAGTCCAAAGTGAAGACATTGCACGCTGTAATCCATGTCTGCGATATGTGGTTTACAACCTGGGCGGTGCCATGATTCAACCATCCAGGCTGAAAACCATGGGAGAATGAGTTACTGCAAGTGCAGCCTCATTAACTAGGAGTGACATCATCAAGATTACCGCAAGTCACTGAGGCTGCAATCCCACTGGCACTTCACTGTGAGTTGGGAAGATGAAGTTACACCCCTGCCATTAACTATAAGCCACTAGAAGCAAGCCCTTATGTCACCTATCTCCCAATTGGGGTGAAAAGTGCCACATGATTGTGTGTCCAACAAACTAATGATCTTTTGTAGGCGGTTGATGGAAGCTAACCCTCGCCTTGTCTGTTTTTGCTTATTGGATAATATGACAAGTGTGTTAAACAAAGTGGGTCCCTCTTCGTGTGACCCATGTTCCCAACAATGCCTTTGATAATATAGAAACTGACAAGTTGTGTTTGTATGTATATTGATAAGAACTCATCATCAAAACCATTAGTGTGAATATATTCACATTTGTTTTGATAGGGTGAAGGAAAGTGCATGCAATATGACATCTACAAAACATCTGTCAACTTTTACATGATTTTCGAACCCATAATTATTACCAGATTTTTACCCACCCAGAATTTCTTTAGAGTCAGGCATGTAGACACAGCTCAAAGTGTTGTATTTCATTTCCACGGATCACTTGTTTCCCTGCATGGCTAAATGTCGTCATGATTTGTATAGTACATCTGTGAAACTTTATTATTGTTTTTTTTTTTCTTCTCCTGGTGTTTCTTGATATTGAGAATTCCATCAGTTTATCAGTCTACTCGGAAGAAAGTGCACAAAAGAAGAGAGTGTGCTGCAGAGACTTGTGGTCAGTTCTGTCCGTGTAGTTGGCATGTTGGACATCAAGAGATAATGAATGATTTTGTGTAGGAAATAAAAGCAGAGATGGAAAAAAAAATTACAAATGTCCTGCTTTGATTTAAATATGTGGCATTGAATGTCCAGGCAATAACTAAGACTTGAGAAATTAATGGGAAATATAAATATAATTTTAATTCTATAGCGCCAACATATTCCGCATGACTTTACATTTCAGAGGAGACTTGTACAGACATTACAGCATAACAATAATCACATAAATGAACAGATGCCAAGAGGAATGAGGGCCCTGCTCGCAAGCTTACAATCTATGAGGAAATAGGGGAGACACGAAAAGTGGATGGTAACAAGTGCTTTCCTTGTTCTGACCGGCCATAATGTAAGAAATCGGTTATTCATGTAATGCTGCATGAACCGGTTATCAACCAGAATATGTAAAATGCAGACACAGAGGGCTATTAAATGCATAAAGCGTGTGAGAACATGATACAAGGATCCTGGTTATGGTGAAAATTTTGAATGGGCAACACATATAGTTAAATAAATGTGTTGGGGCGGTAAGCCAGTCTGAAGAAATGCACTTTTAGGGCATGCTTAAAACTCTAGGTATTGAGGATTAATCGAATTATCCTGGGTAGTGCATTCCAAAGAATTGGCGCAGCACGTGAGATGTCTTGGAGACGGGAGTGGGAGATTCTGATTATTGAGGATGTTAATCTCAGGTCATTAGCAGAACAGAGGGCACGGGTAAGGTGGTAGGCTGAGATGAGAGAGGAGATGTAGGGTGGTGCTGAACCATGAAGCGCAGTGTGGATGAGAGTGAAAGTTTATATTGAACTCTGGAGTGGATGGGTAACCAGTGCACAGGGTAGAGGCATCGGTGTAATGGTTGGTGAGGAATATGATGCTGACTGCAGTATTCAAGACAGATTGGAGGGAGGAGAGTATATTTATATATATTACACACATGTACACTGTATAATACTAAATAGAATACTAAACCTAGAAATTAATAATAAAAGGAAGCAAGAAATACAGATGCCTTCACTGTAAGTTTTCAGGCGTCCACTTTCTCCAGGCCTCCATGTTATGGAACCGCTGCACATAACATTGGAGTACTTCGTTTCAACAAGCAAAAGTTTACTGGACAGTTCAAATTCATCAGATTGTAATACACAGTACTGGGCCTTCTTGTTCCTTGTTTACTTAGTACAGCACTCCCTCTGCATCACTATCTGTTACTCCTGGACTAACCCCACATTCACTGGCTCTCTCAACCCCTGGGATCCTCATCCAGTGTCGCTGTGCACCTGGGATCCTTTACCTTCCACTTCCATGTCCATCATCCCCTGTACACCAGAGAATAAGGCACTCTCCCATAGTACCCATACCAAGACCTGAGTTCAGGACATTACAGAAATCTCCGCAAGGGAAGCTAGTAAGGCCTCCCACTGCTATCAACGATACATGCTTGCTGACACTAGCAGCCCACTGCACTTAAACTTAACCTTGGTTACTGCACTTCCCTATCTCAATAACTATTAAGAAGGGCCTGTTTTTATCTAGCACCCACCCCCTCCCACTGTGGGCTTGTCCCAAACATTAACTGTATCTTATCCTATACCTTTAGCTGCAGCTACCATCCTATAACAGTATGTACAAAGCCTATTGTCTTTATCTAATGCCCTAGATCCTAATCTTTATTGTACCCTATGGCATATCACAGTCTATTCACAATATACTCTAAAACCACAGTACATAGCTCCCATTTCATCATTTCATAGGAGACTATATACTGTATATATATATATATATATATATATGTGTGTAATGCGGTCACTTGCTGGCACCAGAGAATCCTGACATTGTGGCACATCATACTGTGAGGATTTAAATAAAAAGAGAGAAGAGCCAGCACTGCCAGTGGTCAGAACGCATAACATGAGGTGCATATGCACATATCTTACTGCATTCAAAATGAGACATTTAGCAAAATATTGATCAATATATTGAGCCACCCCTCCACGCCAAGGCAATCTCATATGGGGGGTCCTACTCTACATTTTTATTTATTCACTGTGCCATTGCGGCAAATTGGTTTTGTGGCTGACCACCACTGTTGCCGTGCACGCTGGGTCATGTTCGCCATCTTTTCTGTGTTTATTGTGATTGATCTAGGCTGCTGTGCACACTCACGGCAGCCCCGCCCTGCCCCAGGCTTTATTTATTTTTGCATCCATGTCTGAGCCTGCATTGCCCTTCATCTGTGTTTGCTGGTCAGGCAGTGTGTGGAGGTCAAACCTGAGATGTCTGTGTTCAGACCTGGTTGGCCTTCATCTGCACCTGCTCCATCTGGCTGCACGGGAGTGATGCAGATATGCTTCAGGTATGGATTGCATTTGATATGGTCTTGCTTTTAAAACATTTAGGAGGCCGCAATGGCACAGTGAATAAATAAAAAAGTAGAGTAGGACCCCCCATATGAGATTGCCTTGGCGTGGCGGGGTGGCTCAATATATTGATCAATATTTTGCTAAATGTCTCATTTTGAATGCAGTAAGATATGTGCATATGCACCTCATGTTATGCGTTCTGACCACTGGCAGTGCTGGCTCTTCTCTCTTTTTATTGCAAATTGGTTTTGTGGCTGACCACCACTGTTGCCGTGCACGCTGGGTCATGTTCGCCATCTTTTCTGTGTTTATTGTGATTGATCTAGGCTGCTGTGCACACTCACGGCAGCCCTGCCCTGCCCCAGGCTTTATTTATTTTTGCATCCATGTCTGAGCCTGCATTGCCCTTCATCTGTGTTTGCTGGTCAGGCAGTGTGTGGAGGTCAAACCTGAGATGTCTGTGTTCAGACCTGGTTGGCCTTCATCTGCACCTGCTCCATCTGGCTGCACGGGAGTGATGCAGATATGCTTCAGGTATGGATTGCATTTGATATGGTCTTGCTTTTAAAACATTTAGGAGGCCGCAATGGCACAGTGAATAAATAAAAAAGTAGAGTAGGACCCCCCATATGAGATTGCCTTGGCGTGGCGGGGTGGCTCAATATATTGATCAATATTTTGCTAAATGTCTCATTTTGAATGCAGTAAGATATGTGCATATGCACCTCATGTTATGCGTTCTGACCACTGGCAGTGCTGGCTCTTCTCTCTTTTTATTGCAAATTGGTTTTGTGGCTGACCACCACTGTTGCCGTGCACGCTGGGTCATGTTCGCCATCTTTTCTGTGTTTATTGTGATTGATCTAGGCTGCTGTGCACACTCACGGCAGCCCCGCCCTGCCCCAGGCTTTATTTATTTTTGCATCCATGTCTGAGCCTGCATTGCCCTTCATCTGTGTTTGCTGGTCAGGCAGTGTGTGGAGGTCAAACCTGAGATGTCTGTGTTCAGACCTGGTTGGCCTTCATCTGCACCTGCTCCATCTGGCTGCACGGGAGTGATGCAGATATGCTTCAGGTATGGATTGCATTTGATATGGTCTTGCTTTTAAAACATTTAGGAGGCCGCAATGGCACAGTGAATAAATAAAAAAGTAGAGTAGGACCCCCCATATGAGATTGCCTTGGCGTGGCGGGGTGGCTCAATATATTGATCAATATTTTGCTAAATGTCTCATTTTGAATGCAGTAAGATATGTGCATATGCACCTCATGTTATGCGTTCTGACCACTGGCAGTGCTGGCTCTTCTCTCTTTATTGTGAGGATTTAAAGTCTGCAGTCAGATAGAGTGACTGCAGACTTGAACCCCAAACCTAGACATCTCTTTTAAGTTCTTTAATAGGTAAAATTGAAAAGTGCTTGTAAAAATAAGCAACTTTGCAATTTTCTTCCTATTAAATATCATCTTCAATCTGAAGAACGGAGATATTTTTCAAGTCAACAAGGCAATACATGTTCACATGTATACGAATTGTGCTATAAATTAAAGCCATATTGTATTCTAAGGACAAGTGATGCTAAGCCAAAAGTGTAAGCCTGGGATTAATTATACAAGTACATTTTAACCACCTGTTCATCCAGTTGGTACAATTGGATGTACAACTGCAGACAATTATCTCCATTTTGATAAATTGCGGTTGTAAAGACCTAATTAAATGTAGACCACAAAAAGAAACATCTGTTAATGCTGACACACCTACCACAGTCAGCTACAGCCCCCGGTAGACCTCTCAAGGAAGTTGGCTGGACACACATCCAGAGGCTCCTATAACTAATGAAAAAGAGTCTTCTATCTGGGTGGAGAAAATAAGTAGATCAATACAAGAGAAAAACGAGAAAGTCGTGATACAATACAAGAAACTGACGTACATGAAGAGAATTTTATTAAAGGGTTATTTGTTTTATATATTGTTCAGCTTTGTCTGCAGTGCCATAGACAATTAATTCAAAAGAGATCAAGCTTTTATCTTAGCTCTATTCAAGATATGGTTCTACAGAGTTCAGTTCCAGAGCCCTGATTTCAAGATCAAGGGCAGTCTCAAAAGTCTCAGTCATACCCCAGCAATGAGTGAGTTATCCCCTGTCCTATAGATGAGGTATACATTAATATTTATTAACTCTAGAATGCGTTATGTCTGAAACATACACTTTTGCATAACTCGGGACTTTTAGGCCCTTATACAAATTATTTGGAGGAACTCAAATAAATACCTTTTACAAGTTTATTTCAAAACTTGAAATAGGCCCGATGCTATTGCATCGGGAGTGGGGTGAAATGAAAATCCCCGCGGCTTTGGTGGGGGATTTGAATCCCCCGCCCCACTAGCTGAGCTAATGAGCGGTGCTGCGCGGGATTTGAATCCCCCGCCAAAGCTGTGTGGTACCGCTCATTGGCTGAACGCCCCTGGCACGCAGACAATGAGTGGCACAGGATTCAAATCCCCCGCCCCACCGGCTGAGCCAAAGAGCGGTGCCGCACAGGATTTGAATGCATGCATGGCCCACTCACCCCCCTATCCTGGTAGCATGGTCCTCTCACCCCCCTATCCTTGTATGCATGGTCCCCTCACCCCCCTATCCTGGTGTGCATGGTCCTCGCACCCCCCTATCCAGGTATGTATGGTCCTCTCACCCCCCTATCCTGGTATGTATGGTCCTCTCACCCCCCTATCCTGGTATGCATGGTCCCCTCACCCCCCTTTCCTGGAATGCATGACCCTGTCACCCCCTTGTCCTGGTATGCATGGTCCTCACACACCCTTATCCTGGTATGCATGGCCTTCTCACCCCCCAATCCTGCCCCGCGTCGCAGATAGGGTCCACTCTCCTGCCAGTTGGAGACCACTGTAATTCCATGTGTGCTTCTCTTTTGTTAAAATAAAAAATAGTTATATACTCACCTTCCGACGGCCCCCGATCTCCTCTCCACGCTCCCGGCATCTTCCGGTCCCAGTAATGCTTAGCGCGAAGGGCCGGAGATGATGTCACTCTGGCGAGAGTGCGATGTCATCAGCGGTGTTTCGTGCAAAGCATTATTGGTACCGGAAGATTCCGGGCACGTAGAGCGTGGAGATCAGGGGCCATCAGAAGGTGAGTATATAACTATTTTTTATTTTAATTCTACTTTTTACATATTCAAATCCCCCGCCCTGCCGGCTGAGCCAATGAGTGGTGCCGCGCGGGATTTGAATCCCCCGCCAAAGCCGCGTAACCAGGGTAGACTCAGCCAATGAGCTGTGCCGTGCACCCTGGCGGGGGATTTGAATCCCGCATCGCTCATTGGTTGAGCTGGTGGGCGGCTCAGCCAATGAACTTGCGGCGGCTATGGCGGGGGATTTGAATCCCGCACGGCACCGCTCATCGGCTCAGTTGTTGGGCGGCTCAGCCAATGTGCGGTGTACGAGCGGCTTGGCGGGGGATATGAATCCCGGCCGCCATATCGGAATACCCATAACTTGGGTGTTCCAATATGACGATCGGCTCTGTCACAGCTTCCGGTCGTGGTGCATAGTGGAAGCGATACAAGCGCCGGAAGTGTGTGACAGAGTTTATTGGTAATTATATATTAGATTACAAAGTAAGATATGAAAAATGCATTATAATTGTCTGCAAAAAACAAAAAATTAAGAACATGGGCTTAAAAGGCCCGCATTATGCATTCTATGTGATGAATCTTTTTTATCATTTAACAATTTTTTTTTAAAATTTCAAAGATATGAAAAACACACAAACAAGAGTACATAAATGTTGAAGCAAACAAGCTGCAACTACTTTTCTTTTCCAACTTTTCCTTTTCAATTGCATTGATCTTCTGCACAATTTGCACATTATGTTTTCTGACGAATGTTCTTAACAGACATTTTCTCCACAAATGATACAGTAACGCTCAGTTTTCCTGTCTTTGTTTGTGGGACACTTTTGCTTTCTTTCTCTGGAATTGCCCAAAAACGTTTGGCAAGCATTTTATGTTGCTTCACTGCATCGTATGAGGCATTACAAGCTCATGGCAAAAGTCCTTCAAGAATAGGCATCTCCTGTCCTTCCTCCTAATATGGAAAGCGGGATGAGTTTCAATATAAATAATGTAGGAATTAAGGGCTGATACATCAAGCATATTTGAAAAAATGACTACAGGCCAATGTTTTGTTTGCCTCTTGCATGAATATTCTTACCCTTTTGGTTATCTCAACACCTGCCACATTTGATTAATTTTATCTTGTGTCCCAGGAGATGGCTGACAAGTTGTTATATAACTTATCTTTCTTGCCAATTATTGTGTAAACTATTCTTCATTTTGCCAATTGTTATGAAATGTTACGGAATTGTCCATTTTTGTCCATTTCCTCTGATGTTGGGCTTCAAGAACCCATCCTACTCTACCATTAAACAGGAGATTTACTTGATAGACAAGCTACCTGTGTCTCTCGTTTTATTTCTCCCAAATCCTAGGTACCTAGGCAAACGCTCCTCCTGAGGTCCACCTAAGGTCGGTAACTATAAGAAAAAATCCTGACGCTGACAGAAGTTGCAATATTAGGCACAAGTACTGTTTGTGACAGATTTTTCACCTGTTTGATGACAAAAAATTGTGAAAGAGCAAATCCTTACCTAAATGACCCTGATCAAGAGTTTACATACCCTGGTGATTTTGGCCTGCTAACATGCACAGAAGTTGACACTATGGGTTTGAATGGCTACTAAAGGTAAGAGCCTCACCTGTGACCTGTGACAAATGCCTGGCCAATTGTTTGGGATGCAAAGAAAAACCGACAAATAATATCAGCTGAAATACTGGACTTTCTGAAATCTAGCAGTGTGTCTGATTCAAGATGCACAATAAGGAGGCAACTGCATGCTGTATATACTTGTGTATAAGCTGAGTTTTTCAACACATTATTTGTGTACTGAAAACGCCCCCTTCGGCTTATACAAGAGTCAATTGTCCCAGAAAGATGGCAGGGGAGCAGCGGAGCAGAGGATCACAGAGGCAGGAGCCAGCGGCTGTGGCTAAAGCATGTGCCGCTGCTAAAGAGAAATTAATATTCATTTCTCTTTAATAGCTCACAGTGACAGTCACAGCCACCGGCTTCCAGCACACATCCTACTTACCTTCCCTGCATGCCATCGCTGTATCTCGTTCTTTCCGGCACCAGCAGCTCTTTCGGCCGAGTGATCAAGTGGCTCCGATCATTAAAGTAGTGCATATTCACGCCTCTCCACTTCCATAGGCGTGGAGCGAATATTCATTACCTTAATGAACGGGGCCACATGATCGGTCGGTGGAAGAGCTGCTAGCATTGGAGCGAGATGCAGCGAGGGCACGCAGGGAAGGTAAGTAGGATTTTTTGTTTTTATAGGAACCATGCATACAAGAATAGGGGATAAAGAGCCATGCATACAAAGATATGAGATAAGGAGCCATGCATAAAAGGATGGGACAGGGGAGCCATGCATGTCAGGATAGGGATGAGGGGACATTGCATACATGGCTTATACTCGAGTCAATAAGTTTACCCAGTTTTTCATGGCAAAATTAGGTGCCTCAGCTTATTCTCGGATCGACTTATACTCGAGTATATACGGTATACTAGTATATATGTTCATACAGTATGCTACTATTTTACTTAATACTAGCTGAAGAGCCTGACGCTGCCCGGGCATAGTAACTAACTGTGGTTAGTTATAGCAAATTATAATTATCCTCCATCCCATAGTCCCGTGCCCATATACCCATCATACATATCCACGATCTCATATTCCTGTGCCCATATACCCATCATACATATCCTCCATCCCATAGTCCCATGCCCATATACCCATCATACATATTCTCCATCCCATAGTCCCATGCCCATATACCCATCATACATATTCGCCATCCCATAGTCGAGTGCCCATATACCCATCACACAACCTTCATCTTAAAGTCCCATGCCCATATACCCATCATACATATCCTCCATCCCATAGTCCCGTGCCCATATACCAATCATACATATCAGCCATCCCATAGTCCTGTGCCCATATACCCATCATACATATCATCCATCCCATAGTCCAGTGCCCATATACCCATCACACATCCTCCATCCCATAGTCCCATGCCCATATACATATCCGCCATCCCATAGTCCCGTGCCCATATACCCATCACACATCCTCCATCCCATAGGCCCGTGCACATATACCCATCATACATATCCTCCATCCCATAGTCCCATGCCCATATACCCATCATACATATCCGCCATCCCATAGTCCCGTGCCCATATACCCATCATACATATCCACCATCCCATAGTCGAGTGCCCATATACCCATCACACGTCCTTCATCTCATAGTCCCATGCCCATATACCCATCATACATATCCTCGATCCCATAGTCCCGTGCCCATATACCCATCATACATATCCGCCATCCCATAGTCGAGTGCCCATATACCCATCACACGTCCTTCATCTCATAGTCCCATGCCCATATACCCATCATACATATCCTCCATCCCATAGTCCCGTGCCCATATACCCATCATACATATCCGCCATCCCATAGTCCCGTGCCCATATACTCATCATACATATCCACCATCCCATAGGCCCGTGCCCATATACCCATCATACATATCCTCCATCCCAGAGACCCGTGCCCATATACATATCCGCCATCCCATAGTCCCGTGCCCATATACCCATCACACATCCTCCATCCCATAGTCCCGTGCCCATATACCCATCACACATCCTCCATCACATAGGCCCGTGCCCATATATCCATCATACATATCCTCCATCCCATAGTCCCATGCCCATATACCCATCATACATATCCGCCATCCTATAGTCCCGTGCCCATATACCCATCATACATATCCTCCATCTCATAGTCCCATGCCCATATACCCATCCTACATATCCTCCATCCCATAGTCCCGTGCCCATATACCCATCACACATCCTCCATCCCACAGTCCCGTGCCCATATACATATCCGCCATCCCATAGTCCCGTGCCTATATACCCATCACACATCCTCCATCCCATAGTCCCATGCCCATATACCCGTCATACATATCCTCCATCCCATAGTGCCGTGCCCATATACCCATCATACATATCCGCCATCCCATAGTCCTGGGCCCATATACCCATCATACATATCCTCAATCCCATAGTCCAGTGCCCATATACCCATCACACATCCTCCATCCCATAGTCCCGTGCCCATATATCCATCATACATATCCTCCATCCCATAGTCCAGTGCCCATATACCCATCACACATCCTCCATCCCATAGTCAACCATTATGACATCATAATGAGCGGCGGCAGGGCTTGCAACCTATGGTGAATCAGCGTCACCATGGCAACCATTGTGACATCATAATGAGGGGCGGGGCTTGAAACGCACACACTGTTTCCCCATTATGCAAATAGGGGCATTATGACATCATAATGAGGCGCGGGGCTTGACGCGCGCACACTTTTTCCCCAGTATGTAGATAGGGGTAAAATTGTTTGGTGAATTGGAACGCTCGGGGTTAAAATTTCGCCTCACAACATAGCTTAGGACGCTCTCAGGGTTCAGACGTGTGACTGTGCCAAATTTTGTGGCTGTACCGGCGACGGTGTGGATGCCTATCCCGGACATACACACATACATACACACATACATACATACACACTTTGAGCTTTATATATTAGATAACGGACTTTACTATGGCTATGTGTTTATTTACAATCTGACTATGGAGTTAGTAATGGAGAGGCATCTTATAGACACCTCTCCATTACTAACTTGTTGGCTTGATGTCAGCCATAAAGCAGCTGCCATTAACCCCACAAATATTAACCCCACTTGCCTCCATCACAGAGCAAATGGGAATAGCTGGGCAAATGCCAGAATTGGGACATCTAATAGATGCACCTTTTCTGGGGCAGCTGCGGGCTGCTATTTTTAGGCTAGGGGACCAATATTCATGGCTCCCTAACATCCTAAGAATTCTAGCCCCGGCTGTCTACTTCAGCTTGGTTGGTTGTCAAAAATGGGGGCACCCCACGCCATTTTTTTAAATTATTTATTTAAATAATTTAAAAAAAACGCATGGGGACGCCTTTATTCTTGATAACCATCCAAGATAAAGCTGACAGCTGTCAGCTTTGCTCTTCTGGTTATCAACACTAGAGGGAAACCCACGCCTTTTTAAAATGTAGTTATTTCTAGCACTGTCTCCTTATACATAAACCATTCAAGCGTATGTCAGCGACTCCCGCCATAGAAGCACTGAGTATGTCTGCGACCCCACCACAGCATCTCTCTCTTTGTCTCTTTGGCTGTCTCTTTCTGTCTCTCTATGTCTGTCTGTCATTCTGTGTTTATCTCTCTGTGTCTGTCTGTCTCTCTGCCTCTCTGTGTGTATCTATCTGCCTCTCTCTGTGTATCTCTCTCTATCTGTCTCTATAATGAGTAACATGTTTGTGCTTTGGGGCGGGCTTGTGGGCAGGTCTCTCCTTGTTTCTCTGGCTTAGAGCAGGAAGATAAGACTCTGCATACAGTCCCTTCCATCTTAATGACCTTTGCATATGCTCATTAGATACTTCATACAATACAAAAGATAGAAGTCAGGGTCTGACCACTATGTGAAATGTAGATGTGTTATTTCCTGAAACAAAAGGAAGTATGAGTTTATAAAAAGCTTCAGTGGTCAGTGGGAAAGTTGCAAAATAGGGTTGGGGTCTAATCACTGTGGGTAATATACATGTGCTGTTTCCCAAAACAAAAAGTAGTATGGTCCAAAAAATCCCCAGTGGCCAGTGTTAAAATTACCAGATAGGGTTGGAGTCTAACCATTGTGGACAATGTACATGTGTTGTTTCATGAAACAAAAAGGAATATGACTCATGAGTCTTAAAAATCCCCAGTGGGCAGTGTAAAAATTGCAAGACAGGGTCAGGGTCTGATCATTGTGGACAAAGTATATATGTTGCTTCCTGAATCAAACTGGAGTATCAGTCTAATAATTCCACAGTGGCCAGTGTGAAAATTTCAAGATAGGGTTAGGAATAAGAAAATAAGGCTACTTTCACACATCAGTTTTTTGCCGTCAGGCATGATCCGGCTTTTTTTAGAAAAAACGGATCCGGCATAAATTTTGGAGAACTGTAGAAACGGATCCGTTTTTTTGCTGGATCCGTCTCTGTTCCTGGAGGCTGGCCAATTGGATCTGAGCATGCGCAGACTTAAAAAACCGGATCCGGTTGCTGGATCCGTCTTTTTCTGGATCCGGCGCATTCCGGCGCCCATAGACTTTCATTGTAGCAAAAAGCTGGAAGCGCCGGATCCGGCGCTTCCGGCTTTTTCGCCGGAGACAAAAAACGTTACAGTAGACGTTTTTTCAAGACGCCGGAATGAGACAAGTTGCCGGATCCGGCAAAAAACGGATGAAACGCAATGCCATCCGGCACGATCCGGCGCTAATGCAAGTCAATGGGGAAAAACCGGATCCGGCATTGCATTTTGCCGGATCCGTTTTTACCAAAAAAAGCCGGATCGCGCCTGAAGGCAAAAAACTGATGTGTGAAAGAGGCCTAAAGAGATGAACTGGAATATAAGTTGTTATGCATGCAATGTGTAGATGCAAAACTTAAGATAACAACATGACCAAATACTCTGTAGTAAATAAATAGTAACACAGGGTGCTTAGTTAACATAATTTTGATCAAAAATGCGTAAAAGCCATCCCATCACATCAAGGTGACCCTATTCATGATGGCCCTAACCTTTAGCATTAAAATCTCATCATATGTCAAATGAAGTAAATGTGAATAAGGGCCGAGCAGGACCAAGATCCTGACTAATGAGCACCTAGCCAAGAGCAGCTATACAAACCTAATGTCCAGCTCAAAGAAAAGGTAAGATTTTAATATTCTAGGTTATGGCCACCTTGACATGGTGGGATGGTTTTTATGTTTTTTGAGCAAAGTTATATTAACTAAATACCCTATGTTATTTTCATGCACTATTGCTATTTATTTATTCACTGCAGGGTATTTTCTCATTTTGTTTTTATCTTATTTTTTAAAGATAGGATCAAGCTCTGACCATTGTAGAAAAAGTAAGTGTGCTGTTTTCTGAAAAAAAGGAGTATAAGTCTACACATACCAGACCTCCTTCCCTAATAACCTCCCTCTCCAACATCACTGAAGGAGAGCTTACTCATCTCTTTTCCAAATTACGCCTCACCACCTGTGCACTTGAACCCATCCCTTCCCACCTGCTCCCCAACCTCACTAACATGATCATTCCTGCCCTAACTCATCACTTCATCCTATCCCTAACTTCTGTTAACTGCCCCTCTGCCTTCAAACATGCCACCATAACACCAATCCTCAAAAAATCAAACCTTGACCCAACTGCTCTGCCCAGCTATCGCCCCATATCACTGCTCCCGTTTCCTTCCAACTTCTTGAACAGCATGTCCATGCTCAACTTTCCTCCCACCTCTCATCTAACTCCCTCCTTGACATCCTACAATCTGGCTTCCGCCCCCACCACTCCACTGAAACTGCCCTGACCAAAATTGCTAATGACTTACTCACAGCCAAAGCTAACAGACAGTTCTCCATCCTCCTCCTTCTTGACCTGTCCTCTGCCTTTGACACAGTTGACCACTGCCTACTGCTATAGATTCTTTCTTCCCTTGGCATAAAAGACCTTGCCCTGTCGTGGATTTCCTCATACCTTTCTGACCGCACATTCAGCGTTTCCCACTCCCACACTACCTCCTCATCCCGCCCCCTCTCTGTTGGAGTCCCCCAAGGCTCTGTCCTGGGGCCCCTACTTTTTTCTATCTGTACTCTTGGCCTAGGACAACTCATAAAGTCCCATGGCTTCCAGTACCATCTGTATGCAGATGACACTCAGATCTACCTCTCTGGGCCAGATGTCACCTCTCTGCTGTCCAGAATCCCGGAGTGTCTATCAGCCATATCCTCCTTTTTCAACTCTCGCTTCCTAAAACTCAACGTAGACAAAACTGAACTCATTATCTTTCCTCCATCACACATATCTTCCCTACCCCATCTATCTATTATGGTAAATGGCATAATGTTCTCTCCCACACCTGAAATCCGCTGCCTTGGAGTCACTCTCGACTCTGCCCTGTCCTTCAAACCGCACGTCCAATCTCTTGCCACCTTCTGTCGCCTCCAACTCAAAAATATTTCCAGAATCCGTCCCTTCCTCAGTCCTCAATCTACTAAAACTCTTGTACATGCCCTCATCATCTCCCACCTTGACTACTGCAACACCCTCCTCTTTGGCCTCCCTGCTAACTCTCTTGCACCACTCCAGTCTGTCCTCAATTCTGCTTCCCGACTAATCCACCTCTCTCCTCGCTACTCCCCTGTCTCTCCCCTCAGCAAATCCATCCATTGGCTCCCAATTCCCCAACGAATTCAGTTCAAACTGAACCGCCTCCAAGATTTCTCCCGAATATCCTCTATCCTCTGGAATGCCATGCCTCAACACGTCCGATTATCCACCACCCTCGGATCCTTCAAATGGAACCTGAAAGCCCATCTTTTCAGGAAAGCTTACAGACTGCAATAATCATTCTGCCGCCTCACCACCGCCTGAGCTGCCGCTTCATCACCACCAGAGCTGCTGCACCCCCGACCTTCTGTCTTTTCCCCGCTATCCCGTAGAATGTAAGTCCGCAAGGACAGGGTCCTCTCCCCTCTGTACCAGTCTGTCATTGTAAATTTGTTGTGGAATCTTGTTTACTGTTAACGATATCTATAACTTTGTATGTAACCCCCCTTCTCATGTACAGCACCATGGAATTAATGGCGCTAAATAAATAAATAATAATAATAATAATAATAAAAAATTCCCAATGGCCAGTGTGCAAATTGCAATATAGTGATGGGGTCTGACCACTATTTACATGTATTGTTTCTTGAAACAAAAGTATGTCTGAGTGGACAGTGTAAAAATTGCAAGAATTTATTTTTCATTCTTAATACAGATTGTGATTCGTAGGAAAAAACATAGCTAAAAATGTAAAAAATAAAATAAAAATACATTTAACACAAAAACCTGAGTTGATCAATAGATCAAAACCTAATGATGGGGTTAGATATCTTATCTCCAAAAAACATGGAAAGCATTTTTATTGGAACTTCCTATCAATTGAGAATTGAGGCTTTCTTCTCTTCCCGGAGTTTAATTCATTAAATTTCCTTGAAGACGAGTAAAGAGCCCCGAGGTGCGTCCAGGAGACTCGGTGTTAACATTAAAAACGGCAACAATGTGCTCCTAGCAATCAACTGTCACTGACCGTTCAACATGACTTGGAGGCGAAGTGATTCTCTCTTAAAGCCCATACAAGACTGAAAAGCGGTGTGTGGTTGGGTTTAATCGTGCCCTGTGCTGGGTGGTCTGGGGACTTATCCTACTTCCTATCTAATTTGCCTGCAAACGCCTTCACCTTGTCAAGGCCAATAATTATCCAGTCGGTGATGCTCAGAGCTGCCATTCCTTAAGATTGGATTAGATTGAAGAGGCAGCGGTTTGGTTCCTCTGCGTATTTTCTCAGTCAGTTAGTGTATCCACCTGGGGTTTTGCAAGGCCTACAGCAGAGCTACACTAACTTTCTCTCCTCTTTCTTATTATGGAGCTTAATAACAGCAGGCAGTGTATTAATATGTAGGAGATCAAGAGATTATTGATTAGAATCACTTCCCTAATATCCCCTGTCTGTCATGTAGTTCAACAGCCCTTTCATGATTTTTTTTTTGTGTCAAGCCATTTAAATATTCATGCCAGAGTTGCTTTGTACCTCCGCGGCTGAATTTCTAATTAATCTGTCAAAAGAAATACAATATGCCCCTAAGCCTTATTATTATAAGGGTCAGCTGAAACAAAGGCGGCCTGGCTAGGCCTAAGGGGTTATTAATTATAACAATGCAGTGTTTACCTTGGTTGGTACCTGGCGTAGAAATGAGCGTAGAATTGGGCTCCGATTGCGTTTGAAGCCTTTTCGATATGCCACACTACCATCATAATGATTGGGAGGAGAAGAGCAGAGCACTGATACATTGTAACAACATAATCAGCAATTATGGCTTGGAAACCGGGCGACAGAGGAAGGAGAAGGGTGACGGAGGGGGGCTCATCTCATTAGAAAAAAAAAAAAAATTTTTCCAATTTCTGTCAGCAGCTCTTTTCTTTAGAATTCAAATGATTCTTACTGTAAAGGTGAGGGATCTCAAATCTAATTCCAATGCAGAAAGCTAAGGCTAATTAGCAAAATAGGTTGGCTAAAATATGAATGACATTTGCTCCAGCTTGCAGCGGCCTATTAATAGAGGATGTCAGAGCGAAACATTAAGTGTATCATTCCTCTGTCAATTTATCCATGTCATTATTGTTGCTTTACTTCCTCTGCCACATTACGGTCACTAATTTCCTCTCCTTTTTTTTTTATGAGATTCTTAATGCAGCCTTTTAATGAACTCCGAAAAAACTCAAACCACAACTCTTAGGATTAAAATACTAGTCTCCCGTCATTGTGACACCACAGGAGTAAAAAGTTGAACAGTATCATTCTCCTGTCAAATTATTCCCGTCATGATTTTTCTTTATACCCCGCTGCATTATGCCCACTAGTTTAATTTCGTTTTTATGTGACTTGTTAATGTGAATTTTAGGTGGCTTTTAATCACCTCCAAATTTGTAGAATATCACAATAAATCATAACTGTGTCCCTTCTTATGACAATTTATTTCTATCATTATTTTTTATTTCTTTTTCCTTATTATAAGTTTTACTTTCATCTCCTCCTCTGTGACCTTTACATTGTTGCATTTTAAAGCGGAGCAAATTTCAATTTCGCTCTGTGCGCTGAGAAAAAATATACGTCAGTGGGAAGTGTTTTTTATTTTCTAGTTTGGAAGCATTTATTGAGTCTTGACTCTTGACATAACAAATGCAAATATCATAATAGGACCTTTCATGTCCCGATTTCAGGGCTGCGTCTAGATTTGTTGCAAGTGTTTCTCGACAAATGGAGAAAGTCAAGGTGAAGTGGTGTTCTTCCAAACTTTTTATTAAATAGTTTGCAAATAAGCTTTCCAATTGAAGTAAGAATACTGTCTCTTTAGTGCCATCTACCCTGCAAGTCAATATTACACCCATTAAGGCCGGTTTCACATTAGCGCATTTTATGCGCGCGCACGGCCGGGGGTAGCTCCGCCCCCGATCCGGCTCTCTGCCCGGCGTGCCCGCCCCTTCCTTGTAGCGCCGCCTCCTAGCGGACAGCGGCGCCTGCGATCGGCGCACCCTATCTTTAGCATAGGGTGCGCCGATCGTGCGCAGGTCGTGCGCTAGTTGCGCTTTGACCTGCGCTGCGCACTTTTGACGGTGCGCCGTGCGCGCCAAAATCGAACTTTTCGGATTTTGGCGCGCACGGCGCACCGTCATAAGTGCGCAGCGCAGGTCAAAGCGCAACTAGCGCACGGCCTGCGCACGATCGGCGCACCCTATGCTAAAGATAGGGTGCGCCGATCGCAGGCGCCGCTGTCCGCTAGGAGGCGGCGCTACAAGGAAGGGGCGGGCACGCCGGGCAGAGAGCCGGATCGGGGGCGGAGCTACCCCCGGCCGTGCGCGCGCATAAAATGCGCTAATGTGAAACCGGCCTAAGGAGATTGAAAAATGATTATAGATATCAGCCAAGCTAAAAACATACATTTGCAGGCTCATTATATTTCCTCCATCTCACGTATCTTCCCTACCCGATCTATCTATTATGGTAAATAGCATCACGCTCTCTCGCACCTGAAATCCGCTGCCACGGAGTAACTCTTGACTCTGTCCTGTCCTTCAAACCACACGTCCAAACTCTTGCCACCTCCTGTCGCCTCCAACTCAAAAATATTTCCAGAATCTGTCCCTACCTCAGTCCTCAATCTATTAAAACTCTTGTACATGCCCTCATTATCTCCCGCCTTGACTACTGCAACACTCTCCTCTGTGGCCTCCCTGCTAACTCTCTTGCACCACTCCAGTCTGTCCTCAACTCTGCTGCCTGACTAATCCACCTCGCTACTCCCCTGTCTCTCCCCTCTGCAAATTCCTCCACTGGCTCCCAATTCACCAATGCATCCAGTTCAAACTACTAACACTGACCTACAAAGCCATCCACAACCTATCCCCTCCCTATATCTCTGAACTAATCTCCCAATATCTTCCCTCACGTAATCTTCGATCCTCTCAAGACCTCCTACTCTCCTCCACACTTATTCGTTCCTCACACAACCGCCTCCAAGATTTCTCCCGAATATCCCCTATCCTCCAGAATTCCATGCCTCAACACGTCCGATTATCCACCACCCTCGGATCCTTCAAACGGAACCTGAAAACCCATCTTTTCAGGAAAGCTTACAGCCTGCAATAACCATTCTGCTGCCTCACCACCGCCGGAGCCGCCGCCTCAAAACCTCCATAGCTGCTGCACCCCCGACCTTCTATCTCTTCCCCACTATACCGTAGAATGTAAGTCCGCAAGGACAGGGTCCTCTCCCCTCTTTACCAATCTGTCATTGTAAATTTGTTTACTGTTAACGATATCTATAACTTTGTATGTAACCCCTTCTTATGTACAGCACCATGGAATTAATGGCACTATATAAATAAATAATAATAGTAATAATGTTGTTTTGAAGTTTTTTTAGGTCTCTTTCACACGTCCGTGTCTCCGGTACTTGTGGTGATAGTTTTCATACGTACTGGAGACACGTACTCACATAGACCCATTCAAATGAATCGGTCTGTGCACATGTCAGTGTGACTCCACGGACCGTGTGTCCGTGGGCAAAACACGCTGACATGTCCGTTTATTTCCATCAGCACGCACGGCAAAATGTCCCGCACACGTGCACACAGAGAACACGTATTGATGTCCTCCGTTTGACACGCATCGGCACCATGGAAGAAGTGCTACAGTAAGTGCTGTTCATCGGCGGCTGGTGCTGAAGCTGGCTCTCATCATTCTCCCCTGTTCTGCCGGCGAGCAGAGGAGAATAATGAGCATTATATTAAAGTCCGAACGACAGCAGGTGGGGGCTTTTGGGACTCTTTCCCCCATCATCCAACACCTGCTGCCGCTAATAACAGCGACAGTCGTTCTGACTTTAATATAATGCTCATCATTCTCCTCTGCTCACCCGCAGAGCAGGGGAGAATGATGAGAGCCAGCTTCAGCACCTGTCGCCAGGGAACAGCTCTTACTGTAGCTCTTCTTCCCTGGCAGCTGTCTGTGTGGTACTGATGCGGCACAAGGTTGCCACACGGTTGCCATACATGTGCTACATATAGTACACACACGGACACACAGACACGGATATCCCTGGTACCGGTTTTCCAGTACCGGAAATAAACGGACGTGTGAAAGAGGCCTTACTCTTATTAGGACCGAACAGGAATCTGTTTGGTTGGGGGAGATGCATATTTGTAATTTGCAGGGGAGCATTGTCTAAAGCCCCCCATACACAATAAAATAATGTTGGCCAAACCTGCTTATATTGATAGGTTCGGTCAACAGTATAATGTGTATAGAGGCCACGGGCAGATGATTGTCTAGGGAGCTAAGGATACGTCATGTCCGATTTTGAACTGCTGATTCTTTTGTTCTCCCTGGGATAAGTTGCCACCAGAGATGTCTGGAAGCAGCTCACTCCTTGAGTAGATAGGAGTGCTCGACAGAGTCAACCCCTATAACCTTGTCCTTTGCTGGAGAAAGCTGTAGAGGAACATACATTTTCTCTAAAATGAGTGGCCAATGGACAGCCACCTACATGGGTCGCTACACTAATGTTAATGTCTGTCAAAAATCTATGACATATCAGAAGATCTGTTCTTGATATATTTCCTTTTATATCCAATATTATTAATCCCTTACACTGGCTAGTGACCTCTTTGTATCACTTATTGGGACAAAACTGGTGCAGATTAAGCAGTAATATAATTTTATTACTGTCTTTATGAGTTGGTAAAAAAACAGTCATCAACTAGGGCGTCAAATTATACTTTTTTTTTGCGTTGTGATATCCAAGTGCTGTGTTATCATTGACCACATAAAAACTAAGTAAGTGGTGTAAGTCCAATGAAGTTAAACCATGCAACTAATATGGGACCCGTGAGCTGGGGGTGCAGAGCTGAACAACTCCAGTCTCCGTAACTTAGGACCAGAAGCTTTTGAGGTCAGGGACGACAGCAAATTCAGTTGGTCGATAAGCAAAGAAAATGTCTGCCAGGTCATTTCTAGCAAAAATCTTCTTTCAATGCACTTACATGCCCTCACGCCGCCTAACCCCATTAATGTTCCGTGGCACTGCAAATGATGTGGGGCCCCAGTTCAATCTTTAGTTTTGGGGCTTCATAATTTCTATGTATGAAAAGTAGAAAAGAAGGGATCTGGCATTGCTTCTATACACATGTGTGTTTTGATCAGCAATAAAAAAAATTGTTAAGATTTAGCAGCTCACAATGTGTATTGATGGTGCTCACCAGGAAAAAGTCCAGTAGGTAATATAGGTAAAAAATGGGGCACTCATAACTGCATATTAAAATAAGCTTTATTAGCGGTTCTAAACAGAGATTGTAGTGACAAAGTGGCTTTCTGCCACTTTGCATTTAAGACAAGCTTCCTCTGAGCCTCAGAGGAAGAAGAAGCATGTCTTACATGCAAAATGGCTGTCAGCCATTTTGTCTCCACAATCTCTGTTTGTGCCCGCATTCTCCAGCAACTGTAGAGATGCCACTCACTTGGGTTCATTGGGAGGCAAAAACAGGAAACGTTTCCATTTAAAGGGAATCTGTCACCCTTTTTTTGCCCTATCAGCTCCCGGCATTGACATCAGGGGCTTATCTACAGCATTCTGTAATGCTGTAGATAAGCCCCCGATCTAACCTCAAAGAGAAGAAAAACACATTAGATTATACTCACCGGAGGGGACGGTCCGGTCCGATGGGTGTCGCGGTCCAGTCCGGCTCCTCCCATCTTCATACGATGCCGTCCTCTTCTTCCCTTCCTGTAGTAGCTCTGGCGCAGGCGCACTGCTCTGCCTTGTTGAGGGCGGAGCAGAGTCCTGCAGTGCACAGGCGTCGGGAGAGGTCTAGTGCTTGCACACTGCAGTATTCTGCTCTGCCCTCAACAGGGCAGAGCAGTGCGCCTGTGCCTGAGCCACTACAGGAAGGGAAGAAGAGGATGGCATCATATGAAGATGGGAGGCGCCGGACAGGACAGCGACACCCGTCGGACCGGACCGCCCCCTCCTGTGAGTATAATCTAACGTGTTTTTCTTATCTTTCAGGTTACATCGGGAGCTTATCTACAGCATTACAGAATGCTGTAGATAAGCCCCTCATGTCAATGCCAGCAGTTGATAGGGCAAAAAAGGGTGACAGATTCCCTTTAAATGTCCATGTTTGGTTTAGTGCTGCTTCATAAACCATGCCACACAGAGGAAGAAAAAAACAGCCTTCAGTGCAGGCAAAACAAAGAAAACAGTTCCTTTGATAATGTGTCTTCTAAGCCAGTCATGGCCACACAGGTTGGATAGCGTCCAGTACACTGTTTCGGTCTGCACATGCCACACAGGAGGCCTTCTTCATCCACACGCAACCATGTACCAAACAACGGGCTACATTTTAACATGTTAACTAGAGTTGAGCGAAACGGATTGGTCAATTTCATAAGTTGCCGACTTTCGCTGAAGTCGGGTTTCAGGAAACGAAACCCGACCATAGCGTGAGGTCGGCCACAAGGTTGGCGACCAGAGCGCCAAAGTCGCATTTCAAATGATGCTTCCAGCGCCCTTTTTCAGCCAATGATGGAGGACGCACACTGTGGGCAACGCGATGACATGGGCATCGGTCACCACCATCTTTGAGAAGGGCATGCAAGTCATTAGCTTGCTTTGTGTGGCATCACAGGGGCTATAAAAGGGCGTGCACTCCGACCGCCATCTTACTTCTGCCGATATTAGCATTAGGGAGAGGTTGCAGCTGCTGATTCTGAATAAGGGAGAGCGGTAGGCAGGGAAGAAGAACAAAAAAACTGCTTCTGCTGTTAGCGATTTCCACTGTACAACACAACAGTTTGTGTGCAGTGACAGGGGACGCAATATTTTTTGTGCATCAGCTCTGTTGGTTATTAGGCTGCCTTATAAGGCTCCCCGATAGCTGCATTGCTGTTTGCATACTGCTGTGCAAACTGCTTTTTTAAAAGCAAAAATACTTTTCTTACTCTTTTCTTCACAGTTACCAAATGTGCATTTTTCCACCCTTTTGTGTGCAGCAGTCCTGCTTATTAGGCTGCTGCTTCCATACTTGGACTGAGAGCATCATTGTCAGCCTCCTAAAATCTCTAGGGAGCTTCAAATTCTCCCCAATACTATAGACACACTTTGTGCATGGTCATACACCTGCCTATTTCAGCCTGTTCAATTGAGGTGTAATCTATAGTGGGCCTGAGATAATAACTCAGCCTCCTAAAATCTCTAGGGAGCATCCAATTCTCCCTAATACTATAGACACACCTTGTGCATGGTCATACACCTGCCTATTTCAGCCTGTTCAATTGAGGTGTAATCTATAGTGGGCCTGAGATAATAGTTCAGCCTCCTAAAATCTCTAGGGAGATTCAAATTCTCCCCAATACTGTATACACATTGTACCTTGTTTTACAGTACCATATAGCTGGTGGTATTTTGGGTACATTTTTTCCAAAAAGGAGGAAGTATGGTGTAAGAGGCCGTGGAAGTGGGCGAGGGTTGCCAGCTGGTACTGATGGTGGTGGGGGTGGTGGTGCATCTGCTAGTAGTGGAAAAAGCACAATAGCAGCTAAGGCAGGAGGTGTTGAGCCTGCATCATGGTCTGGCTCCGGAACGCCTGGAAGGATACCTTTTCTGGGAGTAGGTTAACAGCTTTTAAAGCCGGAGCATCAGGAACTGGTTTTGGCTTACTTTGCCGCAACAGACTCCAGCAAATATGCCCTCCTCTTCTGAAGTTTCAGAAAATGCAAGCACTGAGTCGTCAAGAGCTGGCTCCTGGTCAGAAAGAACCCCTTTCCTTGTGTCCTTCACCCCCACCAAAAGTGAATGATGCAGCAGGCCACACTTCACATGAGTCCATGTAGCTCTTTCCCACATACCATGCCTTGGTTATCAAGTCAAATCGTGAATTCCCCAGTCCAAGATAAATCTGACATGGAGTGTGGGTGGCCAGCCAGGGCAGTGGGGTTAATCGGTACCGGGCCGGTGTCTCAGAGAGATGTGTCACGGTGGTGGTGACCCGGTCCGTGGGCATGGGCGTCCATGCAAAGGGGTGAATAATGTTTATAGGTGAATGATACGTGACGCCACCTGTGGTTTATGATCAGATTGACCAGCGCTGCAGTGTCGGTTCTCTGGGACAGATGTTGTGGTGCAGCTAAGATGTAGAAGCCCTGCACAGGTAGGGCCGTAGTCGCAGGGCAGATGAAAGAGTTGGTAGATGGTGTGCAGTGCAGGATCTAGGAGAGCCGTGTGCCAGGCGCAGGAGAAAGATGACAGACACAGTCGTGCAGTTCCTTTACATGTACTTGGTAAGTGCTGTACAGGACCCAGAGTACAGATGGAGAAGGAGTTGGTCAGACTGGAAGCAAATTAGGAATTCTGTCTCTGCAGATAGGTAGTGTGGCCTCCTTTCTAGCGCTTATCTGAGGTACTCGCAGTACTGAGTTCACTGAAGTTCCCCCTGTTGACTCTCTTTTGAAACTTTCTCGTATGGCAGGCAGCCATAGCCTTTTCCTTCTAGCTCACACAAGTCGCTTGGGCCTCCGAGTCTCAGTTGGGAACAGAGCATTTACAGCTGCTACTTCCTCCGGTTTCTGCTGCAGGACCGTCAGTGTCCCTACAAACTTGGAGACCGGAATCCGGACCATGCGCTCCAGCTAGGAGTGAGCCTTAACTCTGCTCATCCTCCAGCTCCCCTTATCACATCCACACACTTCCCCTTCCCTTCACAGACTTCCCTAACTTCCCTCCTCCCGACCACAGAGACCAGCTGCTCAGCAGTCAGGTTCAGAGCTCTCCCTGCTGGCCTGGAGTGGGAACTGTGTTGTGTGTTGATTTAACTATTAGAGAGATCCTTCATTGCTCCCAAGCTTGACATCACACCCCCTAGGAGGAAGGTAATGCCACTGTGGCGACCGTACTCCTGGGGGCGCCACAAGTGCACTGATGCCCAGCCACTGCTAGATAATTCTGCTGGTACATTGACCCAGACCACTACATTCCCCTCTCACTCTACACAGCCAGAATCTGACCCTGATGAAACTCAGGTTCCCCTTCCCGCATACTATACCACCTTACATGGTGACAAAGAGGAAGATGCAGATGAAAGTGCAGGTTGCTTGAGCAGGTGCGGGGGTATACTCATGGGCGACGGCACTGGCACAAGGCCCCTCATAGTACACAAAAGTGTCTCTGCCGGTGGGAGGGCCCATCCGCCGTCAGACACACCACCGTACTATGAGAGGCCCTGTGCCAGTGCCGTTGCTAACGAGTGGGCCCCCCTGCTTGCTCAGGATCACAGCACTTGCAAAGTTTAAATACTTACCTCTCCCTGCTCCACTGCCGTGACGTCTTCCGCGTTTCCTGACAGTGACATTCTGGTCAGAGAGCGTGATGTACGCCCTCTGCCTAAACAGTCCAAGTGCAGAGAGATGGAAGATGGGGACGACGAGGAGTCCAGACTAGTACAGGGATTCCCTAGTGAGGAGACTTATTTAATTGTTTAAAGGTTGGGAGCAATTTTAGGGGAACACTATACTCTGCAGAATGATATATGGGGCCCACCATACACTGGAGCATTCCAATGGTGGACATCAGACACTGGAGCAGCATTTACAGGGCACATTATACACTGGAGCATTAGAAATGGGGCCCATTATATATGCAGCATTATTTGGGCCCATAAGACAGTGGAGCTTCATCCATGGGGACCAACATATACTGTAGCATTATGTGGAGCTCATCATATACTGTATCGAACATTATATGGGACCAATGATTCTGTATGGAGAAATATATGGGCCTCATTACTTTGTATAGCGCACTATGCGGTGGCCATAATACTGTATGGAGTAATATACTGTCCGTTTTTGGAGCTATTGGAGAATTTAAAATGGATATCAGTCATGTGATGTAAGAAGTGAAGTATTTTTCATTGTACTATACCGCTATTTCTCTGCCATATAAGAGGATCATGAATTGTGGCATGTGTTAAAGGAGCCCATTGACACTCTTTGGCCCTGGGCCCAAGAAAATCTGGAGCCAGCCCTCCCCCCCCCACAACTTTAGCCAAATAACCCCCAGTTTTCAATGCCTAACTATTATTATAAAGTAAATTAAGGTTGACAAGCTTAAGTAATAAGAATTGATGTTTTTGGCATTAAAATTGGCACTGTAGGTGTGTTTTCTGTCCTCCACTCACTGCCGACTTTTCTTCCAAATTGACTTGCATTGGGTTTCGTGTTTCAGTCTGCCTTCGACTTTTCACGATAATCGGCCGATTTCGTTCGACCCGACTTTTGCGAAAGTCGGATTTCATGAAACCCGACTCGACCCAAAAAAAGGCAAAGTCGCTCATCTCTAATGTTAACCACACCCAGAGGTGAGGTATGTGGGCTGCCATAGCCGCCCATCTCTCAGGCCACCCATAAAACCTGGCCCAGGTGCACAAAACAATCCTCATAGTGCTATGTGCACTAGAGCAATATTCCAGAATTACTTCACAGATGACAACCATCTCTGTGATACACATTTCCCATCAACTATGTATCCAGCAGCTGCATTACAATATATAACGTATATTTCTATAAGATGCACTTTTTTCCTCCAAAAATATGGAGGAAAATGGTGGATGCGTCTTGTAATCTGGATATCCCTGCTCTGGATGTGGTGGGGAGGTGGGGGATCAGCAGTGTGGGATCAGCAGTGGTGGGGAGGTGGGGGAGCGGCAGCTGTGGAGCAGTGGGTCACAGGAGGCTGGAGCCGGCTGCTGCAGTTAACTCCTGTGCCCGCTGCTAAAGAGAAATGAATATTCACTGCATTCCACACCCATAGGAATGGAAAGAAGTGAATATTCATTTCTCTTTAATAGCAAGCCCAGTGTTAGCCGCAGCAGCCGGGTTCCTGCAGCTGCTGGCCGTTCTAGTGTGTCAGCTACTTAAGGCAATGAATATTCACTGCATTCTACTCTCATAGACGTGAAATGCAAAGAATATTCTTTCCCTTTAGTAGCAGCACAAAGAAAGCCGGTAGCTGCAGGAAACCGGCTGCTGCTGCTATCACTCTGCTTGCTAAAGAGCAATGAATACTCACTGCGCTCCACACACATAGTCCAGGCGTGGAGAACAGTGAGTATTCCGGTAGCTGTCCTCAGTGCCTTGTAAGCATTGCATGATGTTACTGGCGTGCACTACTTACAAGCATTAACCCCTTCATGACCCAGCCTATTTTGACCTTAATGACCTGGCCATTTTTTGCAATTCTGACCAGTGTCCCTTTATGAGGTAATAACTCAGGAACGCTTCAAAGTATCCTAGCGATTCCGAGACTGTTTTTTCGTGACATATTGGGCTTCATGATAGTGGTAAATTTAGGTCGATAATTTTTGCGTTTATTTGTGAAAAAAATGGAAATTTGGCAAAAATTTTAAAAATGTTGCAATTTTCAAATTTTGAATTTTTATTCTGTTAAACCAGAGAGTTATGTGACACAAAATAGTTAATAAATAACATTTCCCACATGTCTACTTTACATCAGCACAATTTTGGAAACAACATTTTTTTTCGTTAGGAAGTTATAAGGGTTAAAAGTTGACCAGCAATTTCTCATTTTTACAACAAAATTTACAAAACCATTTTTTTTAGGGACCACCTCACATTTGAAGTCACTTTGAGGGGTCTAAATGGCAGAAAATACCCAAAAGTGTCACCATTCTAAAAACTGCAACCCTCAAGCTACTCAAAACTACATTCAAGAAGATTATTAACCCTTCAGGTGCTTCACAGGAACTAAAGCAACATGGAATGAAAAAATGGACATTTTAATTTTTCCAACCCAAATTTTATTTTAGCATCAGTTTTTTCATTTTCACATGGGTAACAGGATAAAATGTATCCTAAAATTTGTTGGGCAATTTCTCCTGAGTACACTGATACCTCATATGTGGTCATAAACCACTGTTTGGGCCCACGGCAGGGCTCAGAAGGGAAGGAGCGCCATTTTACTTTTTGAATGTAAAATATGCTTGAATGTTTAGCGGTTGCCATGTCTTGTTTTAAGAGTACCTGTGTGCCTAAACATTGGAGCTCCCCCACAAGTGAGCCCATTTTGGAAACTAGACCCTCCAAGGAACTTATCTAGATGCATAGTATGCACTTTGAACCCCCAGGTGCTTCACAAATTGATCTGTAAAAAAAAAAAAAAGTACTTTTTTTTTTTTCACAAAAATTTTATTTGGCCTCAGTTTTTTCATTTTCACATGGGCAACAGGATAAAATGGATCCTAAAATTTGTTGGGCAATTTCTCCTGAGTACATCAATATCTCATATGTGGTCATAAACCACTGTTTGGGCGCACCGCAAGGCCCGGAAGGGAAGGAGCGCCTTGTGACTTTTTGATTGGAAAATTAGCTCCAATCGTTAGCGGACACCATGTCGCATTTGGAGAGCCCCTGTGTGCCTAAACATTGGAGCTCCCCCACAAGTGACCCCATTTTGGAAACTAGACCCCCCGAAGGAACTTATCTAGATGTGTGGTGAGCACTTTGAACCCCCAAGTGCTTCACAGAAGTTTATAACGCAGAGCAGTGAAAATAAAAAAATAATTTTTTTTCCTCAAAAATGATTTTTTAGCCCGCTATTTTTTATTTTCCCAAGAGTAACAGGATAAATTGGACCCCAAAAGTTGTTGTCCAGTTTGTCCTGAGTACACTGGTACCCCATATGTGGGGGAAAACCACTGATTGAGCGCACGGCATGACTCAGAAGGGAAGGAGCGTCATTTGACTTTTTGAATGGAAAATTAGCTCCAATCGTTAGCGGACACCATGTTGTGTTTGCAGAGCCCCTGTGTGCGTAAACTTTGGAGCTCCCCCACAAATGACCCCATTTTGGAAACTAGACCCCCTAAGGAACTTATCTAGATGCATAGTGAGCACTTTGAACCCCCAGGTGCTACGCAGAAGTTTATAACGCAGAGCCGTTAAAATAAAAATATTTTTTTCCCTCAAAAAAAAAATTTTTAGCCTGCTATTTTTTATTTTCACAAAGGTAACAGGATAAATTGGACCCCAAAAGTTGTTGTCCAGCTTGTCCTGAGTACGCTGGTACCACATATGTGGGGGGGACCACTGTTTGGGCACACGTTGGGGCTCAGAAGGGAAGTAGTGACGTTTTGAAATGCCGACTTGATGGAATGGTCTGTGGGCGTCATGTTATGTTTGCAGAGCCCCTGATGTACCTAAACAGTGGAAACCCCCCACAAATGACCCCATTTTGGAAACTAGATCACCCAAGAAACTAATATAGATGTGTGGTGAGCACTTTGAACCCCCAAGTGCTTCACAGAAGTTTATAACGCAGAGCCGTGAAAATAAAAAAATATTTTTTTTTCCTCAAAAAATTATTTTTAGTCCACTATTTTTTATTTTCACAAGGGTAACAGGATAAATTGGACCCCAAAAGTTGTTGTCCAGTGTGTCCTGAGTACGCTGGTACCCCATAAGTGGGGGGGACCACTGTTTGGGCACACGTTGGGGCTCGGAAGGGAAGTAGTGACGCTTTGAAATGAAGACTTGATGGAATGGTCTGTGGGCGTCATGCTACATTTGCAGAGCCCCTGATGTACCTAAACAGTGGAAACCCCCAAGTGACCCCATTTTGGAAACTATATCACCTAAGGAACTAATCTAGATGTGAGGTCAGCACTTTGAACCCCCAAGTGCTTCACAGAAGTTTATAACGCAGAGCTGTGAAAATAAAAAAATATTTTTTTTTCCTCAAAAAGTGATTTTTAGCCCACTATTTTTTATTTTCACAAGGGTAACAGGATAAATTGGACCCCAAAAGTTGTTGTCCAGTTTGTCCTGAGTACGTTGGTACCCCATATATGGGGGGGACCACTGTTTGGGCACACGTTGGGGCTCGGAAGGGAAGTAGTGACGCTTTGAAATGCCGACTTGATGGAATGGTCTGTGGGCGTCATGTTACGTTTGCAGAGCCCCTGATGTACCTAAACAGTGGAAACCCCCCACAAGTGACCCCATTTTGGAAACTAGACCCCCCAAGGAACTTATCTAGATGTGTGGTGAGCACGTTGAACCCCCAAGTGCTTCACAGAAGTTTATAACGCAGAGCTGTGAAAATAAAAAAATATTTTTTTTCCTCAAAAAGTGATTTTTAGCCCACTATTTTTTATTTTCACAAGGGTAACAGGATAAATTGGACCACAAAAGTTGTTGTCCAGTTTGTCCTGAGTACGTTGATACCCCATATATGGGGGGGGACCACTGTTCGGGGACACGTTGGGGCTCGGAATGGAAGTAGTGACGTTTTGAAGTGCCGACTTGATGGAATGGTCTGTGGGCGTCATGTTACGTTTGCAGAGCCCCTGATGTACCTAAACAGTGGAAACCCCCTACAAGTGACCCCATTTTGGAAACTAGACCCCCCAAGGAACTTATCTAGATGTGTGGTGAGCACGTTGAACCCCCAAGTGCTTCACAGAAGTTTATAACGCAGAACCGTGAAAATAAAAAATCTTTTTTTTCCACAAAAATAATTATTTTAGCCCCCATTTTTTTATTTTCCCAAGGGTAACAGGAGAAATTAGACCCCCAAAGTTGTTGTGCAATTTTTCCTGAGTACCCTGATACCCCATAAGTGGGGGTACACCACTGTTTGGGCACACGTCGGGGCTCGAAATGGAGGGAGCACCGTTTGACTTTTTGAACGCAAAATTCGCTGGAATAAATGGTGGCTCCATGTCGCATTTGGAGAGCCCCTGATGTGCCTAAACAGTGGAAACCCCTCAATTCTATCTCCAACCCTAACCCCAACACACCCCTAACCCTAATCATAACCCTAACCACAACCCTAATCCCAACACACCCCTAACGAAATCCCAACTCTAACCCTAACCACAAGCCTAACCGTAATCCCAACCCCAACCCAACCCTAACCCCAATTCCAACCCTAAGTTCAACCCTAACCCTAAGTTCAACCCTAATCCTAAGTTCAACCCTAACCCTTAGTCCAACCCTAACCCTTAATCCAACCCTAACCCTTAGTCCAACTCTAACCCTTAGTCCAACCCTAACCCCTAGTCCAACCCTAACCCTTAGTCCAACCCTAGCCCTTAGTCCAACCCTAACCCTTAGTCCAACCCTAACCCTTAGTCCAACCCTAACCCTAGCCCTAACCCTGGCCCTAACTCTAGCCCTGGACCTAACCCTAATGAAAAAAAAAAAATATATATTTTATTATTTGTCCCTACCTATGGGGGTGATAAGGGGGGCGGTGATTTACTTTTTATTTATTTTGATCACTATGAAAGTTTATCATAGTGATCAAAATAAATGAATGAATCTGCAGCGTTGCAGATTCGATTCGGCGCACTGCGCATGCGCCCGCCATCTTGCAAGATGGCGGCGCCCATGACGCTGGACGGCAGGACACCGGGACGGATAGCGGGAGGTCGGAGGCACAAAGGAGGGTGAGAGTGGGTGATCGGAGGGGCGATCGGAGGGCTGGGGGGGCGGAGGGAAGGCGGAGGGGCAGATCATGACGGCGGCTGCCGATCGGTGCCGTCAAACGGTGGCGGCAGCCGATCGGTGCCGTCAGTCGGTGTGGGGGGGGTCGGGTCTCGGTGTCCAGCCATGTCCGATGCTATTTCAGCATCGGCCATGGCTGGATTGTAATATTTCACCAATTTTCATTGGTGAAATATTACAATCGCTCTGATTGGCAGTTTCACTTTTAACAGCCAATCAGAGCGATCATAGGCACGTGGGGGCTAAGCCACACCCCCAGGTGTTAACTCTGAAGGGTCCTTTGTGTGCAGGTCGGGTGACCTTTCAGTGACCCCAGTCACCCGACCCGCAGGGGGGCTATTTATAGCATGACGCCTACGTAGGCGTCATAGGTCGTTTGGGCACTGCTTTTCATGACGCCTACGTAGGCGTCATGGGTCGTGAAGGGGTTAACCAGCTGGTGGAACTGAAGGAAGACACTGTGAGGGCACACAGGGAAGGTAATTAGAATGTTTTTTTATGGGGGCATGCATACCAGGATGGGGAAGGGGGCCAATCATATCAGGATAAGGATGAGGCCATGCATACCAGGACAGAGATGGGTCCCTGCATACCAGGATAGGGATTGGGGCCAACCGTACCAGGATAAGAATGATGTCATGCATGCCAGGACAGAGATGGGGGCCCTGCATAAAAGGATGAGGATGGGGGTCAATCATACCAGAATAAGGATGGGGCCAATTATACCAGGATAAAGATAGGGCCATGCATACCAGGACAGAGATTGGGTCCCTGCATACCAATATAGGGATTGGGGCCAATCCTACCATGATAAGGATGGGGCCATGCATACCAGGATGGGGATGGGGTCCCTCCATACCAGGATGGGTATTGGAGACAATCATACCAGGATGGAGATGGCAGCCCTGCATACCAAGATAGGGATTGGTGCCATGCATACCAGGACGGAGATGGGGCCCTGCATACCAGGATAAGGATAAGTCCCTACATACGAGGATGGGGATGGAAGGCAATCATATCAGGATAAGAATGGGGCCATGCATACCAGGACAGAGATGGGGGCACTGCATACCAAGATGGGGATGAGGGGGCCATGCATACCAGGATAGGGATAAGGGAGCCATGCATACCAGGATGGGGACGTATTAAGTATAGAATTGACCTTTTTTGCTTCAATTTTTTCTAATTCCTCCTCTAAAACTTACACACATGGTCAAAACTGTTGGTACCCCTCGTTTATTGGCATAAAAACACACACCAGGGATCAAGTTTTAGACCTGTACAAGGCTGTGATGGGCTATAGGACAATAGGCAGCTACTTGACAGCCTGAATACATGTGGGGGTTACCTGTTTGTTAGGAATTCCCACATGTATTCAGGCTGTCAAGTAGCAGCAAATCATGCAGCTACGGCAACAGAAACTAAATCTCCGAGCAGTTCCAAATACTTGGCGATCACCCGAGCAACAAGCATACTCTCTCATCACTACCTATAACCAGTAAAGTGGATTTACAAAAGAAATGAATAAGAAGATTCTTTCAAGCTTGTTTTGAGCAATTTTTCATGTCTCGTTCCAAAATGGAATCCTCAAAAAACTCAGTGTTAACATAGCTTAATTGTTGGCTATGAGAGCACTCTTCTTTCACACAATATAATGGACTTTAGCAAATTATTCACAAGATGACAGGGTTCCCCAATTTTCTGCCCGTGTAATTTCAGTCCCAAATGTCCCAACCAATGCAATGATATAGTATAAATTACCAGTTATGTTTTTGTCACTGACTTTCCCACCTTAAATTGTCGTAAAATTAAGTTGCATTTCTATGTAATCATTTCTAAGGTCAATGGATAAAGAATCTGCATATATGACCTCTGCATTGGCCTTAGGAGACAAAAAAAAGAGTATTGGAGGCATGCGGAATTGAATCTATTAAGTTACAACAGTACTTCTCATAATGTTCTAATATTCTGAACGGGCAGATGTCTCACAGATGGCTGAGTGTTGTATGTCCTTCAACCTAAGTGACCTTGTGTAGACTTTTATGTTTTCTTGCCTATGAAAAAGAACCAGCTTGTGGAAGTAGAATATACGGCTCCTCTTCCCGTACAGCCTGGTTGTGAATTAAAGTTAGCAAATTACCAAAGGAAGCTTCTTAGAAGAAACATGACATTGTATTTCCTTTTTCTGTCTATTATTTAAAAGCTGACAAGAAATATTACATCTTAAAGCTCTAGACTGCAATTAATTAGTTAGCAGAGTATTGTCTGCATATGTAGAAAGATCTTAACTGCGGCAAGAAAGAAACATCCTTCTGAAATGGACCTAGTAAAATTTGATATTGGGAATGTCCTCTATGTATGGTAGTACATTGTCAATCGTCTGATACTATAATGTCTTTTTTTTTTGTTCCCTAGTCTTCATCTGATGGAAGGTTTTGCATTATCTTCCATACGCTGATCTTTTTTCATGGTCTCGGTCGGAAATTTACAAAGTTGCGGCTTTAAAAGAATTATGGTTCAAAAAAGGGTTGCGTGGAGGTAGAGTGGGGTTTTCTCTTATGGCTTGAAAATAAGTTGTAAAGCAGGTTTCATTTGATTATGTGACACAGTGGGATTTATAGGAAGGCTTTATAAGAAAACCAATACACAGGAACAAAATATATGTCTTTGGGATGGAGGAACAGATACAAGAAAACAGCTTGGGAGCAGAAGACACTACATCGTATAGCTGCAAAAAACTCGAGAAATAGTAAATAATAAAAGCCAAAATTAAAAAATACTGTATGGCCTTTGGGAGCAATGTCTGTATAAGTATTGCATGATTACAAGGTTTTATATTTGTACCACAATTGAACAAAAAAATAAAAATACACTACTGGATTCTAGTACGACCAGCCCTTGTAACCAAAGGGATCACCTACTTCTTTTGACCACCTAACATCTGAAAATGATTTGCTTTTATGGTGATTTTATTAAATACTTAATATTTAGAGCTCTGATTCGCCCACAATATACTATTATTTGAGGACTGAGTGAGAGAATTTAGGCACACGACAGTATATTATTTTTGTAGTGCATGATGGTGATAACAATATTGTTATTAACAGCCTTTGGCTCTATCTTGAACCATAAAGCCATGATGGATGAACGATTTGTAGGAAGATTGATCTTGTTCAAGCCTAGATGGGTGCACCAGGGTCTTCTCTGCCATTATCTTGATTGTATCAAGCCTTCGGGTTCCTGGTCTTCCTCTTCGCCTTGTTCCGTCTATTCTTCCAACCATGATGTCCTTCTCCAGTAATTGTTCTGTTAATGTGTCCAAAGTAGGCAAGTCATAGCTTGGTGACCCTCACTTCCCGTGAGATTTCTGGCTTGATTTATTCCAAAATTGATTTATTTGTTCTTCTTGTCATCCGTGGTATTGATAACATCCTACTTCAGCACCATATTTCAAAGGCGTCAAATCTCTGTCTCGTTTCTTTATGGTCCAGGTTTCACATCCATAATGGCCCTGGATTTTAAGTACCTGCCTGGAAATCTTATTTGTGACAAGGTATGTCACTATTATTAGCTTACTACATTCTGTAACATATGGAATATATGATATACTTATTTGTTTAATGAATGATTGAACAGCATCTACGAGATCCCAAAAGAAATTCCAGTGTTGGGCACCATCCAACGTACAAATATATTCTTATTTACTTTTGCTCTTATATCAAATTGCCTTAGACTTTTGTATGGTACTTTGTTTGGAGACAATTATGCTATACGTATCTATATATGGTCACTTACTGTTTATGATGTATGTCCCCCATAATTACATACGGTAACTATTACGTTAAGATTTTATTCATACAAACATTGAGGTTCGATTTTGTTTCCCCTATGGGTTTCAAGTGCTGGTTTCTCTCACCATCAGAGTTCATAGACATGTGTGATGCTTGACTTTGCAGGGTGCCACATAAGCATTCTAGGTTTACCGAGGACAAGGGCATATAGGACTGCAGAGTTGTTACAGGTTTTTCAAGGTCCAAGAGTGGACAACATTTGTAGATAACTTTGTTTTATTGTTTTAAATTGTTTAGATGTGTAATCATACCAGATTTACCTAAAAAATCGAAGTGAAGATTGTTTGGCAGCTCTTAATATACTAGTGTGAGTCTTTCCGATGTTCGGAGCAAATCAGCCAAGAGCAGCACTTATTGGTGGTGCACACCTTAGCGATCAAATGGTAGCAATCAAGTAGTGAATAGAAAATGGCACTCACCAAGTACTGCAACATACAGTGGGGCAAAAAAGTATTTAGTCAGTCAGCAATAGTGCAAGTTCCACCACTTAAAAAGATGAGAGGCGTCTGTAATTTACATCATAGGTAGACCTCAACTATGGGAGACAAACTGAGAAAAAAAAATCCAGAAAATCACATTGTCTGTTTTTTTTTCATTTTATTTGCATATTATGGTGGAAAATAAGTATTTGGTCAGAAACAAGCAATCAAGATTTCTGGCTCTCACAGACCTGTAACTTCTTCTTTAAGAGTCTCCTCTTTCCTCCACTCATTACCTGTAGTAATGGCACCTGTTTAAACTTGTTATCAGTATAAAAAGACACCTGTGCACACCCTCAAACAGTCTGACTCCAAACTCCACTATGGTGAAGACCAAAGAGCTGTCAAAGGACACCAGAAACAAAATTGTAGCCCTGCACCAGGCTGGGAAGACTGAATCTGCAATAGCCAACCAGCTTGGAGTGAAGAAATCAACTGTGGGAGCAATAATTAGAAAATGGAAGACATACAAGACCACTGATAATCTCCCTCGATCTGGTGCTCCACGCAAAATCCCACCCCGTGGGGTCAGAATGATCACAAGAACGGTGAGCAAAAATCCCAGAACCACGCAGGGGGACCTAGTGAATGAACTGCAGAGAGCTGGGACCAATGTAACAAGGCCTACCATAAGTAACACACTACGCCACCATGGACTCAGATCCTGCAGTGCCAGACGTGTCCCACTGCTTAAGCCTGTACATGTCCGGGCCCGTCTGAAGTTTGCTAGAGAGCATTTGGATGATCTAGAGGAGTTTTGGGAGAATGTCCTATGGTCTGATGAAACCAAACTGGAACTGTTTGGCAGAAACACAACTTGTCGTGTTTGGAGGAAAAAGAATACTGAGTTGCATCCATCAAACACCATACCTACTGTAAAGCATGGTGGTGGAAACATCATGCTTTGGGGCTGTTTCTCTGCAAAGGGGCCAGGACGACTGATCCGGGTACATGAAAGAGTGAATGGGGCCATGTATCGTGAGATTTTGAGTGCAAACCTCCTTCCATCAGCAATGGCATTGAATATGAAACGTGGCTGGGTCTTTCAACATGACAATGATCCAAAGCACACAGCCAGGGCAACGAAGGAGTGGCTTCGTAAGAAGCATTTCAAGGTCCTGGAGTGGCCTAGCCAGTCTCCAGATCTCAACCCTATAGAAAACCTTTGGAGGGAGTTGAAAGTCCGTGTTGCCAAGCGAAAAGCCAAAAACATCACTGCTCTAGAGGAGATCTGCATGGAGGAATGGGCCAACATACCAACAACAGTGTGTGGCAACCTTGTGAAGACTTACAGAAAACGTTTGACCTCTGTCATTGCCAACAAAGGATATATCACAAAGTATTGAGATGAAATTTTGTTTCTGACCAAATACTTATTTTCCACCATAATATGCAAATAAAATGAAAAAAAAAACAGACAATGTGATTTTCTGGATTTTTTTTTCTCAGTTTGTCTCCCATAGTTGAGGTCTACCTATGATGTAAATTACAGACGCCTCTCATCTTTTTAAGTGGTGGAACTTGCACTATTGCTGACTGACTAAACACTTTTTTGCCCCACTGTACGTATTCTTTACAGTGGAGGAGAACATTGTGGGAAACGGAGTCCGTACTGACCACCAAACATGGGAACACTGGATACCTCTGGCTCATCTGGAATAAACTCACATGACTTTAAAGATTGTATGAAACATACATAAAGGGGTATTCCGCTTTAAATTCCGTAAATTATGCCCTTCCTTTTTGGGACCGTCTCTAGGACAGGACCGTGTCTCGTGATGTCACAAATAAAGAAGTAGCCATGTACATGTAGATCTCCCCATTTATTTTTATGAGAAATCCCCAAAAAATTTTTGCTGCCAATTTTCAGGACTCTCAAATAAGTGAAAAGGGATAGTCACATATGCGCAACCGCATCTCAATTCTCAATGATACGAAACAGGATCTCATTCTCAAATTACAAGATGTTGCACTTTTTAAATGTCACAAACATTTTTTTACTAGACTTGTAGGTGTCACAATAGACATACTGTGCTGCAGAAATGAAAGACCCTCGGGGTTTAGCACCTTAATGACCACCAATATGTCTTTTCACTGACCTGCAGACTAGCATCAACTGCCAGGCGACAATCCAGCGGCTGTCGGCTGTAAACTATAGCTGATAACTTGCTGCACCAGCCTCGACTATAGTAGCTTAACCCTTTAATTGCTGCTGTAAATAGTGACTACAGTATGTCGATGATTAATAGAGTGTGGCGGCTCCCTCTTTAGCCCCATCGACACCCTGAGATCTTGACGTGTGGTTCTGATGTTGGTCATGGCAAATCATGGCCAAATAATGGCCTGAAAGTCTGCTGACTACAGTGACCTGTTCAGAAGTTATCAACACTTAGGTGGTAAAAATAAATTTCTTCATTCCTGTTATGCCATTTTGCATTAATTCCTGAAAACACCTGAAGAGTTAATAAACTACATAAAAGCAATTTTAAATACGTTGAGAGGGTGCTATTTTTAAAATGGTATCACTTTTGGTGATTTCCAATATACAGGACCCCCAAAGTCACTACGAAACTTAATAGGTCACTAAAAAAAAAAATGTTTGAAATTTCCCTCGAAAAAATGAAAAATTACTGCTACAATTTTAAACTTTCTACAATGCTAAAAAAACATCATTTTAAAAATGGTGCTGATGTAAAGCAGACATGAGGGAAATGTTATTTATTAATGTTTTTGTGAGGTCTGACTCTCTGGATTAAAGTCCCTTGATTGTCCCTGTCATTCAAAATGCGAAAATTGCTAATTTTTAAAAATTTTTGTAAAAAGTCTGATATTTTTATAAATTAACGCAGAAATTACCAAGATAAATTTACCATTATCATAAAGTACAATGTGTCACGAAAAAAAAAATCTCAAAATCAATAGGATACATTGAAGCATTCTGGAGCTATTACCACATAAAGTGACACTGGTCAGATTTTTTAAATTTGACCCCGTCACTAAGGGGTTAAAATACCTTTTTTTAAAATTTATAACCATTGCATTTTGGCGCTGGATGGCACTTTTTTCAAAGTAAAAAAAACCTTGATGTTGAAATGCGCTTGTTATAAATAAAAAGCCATAAAGGGGTCCAAAGTCAAATTTCATTCTAAATCCCTATCTATTTAGTCCCAAAATTTAAGCTATTGTGTAATATACCTATATTAAAAATTCCCTACTGTTCCTTTTCATTATCTATCTGCTATTCATTTTTTTCCAATTTACTGTACAATGATGCTTTGATTGAGATTTCCAGTGCTTGCTTGGATAATCAAATGAAGCATCGTCAGAGCAGGGGGCAGAGTCTGTGTTCACTGTCACAGCCCATGTCCCCTTCAGGAAACAAAGCATCATCAAGAGGCAGAGGCTGTGATCACTGTCACAGTCCCTGTTCCCTCCCTGAAATAAAGCATCATCAGGGGGCAGAGGCTGTGATCACTCTCACAGTCCCTGTCCTCTCCCTGAAATGAAGCATCATCAGGGGCAGAGGCTGTGATCACTGTCACAACCCCTGTCCCCTCCCTGAAATGAAGCATCATCAGGGGCAGAGGCTGTGATCACTGTCACAGTCCCTGTTCCCTCCCTGAAATAAAGCATCATCAGGGGGCAGAGGCTGTGATCACTCTCACAGTCCCTGTTCCCTCCCTGAAATAAAGCATCATCAGGGGCAGAGGCTGTGATCACTCTCACAGTCCCTGTCCTCTCCCTGAAATGAAGCATCATCAGGGGCAGAGGCTGTGATCACTGTCAAAGCCCTTGTTCCCTCCCTGAAACATAGCATCATCAGGGGCAGAGGCTGTGATCACTCTCACAGTCCCTGTCCTCTCCCTGAAATGAAGCATCATCAGGGGCAGAGGCTGTGATCACTGTCAAAGCCCTTGTTCCCTCCCTGAAACATAGCATCATCAGGGGCAGAGGCTGTGATCACTGTCACAACCCCTGTCCCCTCCCTGAAATGAAGCATCATCAGGGGTCAGAGGCTGTGATCACTGTCACAACCCCTGTCCCCTCCCTGAAATGAAGCATCATCAGGGGTCAGAGGCTGTGATCACTGTCACAACCCCTGTCCCCTCCCTGAAATGAAGCATCATCAGGGGCAGAGGCTGTGATCACTGTCACAACCCCTGTCCCCTCACTGAAATGAAGCATCATCAGGGGCAGAGGCTGTGATCACTGTCACAACCCCTGTCCCCTCACTGAAATGAAGCATCATCAGGGGCAGAGGCTGTGATCACTGTCACAACCCCTGTCCCCTCCCTGAAATGAAGCATCATCAGGGGCAGAGGCTGTGATCACTGTCACAACCCCTGTCCCCTCCCTGAAATGAAGCATCATCAGGGGCAGAGGCTGTGATCACTGTCACAACCCCTGTCCCCTCACTGAAATGAAGCATCATCAGGGGCAGAGGCTGTGATCACTGTCACAACCCCTGTCCCCTCACTGAAATGAAGCATCATCAGGGGCAGAGGCTGTGATCACTGTCACAACCCCTGTCCCCTCCCTGAAATGAAGCATCATCAGGGGCAGAGGCTGTGATCACTGTCACAACCCCTGTCCCCTCACTGAAATGAAGCATCATCAAGGTGCAGAGGCTGTGATTACTGTCACAGTCCTTGTCCCTTCCCTGAAACTAAGCATCATCAGGGGGCAGAAGCTGTGATCACTGTCACAGTCCCTGTCCTCTCCCTGAAATAAAGCATCATCAGGGGGCAGAGGCTGTGGTCACTCTCACAATCCCTGTGCCCTCCCTAAAATGAAGCATTATCATGGGGCAGAGGCTGTGATCACTGTCACAGCCCCTGTGCCCTCCCTGAAATGAAGCGTCATCAGTGATGCTTGTTTCAGGAGCTGTGCTCATCCCTGCTGGGTCTCTCCCTGTAAGCTGTGCACTGTGTGATCTGCACAGTGACAGCATCCACTCTATTGTCAGCTCAGATCAGTAATAATCAGAAGGCAACAAAACTGTGTCTGAAGGAGACTATCTCTGTCCCCGCTAGTGATGCCACTGGTCTCCTGCATGCCAGGTATTCTAACACCGCTCTGTGTCCTGCTGATTATTACTAATCTGCTCCTTTAAGTGTTGTACTTTGACACAAACCCTTCATATAAAAGCTGCACAGCACTGACACCCTCTTTACCTGTGGTATTGTGTGTATTAATGATTTATAAAAAAAATTGAATTTGAAACAATGGTTACTTTTTAAAGTAGGCACAAAATGACTGTATAAACCAAGCACGGGTGCTCGGTGCACGCTTGGCATGATAAAACAGTTCATTGCACTTTCATCAAATTTGTTTTCCAACATTCCCCTCTGACTCCTGCACAACTAGAGCTGCCAATCAAGGAAGAAAAGGGCAGAGGTAGACACAAAACAAGTAGGTAAGAAGGTGTACTAAATGCGTGAGCACAGTTTAATCAGTCATTTTGTTCTGGCAGACTCTCTCACAAGCGTATACATCGGTTGAGGGCTATCTGATGTTTTATCGGATAGCACTTGGACCAATGTTACACTAAGGGGAACTGCTGATCAGTGTTTTTCCACATGCAGATTTGGCATTTTGTGAGTGCATCCGATGATTGGACCATGCACTCCCATACAAGTCTACGGGTGCGTGGAAAACATTGGACTGCGCTCGAATAACATTTCCCTGCAGTCCAGTCTTTGTGGACTTAGACAATGGGGAATATGGAGAAATGCTGTTTTCCACACAGTGAAATGTAATTCTATCATCTGAGAGAATTGGAACATGCTAAGCTAACTGTCATGATTCCACCCTCAGTGTGTCTGGGATGCATTTACTGATGGTTCAGTCATCCAATCTGGTAGAGGGGCATGCTGAAGCTGTCTGTACTTTGATTGACAGCTCAGTGTCCAGTCTGGTGCAGGGTCGGCCTGAGCTGTCTGTGTTTTGATTGACAGCTTGGCCATCCAGTCTGAGACTGGGAGGTGCTGACTGTCTCTAGGTGTTCATTGTCTCAGGTGATTGCTCAGCTACTTAGCTGGGTTGTTAGTTCCAGATCTCTGTCAGACATAGCTACAGCTAAGTGTGATTGGTTTTCTCTGTGCTTAGTGTTTTGCCTGATGATCCTTTGTTGCCTGACCTTGGACCTCATTCTGACCATCCATTTGTTTAACACCTTTTTTCTGATCCTCTTTCTTCCTAGTATTTTGACCTCAGACCATTACCTGACTACATCTTTGCCTCTTTCCTCTGTTTATGAGGTATCCTCCAGGCTTTTCACTTCGGACTTCTTGACTCTCCAGATTCATGGCTCATCCATGAGAAGGGACTCAGTGTCACTCTGATTCTCTGATCAAACTCTAATCAGAGTTTGAGCCGAGTGTCATTTACATAATTGATCCAATTCTCTCATATGAGAAAATCTATGCTCATGTGACCCTTGCCTTAAAGTCTGTATTTTGTCCTAAATATATAGTTTTTGCGATTGGGTGTAATTAAGGATTTTGCACCATTTGCCTATAATCTCTTGTGTTGCAGAATGAGTTAGCTCATTCTGATGGAGATGTTTGTAACTCTTTCATCTTCTACTGGTCTCTTCTCAGCTGATTTATGATCACAGACCACATCAAAGTTGAGCTAAAGTTTGTGGTGATAAATCAGCTCAGAAACAGACAGATATGAGAGTTACTATTATCTCTCCCGTCAGAGCAAGCTTACTAATGGACTATCAGTTAATTCATTGAGCAGCCATCAATCTGCAAGAAAAAAGAAACTGTAGAAGGCAAATGACATGAAAAAAATTCTAACAAAACTCATAATGTTAAAAAAAAATATATATTTTTATCCTAAAAAATTATCGCCAAAAGTGTCCATATCCATTAATATCTTGTTTCTCAGAATTTATGATTTGTTGAAGTCAGGAAAAGTAAAACAAAGCACCATTATTAATTAGAATGATAATGACTTTATGGTGAATTGTCCATGTGATTAAACTAGAGCTCCCTGATTAATAAATGGTTACATCAGAAGTCACTATACATATATTAAATATACATGGAGCGTAGCTCAACTTTGATTCTTGGTGTCAACCCAGGATGTCTTAACCTCTATGTTCCCAGAAGAGATACATGAAGTTCTTAGACTTGATGCAATGTATAACAGTGCCCTCGCCTACTATGTGCCAATTATAATACTGGAGAATTCTTGTAAGGCATAAAGACTTTTGGGCATCAGAATCTGGGTCTGTCATTTCTTTACCCCCTAATGCTCCTGCGTACGTGCATCATTGCAAACAAATTAGCTTACCTGGAATAAAAAATAAAGATAGCAACAATTTGTGTCTACAGCTTCTATGCTGATTTAGGTTTCTCCATGGTTATAGACTGCAAAAATGTTCTGTGTAGTCCTGGGGTGGGCAAATAATTTTCCCAATGGGCCACATGAGAGACCGTGACTGTTGTGCAGCGTCAAACCAATAGGCTGAAATTAATTCTGCTCAATATTAATATTAACATATTAATTATAATTATTTTATATTAATATTAATAGTTTCACCTAATATTGAGCAGAATTAGGTATGCTGACATTCCCCCATCAGTATAATACCGCGCATACAGCCCCCTATATACAGAATGATCCTCCACAGTCTCCTATATAAAGCATGACCTTCCACATAGCCTCCCATATACAGCATGAGCCCGACTTAGCCTTTCCTATACAGCATGAGCCTCACATAGCCTCCTATATATAGCATAAGCCCCACTTAGCGTCCCTATGTACAGCATGAACCCCACATAGCCTCCCTATAAACAGCATTAACTACACATAGTCTCCCTATATACAGCATGAGCCCCATATAATCTCCCTAAATACCTCATGAGCATCCACATAGCTTCCCTACATGTAGGATAAGCCCCCACATTGTCTCCTATGTACAGGATGAACTTTTACATAGCCTCCTATATACAGGATTAGCCCCCACAAAGCTTCCCTATATACAGCATGAGCCCCAAATAGCCTCCCATATACAGCATGATCCCCCACATAGCCTATCTATGCAAAGCATGAGCCCCTACATAGCTTCTCATATATAGTATGACCCCCCATATATTCTCCCATATACAGTGTGTACCCCACATAGCCTCCTATGTACAGTATGAGCCCCTATATACAGAATGAGCCCCGCATAGCCTCCCTACATGCTGCATGAGCCCCACATAGCCTCCCTATAAACAGCATAAGCCCCGCATAGCTCTCTATGTGCAGCATGAGCCCAACATAGCCTTCAATATACAGTATGAACTCCACATAGCCACCTATATACAGGATGAGCCCCACATAGCCTACCTATATAAAGCTTGAGCACCACATATCCTCCTATATGCAGCATGAGCCCCACATAGCCTCATATATACAGCATAAGCCCCACATAGCCTCCTTATATACAGCAAGAGCCCCACATAGCCTCCCTACATACAGCATGAGCCCCACATAGCCTCCCTATATACAGCATAAGCCCCACATATCTCCCTATGTACAGCATGAGCCCAACATATCCTTCAATATACAGTATGAACCCCACATAGCCACCTATATACAGGATGAGCACCACATAGTCTCCCTATATACATCATGAGCTCCACATAGCCTCCAATATACACCAATATGATAAGATGATAGACATCATCATAACAGCTGTCTCATGTGTTGATTGATGGAAGAAGGTGCCAGCGACCCCTCCTCCATCAATGTATTCAAATCCAAAGATGCGGATAGCGGTGACAGGGGTTGTGGCGGTGGATGGACAGCAAATGAGGAAATGCACTGTGCATCTCATGGGCCACTGTTTATGCCCTTCAGCTTTCTCAGTCCCAGTTCTGGTGTAGCCTGATGCTGTAATAATGCTACAAATCTCTGCTTCCTGCTGTCCTATATTTGGCAGCTTAGCAAAAACAAGAAAGAGGAAAATGAGGTTGCAGACAAAAAGACTAATATATATATATATTTATATCTATATCTATATATATACATATATATATACAGTATATATGTATATAGGTGTAAAATGATCAGCACAATATATGAAAGAAAATCATACTCCAATGGCCACATATGCACAATAAATATAATAGTGCAGATAAAATGCTAAGCTAAAAGTATAATAAAATAACCCATACAAAGAGCCAAATACATGCACTATACACAATGTGCTTTCCCTAACCTAGAATCTTCTCAAAATGCATTGCTTAAAAACCCCCCTTGCACAATAAAATAACATCGTCCGGACCCGCCGATAAGGTGGGGCTTGGTCAATATTCTAATGAGTATGGGGGCCTACAGATGATGTTGGAGGGGATTGGATCGCTGATCCTTCTGTTCTCAGTAACATAAGAAATCTGGTAGTGGTTCCCTCGTAGACAATACATGTGCATTCGGCTGGCTGAGTGTTCCTGTTTATGGAGCGTTTGGTAGAGATAGCTGCTGGCTGAGTAATCAGATAAACCATGTTGCGGCTGACAGCTATCTATTGTGTATGGGGGTCCCAAAGGCCCTTTCAGATTGGCCAATAATTAGGAAACAACTATTTATACATATTCTCATTCTTGATTATCAGCATATCTAAAAAGGCCAGTGTCACAGATGTGTCAGAGGCTGCAGACCGTTGCACTGCATCTGTCTGCAGAAGGTCTCGTTGGTTCGCTTTGCAGACTGGTGGCCACCTCCCCTGGTGCTAATGACCATACCTGGACCTGGGTGTTTGTAACTCCCTACTTTCTGTTGGAAAGTGCGGGTGTTATTTCCACTTCTCTGTTGAAACTTGGACCTGTAGCAGTCTGCTAGCTTCCTCTTAGAGTTTGGTGGGCGTTGGCGTTTCTCTCCGAGTCTTCTCTAGCTAAGTGTTTCCCTGGTTTCATTTATTCTTACTGTCTTTAGTGTTCGTGGGATTGACTAGCACTTCCTGTCCTCCCCGGTGTGGGGCTTATTGCCAGGGTCACACAGGGACTAGGCATCCTGTTTGGCGATAGGTGCAGAACCTATATAGGGATGGTAGGACAGACAGGGTGATGTGAGATCATTCTAGGGGTCTCCACTTCCCCTTCCCTTATCCCTTTGTGTTGCACTTAGTCTGTCCTACACTGTGCGTGACAACCAGCAAAATGAGATTAGCTTTCTTAAAAAATATCATTATTGCAGCACATCATCCTGTGTAATCAGGAAATGTGCTGCCAGAAAAATGATAGTCTATGCACACAGAATGTTGGTTGGTCTCTGTAAAAAGGCCATTAAATGTTAATTGGCTACATGCCAGCCAATCTGCAGTCTTTTTGTGGCTTATTTACAATGGCCAACAAATGTTCCTTGAGCACAGAATGACAATCTTTCTGTGTCCATAGGCATTGGTTTAAAAAAACATTATAGATTGTCAGCTCATATGGAAAATATTTTTACCTGATGTCTGCATGTAATAATGTTCCGATTTCTAGCCTGACTCTGTAATAGTGTCCCCCGTCCTAGGCTCCTTCCTGTAATAATATCCCCATCCTGGTCCCTTTCCTGTAATAATGTCCTATATACTGGCCCCTTCCTTTAATAATGTCCCCTTCCTAGACCCCTTTAAGTACTAATTCCTTCTATCCTGGGTCCTTATAGGTATAACATCCCCTATCCTTGGCCTCTTGTAAATGTCTTCAGTATGAAAGTGATTGGCAGTGCATGACATCGCTGCCATGTGCCGACCCAGACTAGAGCATTGATTTTAGCTTCCAGACTCTGATTGGCCGATAGAGTGTATTGCTGTACAGTGTGTCGGCGGGTCTCTGCTCCACAATATATTTCAGCTGATTTTGTGGTCCAAGGACACATGTATAGCTGAAATAGCCGCTGGTAGAGTTGAGCGACTTTGGTTGGATCAGGTTTCATGAAACAAAATTTGTTTCAGATGAAACTGGTCCGACTAGGGCAAAAAAAGTCGGAGTTTCGTCCGAAACACGACCCCAATGCAAGTCAATGGGAAATAAAAGTCGGCATTGAGCGAATGACATTCATCCACTCAATGCTGACTTTTATTCCCCATTGACTTGCATTGGGGTCGGGTTTCGGACAAAACTCCGACTTTTTTTTGCCCTAGTCGGACCAGTTTCATCTGAAACAAATTTTGTTTCATGAAACCCGATCCGACCAAAGTCGCTCAACTCTAGCCGCTGGCATTGGAGGCCCACCTCCAGCATGCGCTCGTGACTAGTCGCACCCTCTGCCACGGCAATTGGTAGGCTCCTGATCTTCCATTATAGGATACAGTCATGGCCAAAAGTATTGACACCCCTGCAATTCTGTCAGATAATATTCAGTTTCTTCCTGAAAATGATTGCAAACACAAATTCTTTGGTATTATTATCTTCATTTATTTGTCTTAAATGAAAAAACACAAAAGAGAATGAAGCAAAAAGCAAAACATTGATCATTTCACACAAAACTCCAAAAATGGGCCAGACAAAAGTATTGGCACCCTCAGCCTAATACTTGGTTGCACAACCTTTAGCCAAAATAACTGCGACCAACCGCTTCCGGTAACCATCAATGAGTTTCTTACAATGCTCTGCTGGAATTTTAGACCATTCTTCTTTGGCAAACTGCTCCAGGTCCCTGATATTTGAAGAGTGCCTTCTCCAAACTGCCATTTTTAGATCTCTCCACAGGTGTTCTATGGATTCAGGTCTGGACTCATTGCTGGCCACCTTAGATGTCTCCAGTGCTTTCTCTCAAACCATTTTCTAGTGCTTTTTGAAGTGTGTTTTGGGTCATTGTCCTGCTGGAAGACCCATGACCTCTGAGGGAGACCCAGCTTTCTCACACTGGGCCCTACATTATGCTGCAAAATTTGTTGGTAGTCTTCAGACTTCATAATGCCATGCACACGGTCAAGCAGTCCAGTGCCAGAGGCAGCAAAGCACCCCCAAAACATCAGGGAACCTCTGCCATGTTTGACTGTAGGGACCGTGTACTTTTCTTTGAATGCCTCTTTTTTTCTCCTGTAAACTCTATGTTGATGCTTTTGCCCTAAAAGCTCTACTTTTGTCTCATCTGACCAGAGAACATTCTTCCAAAATGTTTTAGGCTTTTTCAGGTAAGTTTTGGCAAACTCCGGCCTGGCTTTTTTATGTCTCGGGGTAAGAAGTGGAGTCTTCCTGGGTCTCCTACCATACAGTCCCTTTTCATTCAGACGCCGACGGATTGTACGGGTTGACACCGTTGTACCCTCGGACTGCAGGGCAGCTTGAACTTGTTTGGATGTTAGTGGAGGTTCTTTATCCAACATCCGCACAATCTTGCGTTGAAATCTCTTGTCAATTTTTCTTTTCCGGCCACATCTAGGGAGGTTAGCCACAGTGCCATGGGCTTTAAACTTCTTGATGACACTGTGCACGGTAGACACAGGAACATTCAGGTCTTTGGAGATGGACTTGTAGCCTTGAAATTGCTCATGCTTCCTCACAATTTGGTTTCTCAAGTTCTCAGACAGTTCTTTGGTCTTCTTTCTTTTCTCCATGCTCAATGTGGTACACACAAGGACACAGGACAGAGGTTGAGTCAACTTTAATCCATGTTAACTGGCTGCAAGTGTGATTTAGTTATTGCCAACACCTGTTTGGTGCCACAGGTAAGTTACAGGTGCTGTTAATTACATAAATTAGAGAAGCATCACATGATTTTTCAAACAGTGCCAATACTTTTGTCCACTCTCTTTGTTATGTTTGGTGTGGAATTATATCCAATTTGGCTTTAGGACAATTCTTTTTGTGTTTTTTCATTTAAGACAAATTAAATGAAGATAATACCAAAGAATTTGTGTTTGCAATCATTTTCAGGAAGAAACTGAGTATTATCTGACAGAATTGCAGGGGTGTCAATACTTTTGGCCATGACTGTACATATCATTGTGTTTGGGATGGAGATCATGTTCTATAATGTGTTCATTCCCAGGTGTTTTCAATAATGTTGATTTCAGTCTTCAAGTGGAATTCAGAAATGATCAGTTAGTAAAAGACTATAATCAACGTAAAACATTTAAATGTGTCTGTAGAAACACAAAGCTTGCATACAATATATTAGGCATGGCTACTTCTGTGTGATTTAAATATAAATTAATGGAGAAAAAAATAGTTTTTTTACTGACTACAATGCATGGCGCTTAAATACTTAATTAGAATGACACAGCTAATTAATAAGTTTTTTTCCAATTATAAATTAACTCAGGATCAGAACTCTGGCTTTGCATGTAATTTCCTATAATAGCAAAAGCTACAGTAAAACATGTCTCCTACCAACCGTAACTTTAAAAAAAAAAAAAACATAGTCAAGTTCTCTGTGGGTTTAGACTTTTCAGTAAATTATCTCTATGGGGACTTTTTATTATTGTTTATTCATTATTTTCCATTATTTTCCATTTTTTTGCAAACATACTTTAATAGGATAGAATCAAATTCATTTATTTAAATCAGGGGTCCTCAAACTTTTTAAACAGGGGGCCAGTTCACGGTGCCTCGGACCATTGGAGGGCCAGGATATAGTTTTAAAAAAATGATGAACAAATTCCTATGCACACTGCACATATCTTATTTTGAAGTGAAAAAACAAAACAGGAACAAATACAATATTTAAAATAAAGAACAAGTAAAGTTAAATCAACAAACTTACCGATATTTCAATGGGAACTATGGGCCTGCTTTTGGCTATTGAGATGGTCAATGTTCGGTTCCATATTTGTCACTGCTAGTCGTAACAAGTGAAGCAATTTTTTTCTTTCTTGATATAATTGTTTCCTAGGAATTCCAAATTGCTATTAGTAAAATACCAATATATATACAGCACTACAAAAACAATATACCAGCAATAAAATTGCCCACACAGAGGACATACAGACTGCACTGACCATCAATGCAATGTGATCAGTGCCTATCAATGCAGCCTTGCCAGTCCATATAATTTCAGCCTCACCAGTGCCCATATTGGTGGAAATCCGCTTTAACCTCAGGCTCAGACTGGTGTGGTGTAAGAGTCCTCAATAGGCAGGTAAATGTCCCCAATAGGCAGCATTGGTCCCCAATAGGCAAGTAAATATCCCCAATAGGCAGCATAGGTTTCCAATAGGCAGCATTGGTCCCTAAAAGGCAGGTTAAGGTACCAGTAGGCAGCATAGGTCCCCAATAGGCTGAATAGGTCCTCTAGGCAGCATAGGTCCCCAATAGGCTGAATAGGTCCTCAATAGGCAGCATAGGTCCCCAATAGGCAGCATAGGTCCTCAATAGGCAGCATAGGTCCCCAATAGGCAGTATAGGTTCTCAATAGGCAGCATAGGTCCCTAATAGGCAGCATAGGTCCCAAATAGGCAGCATAGGTCCCCAATAAGCAGGTATATGTCCTAATAAGCAGCATTGGTCCTCAATATGCGGCATAGGTCCCCAATAGACAGGTAAATGTCCCCAATAGGCAACACAGGTCCCCAATAGGCAGCACAGGTTCCCAATGGACAGGTAAATGTCCCCAATAGGCAGGTAAATGTCCCCAATAGGCAGCACAGGTCACCAATAGGCAGGTAAATGTTCTCAATAGGCAGCACAGGTCACCAATAGGCTGGTAAATGTCCCCAATATGCAGCACAGGTCCCCAATAGGCAGGTAAATGTCCCCAATAGGCAACACAGGTTCCCAAAAGGCAGGTAAATGTCCCCAATTGGCAGGTAAATGTCCCCAATAGGACCCAGCGTTAAAAAAAACAGTACTCACCTATGTCCCCCGCTTCTCTGAAGAGGCGCCCGCTCATCTCTGTCTTCTTCTGGCTCAGGCACAGGCGGCATGACGTCATCAGGCCGCGTAGGTGGTGTGATGACAATTACGTCATCTGTGTTTGCTTGCTGCATACGGAGGGCTGCGCAATGCCTTTCCTCGGCGCCTCGCTGTTCTGCCTACGATTACATAGCATGCCGGCATTGAACTGCAGTGAAGTTCAATGTCGGCCGGGCCCAAGGGGCAGGATAAGGGTCCTCGGTGGGCCGTATGTGGCCAGCGGGCCATAGTTTGATGGTTGAGCAAAAATATTGATGTACCGCCAATACTAGAGGACTTTGAAAGTTCAATAGAAGGCACCTAAATTTGTAGCCGGCGTTTTCTGAGAGTTAGAAAGATTTTAAAAAAGAACAAACACTCTTACTTATCTCATCATCCCAGTAGCTGTCTAAGTGCCGCCACTCCCCATTTGGTCCTCTGCAAAACTTTGTTCTGCCATTTTTTTCCTTCTTTCAAGCATCAATGTGAGCAGGGAGGAAGATGCAGTAACGGGTCGGAGGCAGAGCAAGCGTTAATGTAGGGTTTAATTTAATAGGTATACTCACAGGGAGATAAAACAGTATAAAGGAACACAGGGGACGTAACTCAGGGGAAGCGGGTGTGAAGCATAGGGTAGGAAGTTCAAGGATAGCAAACTTATAAGTCTGACGACTTCAGAATGTGGTTAGTTCAGGATGTGGACATTGGCGCCAAAGCAGTGGTGCATAAGGGGTCCGGTATGGTCCTGGAAAAGATGGCTCTCTGGATCCTGGCGGCGGCAGTGATTCCTCGTGGTACAGTGGACTCCTGGAAAAGATGATGTCTTGGCTCCTGGCGGGGAAGGTGACTCCTTGTGGTCCGGTCGGTGATCGGTGTGTCAGGAAATGATGAGCCGGACAGAGCACAGTCTGTCCCCCTGTCAGCATACAGGGACAATGAGCAACTCAATTGAGGTATAAAGGGAAACCCCTCGCAGCCGGTGTCCCAATTGTCCCGTCGGTGTCTGCGCAGGCATATGTCCTGACTGGGCGTCCTGTCATTCACGGTCAGCGATGTCAGAACGGAAACCAGGTACGTCATTGTCTGCAGTCCCTGTTAACAGCTTTTAGCCTCTGCTGGTTTTTGCCCCCTCTGGCAGTTGCCCCCTCCAGAAAAGCCTTGACACTGCCCTCCTGATGAAAGCAGGTAGGGTTTTCCTGCTGTTGAACATTCAGAACGATCTATTTGAGTAGTTGAATCAGGTTGAACTGACGGGGTGGGGAGGCTCCCAGTTGTGGTAGAGCAGCCATTCTAGGAATTTCAGATGTTCCAGGGGTCTCGGATATGAGCTCTCCTTCCGGCCTCACTATTGGTAGCCTCGGATATTCTTCTTCACAATCGCTATGAACTAAGGGATGGCTCTCGGCAACACTGGGTTTTTCTTCTTCTAAAACAGGCTCCCTGGACAGGCAGTGCCGGAGCATGTTTCGGTGTACTATGTGAGGGGAGGCATCTTTTTCTCCCTCAGGCTGGACTTCGTAGACGGGTCATTCAGAACTTACTCGCCATTTTACCCAGTACGGTGCTTTCTCCAATCGATAGTCAAGTTTATCTTGAGGGTGCTTCTCTCGTACCAACACCCGATCTCTGGCCTGTAGAGCTGTCCCTCATAGAGGAGTTTTCTCAGAATGCTCCAACTCCTGAAACCAGGTCTGTACCAGGCGATGTAGTGTTTGCAGCCGAAGGAGATGTTCTCGTACCCAAGTAGACACCCCGGTCCATGGGTAGTCCTCCTCTGGGTCCAGCTCCAGCTCTGTGATCTCTTTTCCTGGTCTGCCGAAGAGCAGTGTGTAAGGGGTGCACCCTGTGGTGTGATGTACGCGGTTGTTGTATACACACACCAGTCCTGCGCTTGTACTTGTTCCTGTGTGACTGCCAACATCCTGGCAGGACTCTGGAACCCAGGGACCTCTTCAGCCTCAAATTCTTCATCTCAGTCAGGACCAGGCTTCTCATATGTCACTCTGGACAACTCATCCGCGAGAGTGTTTTCAGCTCCCCTTCTGTAGGCAATCTTATACCGGTATTTAGCCATGCTTGCCACCCACCATTGTTCCAGGGCCCCTAACTTGGGGTTTTCCAGGTGGGCCAGTGGGTTGCTGTCGGTGCGCACCAGAACTTCAGACCCTGACAGGTATTCCACGAACTTCTCCGTCATAGCTCACACTAATGCCAGCAACTCCAACTTGAACGAGCTGTAGTTGTTCGGATTCCATTCGGATTCATGAAGACAACGACTTGCGTATGCAATCACTCGCTCCTTCTCTTCCTGAACCTGCGACAACACAGCTCCTAGTCCCCATACAAGCTCCCATCAGTATGTAGACTGAAGGGCCAAAAGAAGTCAGCGTAGGTCAGGATGGATGCTTCTGTTAAAGTCACTTTCAAGGCTTGAAATGCTTTCTCCTGCTGTTCTCCCCACTACCAGGTTATTCCCAGAAAAGCCCGGACATCCTTGACAGCCTTCGGGATGGGCCAATCTTGCACTGCTGCAATCTTTTCACGGGATGGATGTACTCCTTCCACAGAGACCACATGTCCTAGGCAGAGATGAGCGACTTTGCCTTTTTTCGGGTCGAGTAGGGTTTCATGAAACCCGACTTTCGCAAAAGTCGGGTCGAACGCAATTGGCTGATTATCGTGAAAAGTCGAAGGCCGACTGAAACACGAAACCCAATACAAGTCAATGGGGATTGAAAAGTCGGCAGTGAGTGGAGGACAGGAAGCACACCTACAGTGCCCATTTTAATGCCAAAAACATCAATTCTTATTACTTAAGCTTGCCTTAATTTACTTTATAATAATAGTTAGGCATTGAAAACTGGGGGTTATTTGGCTAAAGTTGTGGGGGGTAGGGCTGGCTCCAGATTTTCGTGGGCCCAGGGCCAAAGAGTGTCAATGGGCTCCTTTAACACATGCCACAATTCATGATCCTCTGATACGGCAGAGAAATAGCGGTATAGTACAATGAAAAATACTTCACTTCTTACATCACATGACTGATATCCATTTTAAATTCTCCAATAGCTCCAAAAACGGACAGTATATTACTCCATACAGTATTATGGCCACCGCATAATGCGCTATACAGAGTAATGAGGCCCATATATTTCTCCATACAGAATCATTGGTCCCATGTAATGTTCCATACAGTATATGATGAGCTCCACATAATGCTACAGTATATGTTGGTCCCCATGGATGAAGCTCCACTGTTTTATGGGCCCAAATAATGCTCCATATATAATAGGCCCCATTTCTAATGCTCCAGTGCATAATGGGCCCTGTAAATGCTGCTCCAGTGTCTGATGTCCACCTTTGGAATGCTCCAGTGTATGGTGGGCCCCATATATCATTCTCCAGAGTATAGTGCTCCCCAAAAATTGCTCCCAACCTTTAAAACAATTAAATAAGTCTCCTCGCTAGGGAATCCCTGTACTAGTCTGGACTCCTCGTCGTCCCCATCTTCCATCTCTCTGCACTTGGACTGTTTAGGCAGAGGGCATACAGACGTGAAGTCATCGCGCTCTCTGACCAGAATGTAACTGTCAGGAAATGCGGAAGACGTCACGGCGGTGGAGCAGGGAGAGGTAAGTATTTCAACTTTGCAAGTGCTGTGATCCTGAGCAAGCAGGGGGGGCCCACTCGTTAGCGGCAGCACTGGCACAGGGCTCCTCATAGAATGGCGGTGTGTCTGACGGCGGGTGGGCTCCCACCTGCAGAGACACTTTTGCGTACTATGAGGGGCCCTGTGCCAGTGCCTTCGCCCATGAGTATGCCCCCCCGCCTGCTCAAGTAACTTGCACTTTCATCTGCATCTTCCTCTTTGTCACCGTGTAAGGTGGTATAGTATGCGGGAAGGGGAACCTGAGTTTCATCAGGGTCAGATTCTGGCTGTGCAGCGTGCGAGGGGAATGTAGTGGTCTGGGTCAATGTACCAGCAGAATTATCTAGCAGTGGCTGGGTTTCAGTGCACTTGTGGCGCCCCCAGGAGTACGGTCACAACAGTGGCATTACCTTCCTCCTAGGGAGTGTGATGTCATGCTTGGGAGCAACGAAGGATCTCTCTAGCAGTTAAACCAACACACAACACAGTTCCCACTCCAGGCCAGCAGGGAGAGCTCTGAACCTGACTGCTGAGGAACTGCTCTCTGTGGTCGGGAGGAGGGAAGTTAGGGCAGTCTGTGAAAGGAAGGGGAAGTGTGTGGATGTGAGAAGGGGAGCTGGAGGATGAGCAGAGTTAAGGCTCATTCCTAGCTGGAGGGCATGGTCCGGAATCTGGTCTCCGAGTTTGTAGGGACACTTATGGTCCTGCAGCAGAAACTGGAGGAAGTAGCAGCTGTAAATGCTCTGTTCCCAACTAAGGCTCGGAGGCCCCAGCAGCGACTTGTGTGAGCCAGAAGGAAAAGGCTATGGCTGCCTGCCATACGAGAAAGTTTCAAAAGAGAGTCAACAGGGGGAACTTCAGTGAACTCAGTACTGCGAGTACCTCAGATAAGCGCTAGAACGGAGGCCACACTACCTATCTGAAGAGACAGAATTCCTAATTTGTTTCCAGGCTAACCAACTCCTTCTCCATCTGTACTCTGGGTCCTGTACGGCACTTACCAAGTACAGGTAAAGGAACTGCACGACTGTGTCTGTCATCTTTCTCCTGCGCCTGGCGCATGTCTCTGCTACATCCTGCACTGCACAACATCTACCTACTCTTTCATCTGCCCTGCGACTACGGCCCTACCTGTGCAGGGCTTCTACATCTTAGCTGCACCACAACATCTGTCCCAGAGAAGTGATACTGCAGCACTGGTCAATCTGATCAGAAACCACAGGTGGCGTCATGTATCATTCACCTATAATTCATCCTCCTCTGCCTCTTCTTCCTCCACCTCGTCCACGAGACTTCCCTGACCAGACAATGGCTGACTGTCATCAAGGCTTCCCTCCTCCTCTTCCTCCTCGGCTGCAGACACCTGCTCCTTAATGTGCGTCAAAGTTTGCATGAGCAGACGCATAAGTGGGATGCACATGCTTATGATGGCATCGTCTTCGCTTACCAACTGTGTGCATTCCTCAAAACACTGAAGGACTTTACAGAGGTCTTTCAGCTTTGACCACTTCACACCTGTCAACTCCATGTCTGCCCTCAAACTGCCTGGCCGTGTATCCTCCCACAAATGCATTATGGCCTGCCTCTGTTCGCACAGCCTCTGAACCATGTGCAGGGTGGAGTTCCACCTTGTTGCAACGTTGATAATTAGGCAGTGCTTGGGAAGGTGGAGCAATCGCTGCTGCTTCTGCATATGAATGGACTGTACGGGCGACCGGCGGATGTGCGAGCACAGTCTTCGCACCTTATGGAGTAGGGCTGTTAACTCCGGATAATTATTGAGGAAGCACTGCACCACCAGGTTCAAGGTGTGAGCCAGGCATGGTTTGTGTCAGAGCTTTGAAAGGGCTATGGCTGCCACAAAATTCCGGCCGTTATCACTAATTGTCTTGCCTGCCTCAAGATGTAGACTGCCCAGCCATGACTCAGATTGTCACTGCAAGTAGTCGGCCAGTACCTCCGCGGTGTGTCTGTTGTCACCCAAACATATCATCTTTAACACAGCCTGCTGACGCTTACCACTAGCTGTTCGATAGTGGGACACCTCGTGTGCAATACTGGCAGCTGCGGATGGAGTGCTTGTGCGACTGCGCTCTGTGGATGAGCTTTCGCTTCTGGAGGAGGAGGTGGAGGAGGATCGAGCGCCTACAGCCTATCAGAACTGTCACACTGACAGCTAGATAGCGTTCCCGCTAGGGTGACCTGGGCTGGATAACGGACAGCAGAATGTCTACTCACCACGGTGAGAGCCTGCAGTGCTGATAATGATAGCTTGGCTGTAGGACCTGCGGGGAGGGCGGAACGTTGGTGAGACGCCCGGGGTCCGCAGGACCTGCGGTCACGTGACCGCGCATCAGAGGGAGTGGGCGGAGCCACAGGCAAGCTCCAGGGGCGCTAGCAATTGTACAGAGAGTAACGTGGCTCACAGAATAACAGTAGTCAAATCGAAATCAGGTCAAAACATGGGGCGGACGGCGAGGTACAGAAGGGAGGTACAGAGACAGGTCAAATAACGTATCCAAGGGTCACACACAGAATGGGCGGTGCGGTACAGGAAGGATATTCTCAAGAGGGGTCAAATAACATAGCCAGGGGTCATACACAGGATAGTCAGAGAAGTGCAAAATCAGCAGGCAATTGACGTAATCCGAAACAGGACCAAATCAAACACCGGACAGACAGACAAGGATTGGCACGAAGCACAGGCAGAACAGGGTCAGGCACACTCAACTAGGAGTATAAACGACAGGGGGCGGCTCTAACATGAGGCTATAAAAACCCTCCCAGGGTCCACAGAGAGGCTTTACAAGTTAACTCCTACATCTCCTACCCTGAGATCTCAATAAACCATGACACAGCCAACTGTTTCCTACCGCAGCTGTCCCCTGTGGACCCTGCATCCACCACATTAACCCAGTACGCAGTGATGGACACGTAACGGCCCTGGCCATGCCTACTGGACCATGCATCTGTTGGGAGGTGCACCTTTCCACTCACTGATTGCTTAAGTGCATGGACAATGCGGTCTTTCACTTGCAGGTGGAGGGCTTGGATGTCTTTTCGAGAAAAGATGTGCCGACTGGTTAGGTCATAGGCATAGGCCATAAGCTCGCGGAAAGCTTCGCTTTCAACCAACCGGTAGGGCATGATCTCTAACGAGATTAATGTAGTTTGGCAATGTGGGCGTTCAAACACGGTGTACGCGGATGAGAGGATGAGTACTTTCTTGTCCTACTGAGAATCTCTGGTAGGGTGAGCTGGACTTGAGAGCTGCATATGGTGGAACTAGCAGTGGACATGGCGGACTGAGAGAGGGTTGGTGATGGTGGTTTTGCTGATGGCCTAGATTCAGTCTTTCGTAGCAATAACATTGTGATTCCCTGACTGCTTTGGCCTTGCGACGAAACCTCAACATTTGCTGCTGGTGGTGTGCTAACCAGTGGGCTTACAGTGGGGGAAGCGATGTAGCGCTGCATTTGGAGCAGGTGCACATGTGGTACGTGGGGTTTGGTAGTCCGTCCACGCTTGCAAGTGCAAGGTGGTTAAATATCTAAGCATGCAACTGGTATTCAAATTTCTCTGATTTTTCCCCCAGCTAAAGGTCTTTGCGCACTTCTTACGGATAACCTTTGCCTGATCATTAGGATTTTGTTCAAAAAAGTGCCACACTACACTCTTCCTACTATGGAAGACATTTTGAGGCCTTGCACGCTGTGTTAATTTGACCGTCTGGCCAAGCTGTCCTGCAACTCTTTGGGTTTGTGTAAACCATTTTTTGGACTGCTACGGGCTTGCCAGATAACAGCTGTTGCGATGTCGATGCCTGCTGCGGATCCTCCTCCTCCTCTTCTGAGCTATTGGCAGCTGCGCCCTCTTCCCCCAATGGATGCCAATCTGGGTCAAAAACTGGGTCATCCATCACCTCCTCTTCAATTTCATGTGCACCTTCCTCTGTGTCACCATGTAGGGTGGTATAGTATGCGGAAAGGGGCACCTGAGTTTCATCAGGGTCAGATTCTGGCTCAGTACACTGCGAGGACAATGTAGTGCTCTGAGCGAATGTACCAGCAGAAAAATCTAGCAGTGGCTGTGCATCAGTGCACTCCATGTCAGATTCATCTTGGACTGGGGAATTCATGATTTGACTTGATAACTAGGCATGGTATGTGAAAAGAGCTCCATGGAGTAATCTGTAGTGTGGCCTGCCGCATCCTTCACTTTTGGAAGGGGTGAAGGACACAAGGAAAGGTGTTGTTCCTGACCAGGAGCCTCCACTGACGACTCAGTGCATTTATTTTTTGAAACTTCAGAAGAGGAGGCGATAGAGCTGGAGGCTGTGTCAGCAATGTAAGCCAAAACTTGTTCCTGAAGCTCCGGCTTTAAAATCGGTTTACCTACTCCCAGGAAATGGAGTCTTCGAGGCCTTGTGGAGCCAGACGATGATGCAGGCTCAACACCTCCTGCCTTAGGTGCTATTGTGCTTTTGCCATTACCAGCAGATGCACCACCACCCCCACCACAATTAGTACCAGATGGCAACCCCGCCCACTTCCATGGCCTCTTCCACCATACTTCCTCATTTTTGGAAAAATGTACCCAAAATACCACCAGCTATATGGTACTGTAAAAGAAGGTACAAGGTGTATATAGTATTGTGGATAATTTGAATCTCCCTAGACATTTTAGGAGGTTGAACTATTATCTCAGGCCCACTATAGATTACACCTCAATTGAACAGGCTGAAATAGGCAGATGTATGACCATGCACAAGGAGTGTAGGCAGGTGTATGACAAAGTACAAGGTGTATATAGTATTGGGGAGAACTGGAAGCTCCCTAGAGATTTTAGGAGGCTGACAACGATGCTCTCAGTCCAAGTATGGCAGCAGGCAGCCTAATAAGCAGGACTGCTGCACACAAAAGTGTGGAAAAATGAACGCTTGGTAACTGTGCAGAAAAGAGGAAGAAAAGTATTTTTGCTTTCAAAAAAGCAGTTTGCACAGCAGTGTGCAAACAGCAATGCAGCTATCAGGGAGCCTTATAAGGCAGCCTAATAACCAACAGAGCTGATGCACAAAAAATATAGCCTCCCCTGTCACTGCACACAAACTGTTGTGTTGTGCAGTGGAAACTGCTAACAGCAGAAGCAGTTTTTTTGGTTCTTTTTCCCTGCCTAACACTCTCCCTTATTCAGAATCAGCAGCAGCAGCAGCTCTCCCTATGCTAAGATCGGCATAAGTAAGATGGCGGTCGGCGTGCACGCTCTTTTATAGCCCCTGTGACGCCACACAAAGCAAGCCAATCACTTGCATGCTCTTCTCAAAGATGGTGGTGACCGATGCCTATGTCATCGCGTTGCCCACAGTGTGCGTCCTCCATCATTGACTGAAAAAGGGCGCTGGAAGCATCATTTGAAACGCGACTTTGGCGCTCTGGTCGCCGACCTCGAGGCCGACCTCACGCTATGGTCGGGTTTCGTTTCATGAAACCCAACTTTAGCGAAAGTCGGCGACTTATGAATTTGACAGACCCGTTTCGCTCAACTCTAGTCCTAGGTATTCAATTTGGGTGCAGATCAAATGGCACTAGGATGGTTTTACCTTCAGTCCATGCCTCTGGAGCTGGCTCAGTACTTGCTCCAAACGCTACAGGTGTTTTTGGAATGTGGCGGCATAGACAATTGTATCATCTAGATAGATCAAAGTGACTTAGAAATTCAGGTCACCCAAGCACCTCTCCATCAGTCGCTGAAAAGTTCCAGGAGCATTGGCTAGCCCGAACAGCATTCTATTAAACTCAAACAGGCCCATAGGTAGTATGAAGGCCGTCGGTCGTGTTCGGACATCGGCACTTGCCACTAAACACTGGCCAGATCTAGGGTAGAGAAGTATCTCGCTTGTCCCTGGGTGGATAAGGACTCCTCAATTCAGGGTAACAGGTACGAATCCCGCACAGTGCAGGCATTTAACTTGCAATAGGCTACTTTCACACATCAGGTTTTCGGCGTCAGGCGCGATCCGGCGTCGTGCCGGAACGCCGGATCCGGCAAATGTTTAGTAAAACCGGATGTGAAGGATCCGGTTTTCTGCCGGATCCGTCTTGTTCTTGACAGACAAAACCGGATCCGTCTCATCCGGTTCATCCGTTTTTCTATCCGTTTTTCGACGGATTACGCCGGATCCGGTTTTTAAAATTGACCCTTGTGGCCTTCCGAAAGGGATTGGCTACTGGAAAACTATATATAGCATGTTCCTACAGCCCTTCTTTGACAGGTTGTCGAGGAGAAAGTGCAGGTTGGAGAGAAGGGCAAGTTACTGGCGAAGATGGATGTTGTGATTGGAAATATTTTGAAGAATTTGGCGGATTTTATAGCGGAGGCGAATCGTTTGAGGGTGATTGTTCTGGAGAAGGAGAGAGCGAGACAGCAGCGCATCAGGCATCGTAGACGACGTTTGTGGATCCACCCCATCACAGCCAAGAGAATGACGCGTGGGGTCTATTCTACACTCTGCATGGACCTTCGACGAAACCCGGATAAATTTTTTGGATATGTTCGGATGAAAATGGAGAATTTTGATTACTTGGTGGAGCGCATTGCACACCTCATAAGAAAAGCAGACACCTATTGCCGCTTCTCTGTTTCACCCGCAGAGCGTCTGATGGTGACTTTAAGGTAAGCCACATTTATTGGATGTGATCGCATCAGAGCACACTTTCACTGCAATCTTGTTGGTGGTAGTTTGTATCTCCAAGTGTTATAGCTGAGGTTTGGTATGTAATGCTGTGATTTTAAACTAATTGATTGTTTTTTAATTCCCCACAGATTTCTTGCAACTGGAGAATCCCTTTCGTCACTGCATTTCCAGTACAGACTCGGGATTTCCACCATATCAGGAATAGTGAAGTACACATGCCGTGCACTGTGGGACTCCTTAGCTGAAGAGTTTTTACCAGAGCCCACAACAGAGAGGTGGATTGAAATTGCTGACAAGTTTCAACAGATATGTCAGTTTCCCAACTGCTTGGGCGCTGTGGACGGGAAACATATCCGCATTGTAAAGCCAGCCGGATCGGGATCGGAATATTTCAATTACAAGAAATATTTTTCAATTGTCCTCATGGCCATCGCTGACGCGGAATACAAATTTATTGCTGTGGATATTGGGGCCTATGGCCGCTCCAATGACTCTCAAGTTTTCAAACTGTCTGCCATGGGGCGTAAACTGTATGGAAACACCTTCCAGTTCCCACCCCCTAGACCGCTGCCGCAAACATCTGGTCCACCTATGCCATTTGTCTGTGTAGGGGACGAAGCCTTCCAGCTGTCAGAACACCTTTTGAAACCATACTCTAGCAGAGGATTGACAAGACCAAAACGCATTTTTAATTACCGCCTCACAAGAGCAAGAAGAATGGTTGAATGTACCTTTGGTATTCTGACAGCCAAATGGCGGGTCCTATTGACTGCGATCAACCTCAAGACAGAAACTGTTGACGAAGTGATCAAAGCTTGCGTGGTACTCCACAATTTTGTTATCTGCAAGGAACCCATTTCCATTGAGGACACCTCTGAAGAAACCACCTTGCAAGATTACCATGACATTACCACTAGAAGTTCTGTGACGGTTTCAGTAATGAGGGACAATTTTGCACTATACTTTATGTCACCTCAAGGCAGAGTACACTGGCAGGATGACAGAGTGTGCAAGATTTGTGCCCTAACCAAACTTGTGTACCTTCTGTACCAACAGTATATACCTTTGCCAACCAAAGTTGGCTATCTTGTCATGGTCTCTATTTTTAGCTTTAGGCCACAGGTGTGTACCTGGTTGTGTTTTATGCAAAGTATTTCACCTTTTAACAAAAGTTGTGTACATTGTTATGAAATCACCAACAATAAACACAACTTTTTAGGTGAAATACTTTGCTTCAAACACAACCAGGAACACAACTGTGGCAAAAAGCTAAAATTTACCCACAGTTATATACCTGGTTTTGAATACCTTTTTACCTTTTAAATACCCTTTATTTAACCTTTTTTTTAAACATATTTCGCCGCAGAAAGAAATGACAGACAACCAGTGTAAACAATAATTTAACTTTTATTTAAAATATTTTTTTGTTTGTAAACTGTTTTTAAAGTTAAAAAAACTTTTTTAATAAAGGTTTGAAAAAAAACTGGGCATTTTTATTACAAAACACATCATAAATCTGTGTAGTGTGGGGTGGAAATACTGCTGGAGGGGCTGCGGGACACTTCGACAATGGGAGTGTGGAGAGAGGATTGGGATCGTGGTGGGGAAGGAACAGTTAGAGGTGATGGTGTGGAAAAAGCTACAGAATGGGTGGACATGTGGGAGGCAGAAGAGGTGGTGGGCGGTGGAGTGGAGGGTTGGGCAGGGACTGTAGGAGCAGATGATGTTGATGGAAAGTTGTATGGGGAAGGAGTTTGGTACGGGGAAGGAGTTTGGTACGGGGCAGGTTGCTGGAAGTGGGGAGATGTCTGGTACTGGGGAGGTTGCTGGTACTGGGGAGGTTGCTGGTATGTAATAGGAGGGGGAGGATGGAAAGTGGCTGGAGGGGGTGCAGATGTAATAGGAGGGGGAGGATGGAAAGTGGCTGGACGGGGTGCAGGTGGAGGAACTACAGTGGTGGGAGGTGGAGGTTGGGAGGTAACCTGCTGTAGAGCACCGTGGCACGAATGCATTACATGCATCTGCTGGGTAGGAGATAGTGTTGCCATGCGCTCCACAACAGACCTGAAAAAGGTGTGGTTTGGCGAAGATCTTGCTTCTGAATACATGGTTTGCAGAAGTGTCTTCACCTCCAGAATGCTGGAGTTGATCTGCTGAAAGCCTGCGGAGAGTTGCTCTGACAAGACTTTTAGACAGTTCTGGAAAGATGCATTCAGATGCAAGAACTCTGGCGCATAACTCTTTTCCTGACCCCTCTGCCGCTGCCGCCCAGTACCCGCAGGTGTACTAGAGGTGGCAGGGGCAGAAGGGTGGGGTAAAGGGAAAGCGATCTCCTCACCAGCAGCTTCATGTAATGTAGGCGGCCACGATGCTCCTGTGCTGGTGGATGGGACAGATGGGTCGAATGTGTGGGAAGGCTGGGAAGGTACAGATGTACCGGGGCGGTCGAAGTGTCCCTCGGTGCCGGTCTCCTCAGGGATCGCCTCAGAAGGGTCCAATCGTGCAGGCTCCCGAGTGCTGCTCACCATGCTGTGGAATAAAGAGAAAAAAAAACAATTAAAATAGTGACATGGTATGGCCCTGGCTGAAAAAAAAAATTTACATCTAAACATTTTTTTGTCACATGTGGTGTGTAATATTTACCTTCTGGTGAGCATTGTCTCCCGGAGGAACGACAGGGCTCGTGCGTACTTGTACTTGCTCCTGCGTCCTCCAGATCCACTCGGGGCCCGCATCTCTTTATTGAACTCCTTCTTGAAACAATCCCTCACAGACCGCCACCGCTTCACAATTCTCTCCCCTGAAATGAGAAAGGACAAAGTGGTTAGTATACAACATCAGTGTTTCCCAAACTCCAGTCCTCATGGTCCCCAGGGGTCATGTTTTCAGGATTTCCAAAGTAAATAGAAATCCTGAACACATGATCCGTGGGGACCACGAGGACTGGAGTTCGGGAAACACTGGTTTAAATCAAGCAACCGGTACTGTATATACTTACGCTCTTTAATCTGGGCCCGAGCTTCGAGGTCCTCCCAGCGGTCCACAAGGAGCGAACAGATTTCCTCCCAGAGTCGTCGGGTAACGATCAGGTCAGCGTGGCGGCGGTCAGCCATATTCCAGAGCGGCTCCCTTTCTCTGACGAGATCGATGAGGCGGTCCACATCAATCCCTCCATCGTCAGAGTCGGGAACACGCTGTGAAGGCTGTTAAAGAAAAACACAAAAATAACATAATTAGCCTCCACAAAAGAAATGAAATAAAAAGTGCAAAAAAACCAAAGCAAAAATATTTATACTTACACGCTGGTGACCGCCGCGTTGCTGTCGCCGACGACCCTGGGAGGCACTGCGAGGACCTCTTGGCCGAGCACCAGATTGGGAAGACTAGAGAAGAAAACAAAAAATGTTATGTCTTTGGATGTAGGCATTTGTTTGCTGTGTGTGGTCTGCAGAACATTGTTTTCTATGTGTTGTGTGTAGTGTGATGTTGTGTTTCTGCGTTTGATGCAAAAAACTTACCAATTGTGAGCCCACTCCAAGTGTCTGTCCACCCCTTCCTTCTTCTTCTGGGAGCTCCTCTTCATCTTGTGATTCCTGTTTTGAAATAAAAGGCAATGAATACACATATATTACAGAGATGATGGATTTTGGAAATAAAAACTTACCGTCAAACCCTGACGATGCGAGGGAGGGCTCCCAGAAGAAGATTTGCTGTCTTCCTCATGGCCAGACTCCATGGCTGTGGGTGGTGTGTCTGCTGCTGCCATTGCTGCTGCTGCTGCATCTATTGGGCGGCTGTTGAATAAAGAGAAACAAAGGGCCAATGAATATCTTGATATTCCATAGCCCTAGTTTGGAGGAATGGGGGATTTGATAATTACCGTCTCTCATCTGCTGCTGGACTCCCCTCCCGTTGTTCAGCATGCTGCTCCATTTGGGGTGGTGCTGATGGTGCTGCTGCAGCAGATGTCTGCTGCCTTCTCCTGCTCCTGGTTCTTGGCTTGGGTGGCATGTTGGGTGTGGCTGAGGGTCCCACTGTCTTGCTTTTATATATGTCTTGTGGGCAGAGCTACTGAGCATGCTCAAACCAAAGAAACCGGATCCGGCCGCCGGATCCGGCTGTCGCCGGATCAGGCGCATTGCGGCGCTCATAGGCTTTCATTGTATGAAAAAGCCGGACACGCCGGATCCGGCGTGTCCGGCTTTTTCGCCGGAGACAAAAAACGTTACAGTAGCCGTTTTTTCCAGACGCCGGATCGCGTCACATTGCCGGATCCGGCGAAAATCGGATGAAACGCCTGGCCATCCGGCTCGATCCGGCTCTAATGCAAGTCAATGGGGGGGAAACCGGATCCGGCATTGCATTTCGCCGGATCCGGTTTTAGTCAAAAGCGCCGGATCGCGCCTGACGCCGAAAACCTGATGTGTGAAAGAGGCCATAGTCTACACAAAATCTCAAAGTGCCATCTTTTTTTTCGTACTAGGACTATAGGAGCAGCCCATGAGCTTTGACTTTCCTGGATGACACCATTCTGTAACATCTGTGAGAGCATTCTTATCACCTCCTGGTACAGCTGTGGAGGAATTTGATGGTAGCGTTCTCTTATGGACGCATCATTACCTGTTGGGATCTCGTAAGCAATTGCAGTGGTACAGCCAAAATCATCCTCATGACGAGCCAATACGTCTTGATAGCGTCCGAGTACATCTTCCACCTGCTGTATCTGCTGCGGTGTGAGCTCTGTTAGTTCAGCTCGCATTCGTTCTAAGATTCTTTGCCCTTTTCTTTGCCATGGGGGTTCCGACATTGAATGAGTTTCTACTATTACAGTCCAAGGGTCTCCATTTTTTGCCGTCAACTATATGGTCTGTGATGGTATCAGCTCCTCCGGCATGCCGACTATTTGTGCTATTTCACGCCTGGGGAAAAGTACCAGTGTGTCCTCTCTCAAATTTACACATCTCATGGGCACTTTCCCATCTCATACGATAGCCAATGTTCGGGCAATTAGGAGTCCAGTTGGTAGGTTCTCTATTGCAGCTGGTTCTAGTTGCACTTCCACTCCTTCCAGAGGGGTGCAGACCTGGACAGGAACAGAGAGCATGGTCTGCCGCGGAGGTTTTTCAAGACTGTTCGCAGCCGGAATGACCACTCTGCCCAGCACTTTTCCATCGCAGGAAACTTCTTGCGCCTGAGCCGTTCGAATCAACTGTTGAAATATTTTCCTTTGAGGTGTTTGAGGGCTCCTTTGTCTCAGAAACAGGTCTGGGGACTCGTTGATAAACTTCCAAACTCCTTAAGCACATTCATCCCCAGGGTAACAGTATATCCATGCTCAGTGTCACCTGAAGTCAGTACCACACCTCGGAGGCCCAAGTCTTTGCCGCAGACTCTAACTTCCATCCATGGCACCCCTGTGACCAGGAAGGGGAGCTGATTGGTGGCTGTCAACTTTATCACCTGTCCCCACTCAGGCCTCATCACTTCAGGGAAATGGTTTCTGAAAAACTTTTTGGACATAGTGGTTACTTGGGAGCTGGTATCTACCAGACAGCATACGGCCCATCCATCTATTTTGGCCCAGATGAATGGCCACCTTGAAACAAAATTGGTGGGACTTCTGGTTCTTCTTACTGGCTGTTCTGGCTCTGGGCAGCATCCCCCAGCCTTGGAGCCTCCTAGTTTAACAGGAGATGCTGGAGAGGCCGCCAACGTTGTGGGCTCATCCGTGCCATGTACCCTAGCTCTCCACAGAGGAAGCAGGTAGTAAGTTCCTCCTGTCTAGACACTCTTCCGCCCCGTCGCGGTTCTGAGAAAGCTCTGCTCCCAGATGAGCTCAGCGGGGTCACCTTCTTTTTAGTTTCTGCCAAGTCTTCCCTCATCTCTTGGATTTCTCTCCACAAATCTTCCACCCATCCGGGTGCAGCCACTGCATTCACGGCCACCTCTCCGCTCCAGACCTTAACCACCAGAATTGTCACCCCCTGTTCTTGTTCTCGTGTGCGCCTCACTTCCAACTTCTGCAAAAGTCATGTGTGGGTTTGCACACAAGCACTCCCGCATGGCCTGTTTCAGCAGTGCATCTCTCAATCTGGTCACTAACTGATCACGCAGCACCATGTCAATCGACCCTACCCCCACACCGAATTTTCGTGATATGGCAGTGTGTAGTTCCTGCAATACGTTCATGAACTGTGTCACTATCTCCATTTTTTTTAATCCAGCTAAACAGTCACATGCGCAGCTCTCCTACATCTGTGGGGTCCCCATGTGTTTTCTACAGTATACCTAAAACCTTGTCAAGCATATCCCGCTGTCTGGGGGCCCATAGTATCACTGAATCCCTCACTTACCCTTCCAGGGCCATTATGTCGACGTCTGCCTGTAAGGCGGGTATCATAGAGTGCATTCTCATCATTCCTTTAATACGTTCAAGTCCAGCTCCACAACATGGTGTTACGCCTATTAAATTTAGGTAGGTTGTTTAACATTGCCCCCAGGGAAATGCTGGACCTAGGGCTCTCCCCAGACGCTTGGTCTGCCCCCTCCGTGCAAGTAGACTGCATCCTGCTGACTATGCCAAGTGTGAGCAGGTAGGAAGATGCAGTGACGGGTCGGAGGCAGAGCAAGCATTAATGTGGGGTTCAAATTAACAGGTATACTCCTCGCAGGGAGAAAACAGATAAAACAGTATAAAGGAACACAGGGGACTTAACTCAGAGGAAGTGGATGTGAAGCATAGGGTAGGAAGTTCAAGGATAGCAAACTTATCAGTCTGATGACTTCAGAATGCATTTAGTTCAGGATGTGGTGCATAAGGGGTCCGGTATGGTCCTGGAAGAGATGACGTCCTGGATCCTGGCGGCGGCGGTGATTTCTTGTGGTCCAGTGTAGTGCTGGAAAAGATAATATCTTGGCTCCTGGCGGTGACGGTGATTCCTTGTGGTGCGGTTGGTGATTGGTGTGTCAGGAAACAATGAGCCGGACAGAGCACAGTCTTTCCCCCTGTCAGCATACAGGGACAACGAGCAACTCGATTGAGGTATAAAGGGAAACCCCCTCAAAGCGGGAGTCCCAATTCTCCTGTCAGTGCATGTGCAGGCTTATGTCCTCACTGGGCGTGCTGTCACTCACGGTCAGCGATGTCAGCAGGGACCAGGTAAGTCGTTGTCTGCAGTCTCTGTTAACAGCTTTTAGCCGCTGCAGGCAGTTAGCCCCCCGCAGAAGCCCTGACACTGCCCTCCTGCACGATGAACATTCTCACGGCAACCAACTAATTTGCCTCGCGCTTTTATCTTAGCCACGCCCCCTACTCCTACATGCAGTTTTCGGTCCGGGGCTTAAAGCTTTCCCAGCTCTTTTAGCACCAAATAGTCCTCTGACATCACGCCATGTGTCACCCGAGGTCTAGTTGTCGCCTTTGGTTTCGTATATTGTGTCGTTGACATATGACATAAAAGACAAACTGTTTTCCTGAAGCCCAGATGCAAAAGGAGAATGCTGGACATTTCACACCGAAGTAAAGTGGAAGCTGAATGGAGCTTCACAGAGGAGCAGAGGAGGAGCTGCTATGGCTGGACAGGTGAGTTTTTAGCTTATGTTCATTATGTTCTGAGGTCTCCAGAAATGGCAGAGAGTAATATGGAACATTTAAGTTATTCAATGCAAATGGAATTTCCTAGCCAAATTTTAGCAAATTACCGAGTTCAAATTTTGTCAGAATTGCTCATCGCTTTTTCCTATTTTGTTTGGTTCACTGAGTCTTAGATCTTACTGTTTATGTGTCCTGTGTGTGCACATGCTCTGTATTATCGAAAGATGGGTCCTCAGAATTAATTTGCCCAGTGAGCTACAGACCATTGTTGCACCTGTAAAGATAATGGCTATGGCCTCAGTGTTTGTTACCCTCCTCATCCCCTTCTCTTTCAAAGAGATCCAGTGTTGCATCTAATGATGACCAGTCCTTAGCAGATGCATGGACTGCCTTTATAGTGCATTTTAGGTGCAACCTTAGAGGTGAATGATCTGTGCATATATCAATAACCTGGCACTGGTGACATTATATGATACTGACAATGGTGTACTTTCACATTAGTCAGACCCTGCAGCTGCTATCAGGCCGATTTATTTTGAATGTCCTGCTGGTGAGCGATCATGCCCACTGCAGGGCCATATTTGATATTAGGCCAGACCGGTATCCCCTGCAAGTGGGTGATGGTGTAGGTGGGGTTAGGGTTCAATTTACTCTGTGCATTTTGAGTGGTGGAGACAGTGGGAGTGGAACAAATCTACTGTAGACTGGATGATTACAAGTGTCTCTCATTGGTGAAGCAACAGAACCCTGACTTCAGCTTCACCAAACCAGCTTTAAGGAGCATCGGAGATATTTGTGACTGTCCACCATCAGCGCCTCAACATGACCTTATACAACATACTGTAGCAGTTTAGCATAACTACACCTCTCCCTGTTCCGGCCCTTGGGTATTGTTATGATATATTGTTCAGTATATTATATTTGCACTTTGTTGTAGTGGCACTATGAACATGATGGCTCAGTCGTTAGCATTGTTGCTTTGCAGCGCTGGCGCCCAGGGTTCAAATTCCACCAAGGAAAACATCAGCAAGGAGTTTACATGTTCTCCCCGTCTTTCCGTGAGTTTCCTCCAGGTTCTCCAGTTTCCTCCCACACTCCAAAAGACATACAGAGAGGGAATTTGGATTGTGAGCCTCCTTGGGGACAGTTATGACAATGTCTGTAAGAAGAAGCTATCTCTTTCCAATTACAATAGGCAGTTCCTTTGCTAAAGAGAAGGAACACCAGCACTGGGTCTTCTCCCCCCAAGGAGGTCATTGTAGACACATGAGATGCGTCACATAGAGGATGTGTAGTCTGTGCATATGTGTCATGAACCTGGCACCAGGACCATAGTATGGTACTGTTCTATTTCTACTGTATGATGGCGGTATCACTATAGAATGTTGGTCTTTATATATTGTATGAAAGTGTTATTTGTCCTGTCTAGGAGGGGACACCCTTAGAAGGTGTCCACCAGGCATTACCCAACGTGAGGCCAATCCTTTGTCTTTGAGTGCTTCATTTTAAACAAAAAAAAAACAAAAAAAAAAAACAAAATACAGTAGAAAATGTTGGGATGTTCCCTCGTGCTGTTCATTTATACAGTTTTGAGCAGGCAGACACTTATCTCTTTAGCAATAAGCCACTGTAATTAAAGGTGGGGATGTGAGAGAGTTCAGTCTCTGGCAACATGTCACATAGCTGGCTGCTTAAATTCCTTGGTGGTTTATCAAAGACCGTTCCTTTAATATGGAGATTACACTTATGTACTTGTCTGAACTTGAAAGGCATTTTCCTAATTTACTTATTAATGAGATGTTAATCTATTTGTACGGCACGTCACAAGTTTGGAGCAGAAATAAAAAAAAAAATCTTTGCAATTTAACTAGCGATAAACCCAATAATTTAAATGAAAAATAATAAATTTGGCTTTTCACATTCGTTCCGTTAAAAATTGATACAGTCTATGTTAAATTTATTAATATTGCTTGCTGTCATTCAGTTTGCAGCTCTAACCGAAATATAACTTGACAGCGGCCGCATTAAAGATGTATGCCATTGTATTCAACAAAGATTAATGAAGCCCAGTAAAAATAGCTGTAAAGGAGAAAGTGATCCGAATGTAAAATCAGTGAATTAAATGAGGCCTTGCATACCATTTGTTAATATGCATGAGGAGGGAGTCAGCAAATGAAAATGTCTTTCTGCGAAGTTCATTTGGGAATGTTGCAATATTGTCTGAATATCAGCCAACTATTGAACAGCAGCTTAAAAAAGCTCAAGCATGGTTGCGATCTGTGCATGTTTTTTCATAAAAAAAAGCTCTCTACTGTTCAGTTAGAACCAGCCAGGCCAAGAAAAAAAAAATAATTTTAAAAAATATATTCCCCTGTGATTTTTTGCCTCTTTTTTTTGCCATCGGCACCCGATGGCTTCACACAAAAGAACTCATCCTTTTGTCTTAGATTATATTCAGAATTTAGATGAAAAATAATTAACGGTGCACTGGTGTCAAATTGCTGGCTAAGGATTCAATGATTTTGCAGAAGTCAAAGGAATGGAAAAAAAAATTCCATTGGAGGAGAGTAGAAATTAAAGAAACTCGATTTGGGCATGTTTGCTCAAAATAAATTTGGTCCATATCGAAACTGCCCTAATTGTCACTAAGAATGGGTTACTATAATTTTAAAAAACATCATATTTACCTTTCATCACCTGTTTTCATAAAGCTGCAGCTCTCCAGTTCTTTGCCGCTGTCTTCTGGTCTCCTGTAGTGATGGACGAACCCCACCCAATGTTCGGGATCAGCGGGTTTGCCCTAGTTTTTTCGTAAAGTTCGAGTTCGGGGCCGGAGATGACGCGAACTTGAGTCCGAACCCCGTACTCGGACTTTACAGATATGGGATGGGGCTGGTTGAGCTGTAAAGAAAGCAGAAAATGAATAATAAATATTATAATTATACTTACCTGTCCAGCGATGTGTCCTCCTGTCCCACTGTCTCCTAGGCCGCTCATTAACTTCCGCCGGTATTCACTCTACTCGGCAGTCTTCGGCTTTTTCCGGCAGTGTTCGTGCGGCCGGGAGACAGCGGGACGGGAGGACACGTCGCTGGACAGGTAAGTAAAATTGTAATGTTTATTATTAATTTTCTGCTTTTCTTTAACAGCTCGAACTGGACCCAAACTGTAACACGGGTTTTCATGGAAACCCGTGTTTGGGACCGTGTGACGGGTTCACCCATCCATAGTCTTATGGCCTGTTCTTCTGACCAGGAAGCTGTTGTGGTGGTGGCAGTTAGAGATGAGTGAATCAGGCAAAACTCAAAATTCGCCCATTTTGGGGTTTTTTTCATAGGAAATTTGATTCATGGATCAATATGTTCACCTTACTACTCACCATCACTAGTCCGGTGCTCACCACATCTTTTGACACCCCACCACTTGCGTTGGAATCTTCAATACTCTCAAACTGAGCCAGGCTTCCAGTTGTCATGGCACCCAGGAGAGTTTTGTGTGGACACGAGGGATGTCAATGGAGTCTTGATGTCATGACATGTGCCATGAACTTCCATACACCTGTGCAGAATGCTCCAGAGCACCATGACACCTGGAAGTCCGGCACAGTGTGAGAGTAAAGAAGATTTTGTAACATTCGCACCCTGATTGGGTGGCGTGAGCGAGGGATTATGGCCCCACTGTGCCACAAGCCAGACTACCCTGGAAAGGGTGTGACTAAGCAGCTACCTTGGTGTTCACTGGAGCCTCTGATGGTGAGGACAGGCTTGTGCGGCAGGTAGCTTCCAGGTATCACTCCAGGGCAGTTTCTGGCTGTGGCAGCTGATCCCACTGAGGGACTGAACACAAATAACAGGTGCACGCAAGTACAGACGGGCACGGCTGGCATTCTGACAGGCAGGCAGGCATGGCTGGCACTCTGGCAGGCAGACAGGCACGGCTGACACTCTGGCAGGCAGGCACAGCTGGCACTCTGGCAGGCAGGTAGGCATGGAAGAACCATAACAGGTAGGGCAATAACACAGACTGGTATGAATAGGATAAGAGAGCATGTAGGACCCAGTTCAGACTTGATAGACAGGAATCGCTGGGAACCAGTTCAGACTAGAAGGAACAAGACCCGCAGTATGCGGAGCAAGTGTAGAACCACAAGTTGCGGAATGGGAGCAGAGTAAAGTTGCAGAGTGCGGAGAGCAGAGCGGAGCCACAGGATGCGGAGAGCAAGCCACAGGATGCGGCAAGCAGAGAAGAGCAGAACCGCCAGGTGCAGAACAGAGAGCAGAGCAGAACTGCAAGGTGCAGGGTGAAGAACAGAGCAGACCTGCAATGTGCAGAGCAAAGAGCAGAGCCGCACCGTAAGGTGCAGAGCGAGGAGCAGAGCAGCACCGTTAGGTGCAGAGCCAAGAGCAGAGCAGCACTGAAAGGTGCAGAGCAAAGAGCAGAACCACAGGATGCGGAGCAAAGAGCAGAACCGCAGGATTCGGAGCAAAGAGCAGAACCGCAGGATGCGGAGCAAAGAGCAGAACCGCAGGTTGTGCAGCAAAGAGCAGAACCGCAGGATGCAGAGCAAAGAGCAGAACCGCAGGTTGCGGGGCAAAGAGCAGAATGAGTGAACACAAGGAAACACACGGTGGAATAGGGATGGCTACAGACAGGGATACAAACAGACACAGGTATAAGACTTAGTTCAGACAGGGTCAGGTATGGGAAAAGGTACAGGAAGAGTGATTCAGACCAGGGTATGCAGCCCCCAGGGAGGCAGAAATGAGAGACACAAAATACAGGCACTGGCCAGGGTATGAAGCCCCCTGGGATGCGGATGCAAGAGAAATAGCAGGACAGGACCTAGCAACTCAGTAGCAAAAGACAGACTGAAAGAGTTTGTTGCTCAGGGATCCTCCTATGGGTGGGGAAGCCTTGAGTACCTGAGGCCTCTTGGCAATTGGCTCGGGACACCTTAGGAAGGTGCACGTTGTCTCTATAAGAACCAGGAAGTGTCGGGGATGCCGCCCTAAGCATACAGCCAGGAAGTATGCAGCAAGCAAGGACATGAGGCTCAGAACATGGAGCCTGCAGAGGACAGAACTCACAGCATGGTCCACAGTGGTCAGTAAGATGGGAGATGAGAAGCCATGCAGTGATGCCGGCAGGGTTGTTACAGATTTCCTCACAAGCGGTGGTGAATCAGTAGATGCAGTGAGATCTCGACAGATATGATGGTAGTGAGCAGGAGAGGGGCTGAAGAGGTGAGCATTGAGGTGAGTTTATCAAAATGTATTGATTTTTACCTTTTGATGGTCCATTATTGCTCACGTGGAAGAGAATTACAAAAAAAATCTAAATTTTCACAAATACAGATCTTTGTAAACTTTGAGCAGAATTCACTGTCCCTGCACATTGATGACTTGTTGACTATGTGTAGGTGGGTTAAGAGCTGGCTCAGAGATAGGAAACAAAGGGTGGTTATTAATGGAGCACACTCGGACTGGGTCACGGTTAGCAGTGGGGTACCACAGGGGTCAGTTTTGGGCCTGCTTCTTTTTAACATATTTATTAATGACCTTGTAGGGGGCATAGAGAGTAGAATTTCAATATTTGCAGATGACACTAAACTCTGCAGGGTAATTAATACAGAGGAGGACAATTTTATATTACAGGAGGATTTATGTAAACTAGAAGCTTGGGCTGATAAATGTCAAATGAGCTTTAATGGGGATAAATGTAAGGTCATGCACTTGGGTAGAACGAACAAGTTGTATAATTATGTGCTTAATTGTAAAACACTGGGCAAAACAGTCACTGAAAAAGACCTGGGTGTATGGGTGGACGACAAACTCACATTTAGCGGCCAGTGTCAGGCAGCTGCTGCAAAGGCAAATAAAATAATGGGATGCATTAAAAGAGGCATAGATGCTCATGATGAGAACATCATTTTACCTCTATATAACTCACTAGTGCGACCACACTTAGAATACTGCGTACAGTTCTGGTCTCCGGTGTATAAGAAAGACATAGCTGAACTGGAGCGGGTGCAGAGAAGAGCGACCAAGGTTATTAGGGAACTAGGGGGTCTGCAATACCAAGACAGGTTATTACACTTGGGGTTATTTAGATTGGAGAATCGAAGGCTTAGGGGTCATCTTATTACAATGTATAAATATCTGCGGGGACAATACCAAGACCTTTCTAATGATCTTTTTACTCTTAGACCTGTGACAGGGACAAGGGGGCATCCTCTACGTCTGGAGGAAAGAAGGTTTAAGCATATTCACAGACGCGGATTCTTTACTGTAAGAGCAGTGAGACTATGGAACTCTCTGCCATATGATGTTGTAATGAGTGATTCCCTACTAAAATTTAAGAAGGGACTGGATGCCTTTCTTGAAAAGTATAATATTACAGGGTATATACACTAGTTTTCTTAATATTGCGTTGATCCAGGGAGCTAGTCTGATTGCCGTATGTGGAGTCGGGAAGGAATTTTTTTCCCCAATGTGAAGCTTACTGTTTGCCACATGGGGTTTTTTTGCCTTCCTCTGGATCAACATGTTAGGGCAAGTTAGGATAGGATATGGGTTGAACTAGATGGACTTAAAGTCTCCCTTCAACCTTAATAACTATGTTGCTATGTTACTATGTTACTATGTTACCAAAATGCTCCGTAGCGTTATGCCTAAAACTAGCTCAATGCAACAATGTGAGAGCATGTTTCTGTTGCTGAAATTGGTACACCAAGATAGTGCCTATTTGTTTCACTCCTAAGTAGAGTTGAGCGACTTTTGCTTTTTTAGGGTCGAGTTTCGTTTCATGAAACCCGACTTTTCCAAAAGTCGGGTTGAGCAAAATTGGCCGACAATAGGGAAAAGTCGGGGGTCCAACCGAAACACGAAACCCAATGTAAGTCAATGGGGAATTAAAGTCGGCAGTGAGAGGAGGACAGGAAACACACCTACAGTGCCCATTTGAATGCCAAAAGCATCAATTCTTATTACTTAAGCTTGTCAACCTTAATTTACTTCATAATACTAGTTACGCACTGAAAAATGGGGGTTATTTGGCAACAGTTGTGGGGGGGTAGGGCTGGCTCCAGGTTTTCGTGGGCCCAGGGCCAAAGAGCGCCCCTTTAACACATACCACAACTCATGATGCTCCGATACGGCAGAGAAATAGCAGTATAGTACAATGAAAAATACTTCACTTCTTACATCTCATGACTGATATCCATTTTAAATTCGCCAATATCTCCAAAAACGGACAGTTTATAACTCCATACAGTATTATGGCCAGCGCTTAGTGCGCTATACAGAGTAATGAGGCCCATATATTTCTCCATATGGAATCATTGATCCCATATAATGTTTCAAACCGTATATGATGAGCTCCACATAATGCTATAGTATATGTTGGTCCCAATGGATGAAGCTCCACTGTCTTATGGGCCCAAATAATGCTCCATATATAATGGGCCCCATTTCTACAGCTCTAGTGTATAATGGGCCCTGTAAATGCTGCTCCAGTGTCTGATGTCCACCTTTGGAATGCTCCAGTGTATGGTGGGCCCCATATATCATTCACCAGAGTATAGTGCTCCCCAAAAATTGCTGTCCCAACATTGAAAACAATTACATAAGTCTCCTTGCTAGGGAATCCCAGCATTACTCTGAACTCCTTGTCGTCCCCATCTTTCATCTCACTGCACTTGGCTGTTTAGGCCCTCCCACCGGCAGAGACACTTTTGCGTACTATGCAGTGCCCTGTGCCAGTGCCATCGCCCATGAGTATGCCCCCCCCCACCTGCTCAAGGAACCTGCACTTTCATCTGCACCTTCCTCTTTGTCACCGTGTAAGGTGGTATAGTATGTGGGAAGGGGAACCTGAGTTTCCTCTGGGTCAGATTCTGGCAGTGTAGAGTGCGAGGGGAATGTAGTGGTCTGGGTCAATGTACCAGCAGCATCATCCAGCAGTGGCTGGGCCTCAGTGCACTTGTGGTGTCCCCAAGAGTACGGTCGCCACTGTGGCATTACCTTCCTCCTAGGGAGTGTGTTGTCAAGCTTGGGAGCAACGAAGGATCTCTCTAGCAGTGAAACCAACACACAACACATTTCCCACTCCAGGCTAGCAGGGAGACCTCTGAACCTGACTGCTGAGGAGCTGCTCTCTGTGGTCGGGAGGAGGTAAGTTAGGGCAGTCTGTGAAGGGAAGGGGAAGTGTGTGGACGTGAGAAGGGGAGCAGGAGGATGCGCAGAGTTAAGGCTCACTCCTACCTGGAGCGCATGGTCCCGATTCCGGTCTCCGAATTTGTAGGGACACTGACGTTCCAGCAGCAGAAACCGGGGAGGAAGTAGCAGCTATAAATGCTCTGTACCCAACTAAGGCTCGGAGGCCCCAGCATCGAAGTGTGGGAGTCAGAAGGAAAAGGCTACAGCTGTCTGCCATACAAGTAAAGTCTGAGGAACATCTGTTAGACAGGAGGCACTTCAGTGAACCACGGTCCTGTGAGTGCTTCCCCCACAAGCACTAGAAAGGAGACGTTCAGGAAGGTACATGTTGGCGGAGTGTTGGAAGGGAGCTTTCCATTTTGGTCCCGGAGGTTGGCTAAGGTCCTGACCCGGAGGACACAGCACGGAGGCAGGCATCTGTGTAACCTGCAGACTGTGAGTAAAGCTTTGGAACTGCACGCTCTGGTGTCCTACAGTTATTCCAGCACCGCTACATCTGGGTACCAGCACCTACACCGCCTGTGCCTTTCCCCCATCACTACATCTACACTTCCCTGGGACTCCAGCTCCACCTATGGGGAGCTTCACCATCTTTGCTGCACAGCACCATCAGTCCCAGAGGATCTGCATGCAGCGTCGGCCTAACATCTATGTTGCCGAACTCCACAGGTGGCGTCAAACTATCTATATAAACTCTTTACCATTATACCACACCATTTACATGGGCGCCCAGGGCCACCGTCCGGGTCACCGCTGCTGTGACACATCCCACTGACACTGGCCCGGTACCGAGTACCCCACAGCCCTGGGAGGGCAACCCATATGCCGACTGCTGATCGGGTGGCGTTATTCCCACGAACCTCCAAACAGCGTCCATGAAGGCAAAGTTTTTGGTTTCCGGGGGCAGTATGATTGCAAAGCTGAACCTTAAAGGAATGTCCAAAAGGGCACCACCAGGAGTAGAGCCTGTGGCTTAATTGGACTCCACCTGGGAAACCACAACCATGCCACCTAAAGAAAAGATGCACACTTTGAAAGCTTTGTCGATTCTGTGTGTGGTATGGTATGTGTGTTTGTAGTTGTGCTAGCGATTTCTCAGCTTTATTCCGTTAACAACCGAGACTCCGGCATGCCCCCGCAGTACGCGTCAAGCTTACTAGAGGGATAAGCGAGGCTCTGGCACGTGAGATTGAGCAATAACAGGTCTAGCATTCCCATACATGTCCAGGGCTGCATGCACGCTACACTGAAAGGACCAGCTTTTGTCGCTTACAGGTGCAGATAACCTGCTGAACTCCGTTAGTGATGGGGATCTGGGATTCAGATTATTCCCCGCGAACGAACGATGATTTCCCAGTAAGTTCAGGTCAACCGCAATTCCGGAGTTAGGCCTAACCGTCATTCCTGAAAAAATTACGTGTCCAAACCACAGGTGCTGTAGCTTGCTTAACAGTTCGGCAGCCGTTCTCAGGCCCAGTATGGATTCAACAACATTGTAGAAAGTTGATAAAGGGTACAGTTTCACCGTATAACACATATATATGTAGCCTAGTTTACACATTAAAAATATATGTCTATAGATCAGGAGGCAGACTCAGATGTTCTCAGGCCCAGTATGGATTTGACCAGATTATGCAAAGTTGAGAAAGGGTACTTTATCACTGGATAGCGTATATATAGCATAGTTTAAACATGTAAAATCTCCGTGTTCTCAGTATGGATTACACAGCAATCTAAAAAGTGGAAAAAAGGAAATGCATTTGAGGCATACACAACTATATACTTTTGGCGTTATTTTTAAATCTTCATATATATTTCTGTCTCCGTAATACAGCCCAGCCTCTCCGCAATAGGAAATGAGATGCATACAATTACTGACATAAAGGCTAGTGATTGCAGAAATCTAGAAATTACTATTCACGGGAAAAACTTCTGTCACAATTCTCATAGGCGATGCTGACCCTTAATTAATTTGTGTGTTGAGACAGTGAAAACATTTTTTTGCGAATAAAGTCTTGCTGTATCGCACTTCAGTTGATTCCATCACTGTTACTCATCTCAATCAAATTTTTATAACAGGGAGCGATGTAAACATGGTGCTCACTGGCTATCATGATCTGTCACGTACCTTTGGAGTGCAAAAGACAGAAGCCACAGGCCGTAGGCGATTCTATTTAATTGGCATGAGAGGGCACATTTTAAAATGTGCACTGGAATGTCACACGTTTGTGAGTAGGAAAACTGTGAAAGCTGATGATAAACCACCACTGCATGTCATTGTGAGTCGACGTTCATAAGAAATGGAAGCCATTGATCATCTGGAGCTAGAGCCTGGCTAGCAGGACAGGGCATAGCTGCATCTTAACCATCATCTTTCAGTTCAATCCATTTGTAGTGGCACTCCCAGTGAAGGATTTGACAGCCCAGTCTACACAGCGGAGGAGCAGGGAGAGATAAACATTGCAAATGCTGGGGCCCTGCCCAAGCAAGGGGGGCACACTCGTGGGCGTCGGTACTGGCACTGGGCCCCTTCATAGTATGGCGGTGTGTCTGACGGCAGGTGTGCACCACCACCGTCAGAGACCCTTGATTGCACTATGAGGGACACTGTGCCAGTACCCGCGCCCAAGAGTCAGCCTACCCACCTGTCCAGGGCAATGGCACTCGCACGGTTTCGTGCGCTAGGTGGTTACCCCGGCCATGGGGGGGCAGCCCAGTTAGGGCGGTTTACAAAGTGGCATATGTTGATGTGGGACATTCAGCTGCTGCAAAAGGCAAAATAGGTCAAGTTCGCGGAATAGGAGAATCATAGAATCGTAGAGTTGGAAGGGACCTCCTGGGCCATCTGGTCCAACCCCCTGCTCAAAGCAGGATTCGCTAAATCATCCCAGTCAGATGTCTGTCCAGCCTCTGTTTGAAGACTTCCATTGAAGGAGAACTCATCACTTATCATGGCAGCCTGTTCCACTCATTGATCACTCTAACTGTCAAAAAGTTTTTTCTAATATCTAATCTGTGTCTCCTCCCATTCAGTTTCATCCCATTGCTTCTAGTCTTTCCTTGTGCAAATGAGAATAAAGTTGATCCTTCTACAATGTGACAGCCCTTTAGATATTTGTAGACAGCTATTAAGTCTCCTCTCAGTCTTCTCTTTTGCAAACTAAACATTCCCAAATCCTGCAACCTTTCCTCATAAGACAGGACCAAAGCAAGCCATTTTTCTGGCAACCTATGTGTCATCAAGGGAAGGTGGGACAAAATCCTTGGAAACCCATGGATGGTTCATTTTAATGAAGGTTAGATCATCCACATTTTGGGTTGACAGACGGGTCCTTTTTTCTGTCAGGATTGATCCAGCTGCACTGAAGACTTTTTCCGATAGCACACTTGCAGCTGGGCAAGCGAGCTCCTGTAAGGCATATTGTGCCAATTCAGGACAGCTGTCCAGTTTAGCGGCCCAATAGTCAAAGGGGAATGACCTGTGCGGGAGAACATCGATATGGGAGGAAAAGTAGTTGTTAACCATAGTTGACAACTGCTGTCTCCTGTCACTTTCCATCGATGTAGTATTACCAGTTGTGTGAGCGGTACTTGAAAAATCAGTCCACAACATTGTCATGAAACCCATGTCTCCAACGCCACTTCTGCTGTGTGCACCACGAACACCTCTGCCAAGCTGCCCCCGGCCCGTACGGCTCGTGTGAGAACCATCACCGCTGCTGTGTGCTGGGAATGCCTCAACCAACCGGTTTACCAGAGTTACTTGTTTATTAGCCAATATTAGGTCAAGGTTCTCGTGTGGCATGACGTTTTGTAATTTGCCTTTATAGCGTGGATCCTGGATGCTGGCCAACCAGTAGTCGTCATTGTTCATCATTTTGGCAATGCGGGGGTCCCTTTTTAGGATCTGCAAGGCATAATCAGACATGTGGGCCAATATTCCCGGTGTCAATGATGCACTGCGAGTGCTGGTTGGAGAAGCACTTTCTGGCAAATCCACATCCCTCCAGTCACGCACAAATCCTGTACCAGACCTTGCCACGCCAACATTTTCACTTGCCCCACGAGATGCATCCTCCTCCCCTAAGTAATCATCCCCATCATCATCCTCCTCCTCCTCTTCTTCCTCCACCTCGTTCAGGAGAGGTCCCTGAGCAGACAATGGCTGAATGTCATCAAGGATTCCCTCCTCCTCTTCCTCCTCGTCAACATTGGCTGCAGATGCCTGCTCCTTAAGGTGCGTCAAAGTTTGCATGAGCAGACGCATAAGTGGGATGCTCATGCCTAGGATGGCGTCGTCTGCGCTTACCAGCCGTGTGCATTCCTCAAAACACTGAAGAACTTTACAGAGGTCTTTCAGCTTCGACCACTGCACACCTGTCAACTCCATGTCTGCTCTCAAAGTGCCTGGCCGTGTATCCTCCCACAAATGCATTATGGCCTGCCTCTGTTCGCACAGCCGCTCAACCATGTGCAGGGTGGAGTTCCACCTTGTTGCAATGTCGATAATGAGGCGGTGGTTGGGAAGGTGGAGCAATCGCTGCAGTGTACATGGAGTGTACAGGCGACCAGCGGATGTGCGCGCACAGTCTTCGCACCTTCTGGAGCAGGGCTGTTAACTCCGGATAATTGTTGAGGAAGCACTGCACCACCAGGTTCAAGGTGTGAGCCAAGCTAGGTATGTGGATGAGTTTTGAAGGGGCTAGGGCTGCCACAAAATTACGGCCGTGATCACTAACTACCTTGCCTGCCTCAAGATGTATACTGCCCAGCCATGACTCAGTTTGTCGCTGAAAGTACTAGGCCAGCACCTCGGCGGTGTGTCTGTCGCCCAAACACATCATCTGCAACACAGCCTGCTGACGCTTTCCACTAGCTGCTCGATAGGGGGACACCTCGTGTGCAACAGTGGCAGCTGCAGATGGAGTGCTCGTACGACTGCGCTCTGTGGACGAGCTTTCGCTTCTGGAGGAGGAGGAGGGTCGAACGCCTACAGGCAACTGTTTCCTATACCGTGGGCTAGGCAGCACTGTCCCACCACCGCTGTCCCCTGTGGACCCTGCATCCACCACATTAACCCAGTGCGCAGTGATGGACACGTAACGGCCCTGGCCATGCCGACTGGACCATGCATCTGTTGTGAGGTGCACCTTTCCACTCACTGACTGCTTGAGTGCATGGACAATGCGGTCTTTCACATGATGGTGGAGGGCTGGGATGGCTTTGCGAGAGAAGAAGTGGTGACTGGGTAGGTCATAGCGTGGTACTGCATAGGCCATGAGTTCGCGGAAAGCTGCGCTTTCCACCAACCGATAGGGCATCATCTCAAACGAGATTAGTTTGGCAATGTGGGCGTTCAAACCCAGTGTACGCAGATGAGAGACTGAGTACTTTCTTGACCTACTCATAGTCTCTGGGAGGGTGAGCTGGACTTGAGAGCTGCATATGGTGGAACTAGCGGTGGACAGGGCGGACTGAGAGGGGGTTGATGATGGTGATGGAGTTGGTGTTCTTTCTGATGGCCTAGATTTAGTCTTTCGTTGATATAACAGTGGGATTCCCTGACTGCTTTGGCCTTGCAACGACACCTCAACATTTGCTGCAGTGCTAACCGGTGGGCTTACAGTGGGGGAAACAATGTAGCGTTGCTGACTACCTTCTTTGTGATCATGAGGATTTTGTTCAAAAAAGTGCCACACTTTGGAAGACATTTTGCAGCCTAGCACGCTGTGCTATTTTGACCATCTGGACAAGCTGTCCAGCAACTCATTTGATTTTTGGAACCTGTCTTTGGAGTGCTCCGGGCCTGCCAGATAACAGCTGTTGCGATGTCGATGTCTGCTGTGGATGCTCCTCCTCCTCATCTGAGCTATTGGAAGCAGCACCCTCTTCCCCCAATGGATGCCAATCTGGGTCAACAACTGGGTCATCCATCACCTCCTCTTCAATGTCATGTGCACCTTCCTCTGTGTCACCGTGTATGGTGGTATAGTATGCGGATAGGGGAACCTGAGTCTCATCAGTGTCAGAATCTGGCTCATTACACTGCGAGGACAATGTAGTGCTCTGAGTGAATGTACCAGCAGAATCATCTATCAGTGGCTGTGCATCAGTGCACTCCATGTCAGATTCATCTTGGCCTGTGTAATTCACCATTTCACTAGATAACCCAGGCATGGTATGTGAAAACAGCTCCATGGAGTAATCAGTTGTATGGCCTGCGTCATCCTTCAATCTTGGTTGGGGTGAAGGACACAAGGAAAGGTGTGGTTCATGAACATGAGCCTCCAATGATGACTCAGTGCTTTTATTTTTTACAACTTCAGAAGAGGAGGCGATAGAGCTGGAGGATGAGTCAGCAATGTAAGCCAAAACTTTTTCCTGAAGCTCTGGCTTTAAAAGCGGTTTGCCAACTCCTAGAAAACTAAGCCTTTGAGGCCTTGTGTAGCCAGACGATGACGCAGGCTCAACACCTCCTTCATTCGGTCCCATTTTGCTTTTGCCACTACCATCAGATCCACCACCAACACCATCATTACCAGCTGGCAACCCCCGCCCAATTCCACGGCCTCTTCCACCAGCCTTCCTCATTTTTGGTAAAAATGTACACAAAATCCCACAAACTATATAGTAATGTAAAACAAGGTACAAGGTGTATATAGGACAGGGGAGATGTAGAATTTCTGAACACACTTGTGGACACTGTTGGATTGTGTGAGGCCCAGTGAATATCACACCGCTATGTCACAGTCTCAATGTCGCAGGTGTGAAAAATGTCACTATAGGACAGGGGAGATGTAGAATTTCTGAACACACTTGTGGACACTGTTGGATTGTGTGAGGCCCAGTGAATATCACACCGCTGTGTCACAGGCTCAATGTCGCAGGTGTGAAAAATGTCACTATAGGACAGGGGAGATGTAGAATTTCTGAACACACTTGCGGACACTGTTGGATTGTGTGAGGCCCAGTGAATATCACACCGCTATGTCACAGTCTCAATGTCGCAGGTGTGAAAAATGTCACTATAGGACAGGGGAGATGTAGAATTTCTGAACACACTTGTGGACACTGTTGGATTGTGTGTGGCCCAGTGAATATCACACCGCTATGTCACAGTCTCAATGTCGCAGGTGTGAAAAATGTCACTATAGGACAGGGGAGATGTAGAATTTCTGAACACACTTGTGGACACTGTTGGATTGTGTGAGGCCCAGTGAATATCACACCGCTATGTCACAGTCTCAATGTCGCAGGTGTGAAAAATGTCACTATAGGACAGGGGAGATGTAGAATTTCTGAACACACTTGTGGACACTGTTGGATTGTGTGAGGCCCAGTGAATATCACACCGCTATGTCACAGTCTCAATGTCGCAGGTGTGAAAAATGTCACTATAGGACAGGGGAGATGTAGAATTTCTGAACACACTTGTGGACACTGTTGGATTGTGTGAGGCCCAGTGAATATCACACCGCTATGTCACAGGTTCAATGTCGTAGGTGTGAAAAATGTCACTATAGGACAGGGGAGATGTAGAATTTCTGAACACACTTGTGGACACTGTTGGATTGTGTGAGGCCCAGTGAATATCACACCGCTATGTCACAGGCAGAAATTGGCTAGTGTGTGACAACCTACAAGGTGTATATAGAATTGGGCAGAATAGGAATCTCCCTAGAGTGTAGGTGTGTAAGAACGGAACATGTCCTCGACTTATTCTTACAGAGTCACACACAGATAGCTTCACTGTGGCCGTGATAACTGCCGTTACACGGTACTGAGAGAGGAGCGTGCACGTACACCGCTGTCCGGTGTCCGTAAAATTGTCAAGCTCCGTGTTTTTTAAGTATATGGACTGACACACGCTGTCTCTCTATAGTTTTGAATGTGATCAAACAGCAAATATACTTAACTGTTTGAAAAACAGACAAAACTAGAAGGTGGAGGTCTGTAAGAACGGAACATGTCCTCGACTTATTCTTACAGAGTCACACACAGATAGCTTCACTGTGGCCGTGATAACAGCCGTTACACCACTGTATGGTGTGAAAAAGTGCACGCTCAGTACCTCACCAGGACAAAAAAAAAATTTGGATTGCTTTTAAAAAAACAGTTTGCAGAGCAGTGGGAAAACAGCAATGCAGCTATCAGGAAGCCTTATAAGGCAGCCTAACAACCAACACAGCTGATCCAGCAAAATATAGCCTCCACTTGCACTGCACTCACAGTGACTGGTGTGTTGTACAGGCAAAATCGCTAGCAGCAGAAGCAGTTTTTGGTGTCTTCTTCCCTGCCTAACGCTCTCCCTACAGAATCAGCAGCAGCAGCAGCTCTCCCTATTCTGAGATCATATGCGTAACATGGCGGTCGGCATGCACACCCTTTTATACCCCCTGTGACGCCCCCCAAAGCAAGCCAATCACTTGCGTGCCCTTCTCAAAGATTGTGGTGACCCCTGCCTATGTCATCTCGTTGCCCACAGTGTCCGTGGATCCTGATTGGCTGAAAAAGGGCGGAAAACAAACTTTTGAAACGCGACTTTGGCGCTAAAGTCGCCGAACTCGTGGCTGACCTCACCCTAGGGTCGGGTTTCGTTTCATGAAACCCGACTTTACCAAAAGTCCGTGACTTTTGAAATTTTTCGTCCCGTTTCGCTCAACTCTACTCCTAAGGGCTCTTTTCCTACCTGGACCTTCAATTTGGACTTTTTAGCTCTAAGTTATTACTGTTGGTATTCTTAATGTCGCTGCCTATGATAGGCAATTTCATGTAGAAGCAATGAGGGAAAATGTGAAGATAGGAGATCCTGGTAGATAGCCATTGAGCTAGCACTTCAGCACAGAGTAAGGCATTATTCTTCTTGAGCTCATATAAACCATAATAAAGCAAATGGATGGGAAGCACACAAGAAGATGCATAATATTTGAATAAGACGAGGGAGATGAGGGTGTATTTGCTGCAGAAAGCCAGATGAGAGGTTCTAAGGAGGGTGGGACATCTCTGGAGGGCAATCTATCAGATCACATAAAGTCCAGTCAGGTAGGAAAATGTCTTCAAGTTAAGACTTCTATAGACCATCTAGTAGAGGTGTACCACAACTTGAAACTTGTTGGCGCCAATGTGAACTCTCCACCAGGTCCCTCAACAATCACATGTCTTTATTGGTCTTCTAAGGCTGGTTTCACATTAGCGCTTTTTAAGCGCACGCACGGCCGGGGGTAGCTCCGCCCCCGAGCCGGCTCTCTGCCCGGCGTGCCCGCCCCTTGCTTGTAGCGCCGCCTCCTAGCGGACAGCGGCACCTGCGATCGGCGCACCCTATCTTTAGCATAGGGTGCGCAGATCGTGCGCAGGCCGTGCGCTAGTTGCGCTTTGACCTGCGCTGCGCACTTTTGACGGTGCGCCGTGCGTGCCAAAATCGAACTTTTCGGATTTTGGCGCGCACGGCACACCGTCAAAAGTGCGCAGCGCAGGTCAAAGCGCAACTAGCGCACGTCCTGCGCACGATCTGCACACCCTATGCTAAAGATAGGGTGCGCCGATCGCAGGCGCCGCTGTCCGCTAGGAGGCGGCGCTACAAGCAAGGTGCGGGCACGCCGGGCAGAGAGCCGGCTCGGGGGCGGAGCTACCCCCGGCCGTGCGTGCGCTTAAAAAGCGCTAATGTGAAACCAGCCTAATCTGCAAGAAAATTTTAATTCCTTAACGTTTTTGGATACAATTGACTGGTAATATTCTGCAGCGATTTCCTTGTCCATTGTCCATCACATAACCATAAGCCTACAGTGAAAAAGGCTAATGGCAGCACTCATCAAGGCATTTTAAGGGAGGGTGCTCCCTTTGCCTTCTGACAATTACAATCATTAGGTCTTGCAGTTTTACGGTACAGCTTTGCACCTTAAAATAGCTACCTGTATATTTAATGCCAAGGCAGTCATAAATATTAATGCATAGTTATTCCAATGCCTTATGAAGAATAAATACAATCAATTTTAAACTAAAGGTGAGACAAAATAATTCAAATATTATTCTTTTATTCACTAAAAAATAAACTGATATAAGTAAATCTTATTTAAGACACAAAAGAGGAAATATCTCTTACATTATGATATTATTATTATTATTATTATTATTATTATTATTATTATGGCACAATCACTTTTCTTAGATCATATTTGCGTTACTAAATTCATTATTGGTTTGTTATTTTCAGCTTACAAAAATGACAGCAAAAACAATATATTCTAAGTGTATGGTTTCCAGCAGGATAATGTTAAAACAGGCCGAAAGAAGGCACAGCAGGTATCTTACCTATAATAAGTGCCACAAAACACAATTTGTATTTGCATTATTGTGAGACGTTGGTTTGACTTCTATATTTCACAGTTTCTTCTTTTAAGCTGTAGTGCTCACTGATAAATTAATATAAGCTTAATAAAGGCGGAATGTACAGAAACTATCACCTGTCTGTAGTGTTATAATGTTCCATATCTTCTGTCTATGGAAAATAAAATAATTACTATTTTTTTTTTAAGATGTGATTTAAAAATAAAAACATGAAAGGATGATGGCATACAAGCAATATTTTGTCAGGAGCAATAACAGATGTTTACACCTGATGAAGGAGATGGTTCAGCTCAGAAACGTGTAGTGGCTTCACATGCATCATATCCATATTGTTAGGAGTCAGATTTCTGCCTCTCCTTTGCTGAAATCTAGATCCTCACATTCTGCAGTCTCCTGCTCCTCCTCTGCTGTAGAGGAGACTGCAGAGGAGATTGCTTTGCGGCAACTCTCTCCAGAGGCTAAGTCCTCTACTCCTGCGTCTGAGAATGCTCATGGGACGAACTCCCATTGGAGTTCGGTAGTCAGGTGTTCAGGTCCTGTGTCGGATCCCATTGGCTCCTCTTGGAGACCTGGAGATTTCTGGAAGGTCCCGTTCGCTCTAAAAAGCGCACATGGCTGTTCTGCCATGCGCTAGTATAGCCATACTGCTGCTGTATGTTTGTTGATGGATGCATGGACTGGTGAATGACTCATTGGAAACCCCTACCCTCTGATACTACGTTTGTGAGAGTGCCTGAGTTACTGCCATTATCAGCGCCAGCGCGCTATTGCTCCATTGCCTCAGCAGCCTAGCGTCAGCTTTGCGCCTTCTAGTTAGCAGTGTCTTTACAGCGGCTCTGTCTTTGCCGCGCTGCAGTTGCAGCTTTTCGGGCATCCGCAGTTGCGACGCTCTACACACGATCCTTGTCGGTAGGTCTAGACGGAGTAAGTACCGCCATCTAGTGCTACTCCTGTGACCAGATAACGCGGGTGCAGCGCTGTAGTTCTGTGTCTTAAACAGACTCAGCGTTTTTGTGTTTGTGTTTTGTTTCTGTGACTCTGTGAGTTCAACAGAGTCAGTGCAGTGCACATTGGGTGCCATTAACCCCTGTGCACATTACCGCCAGATTGCTCTGCCGTCACCTAGCAGCAGTTATCACATCTTCTGCACGGTGGACCCCAAGTGGCGAAGGTACTTTATTTATATTTTTATTTAGTGCCTTCCGCCACTCCTAGCACATATAAAGCCATTCATGGTGAGTGAGACCGTTGATTAAAATTTGGTTGCAAGAAATGCATCACTAGTTTCCATATCTAACCATTGCGATCAGTGACTCTGCACAACAGTGTTATACAAGTGTATCATGTTGGATTTACACCAGACCATTCTAAGAAGATCCCGCCGGCAGCAATCAGCTCGGCTACACACAAGCGCTTCTAGTTGTTGGGCACGTGGCACAACGACATCAAGTCAGTAAACGCCAATCCATCCTAGTTATTTATGTTGGGTGATGCCATATGTGCGCGAGAATTTCTGCTCTTCCTTCTTATAATTCTCATGTAAAATAAGAAAGCCGTGGGCCAGTTAGTGGCAAACTTAAAAAAAGACTAGAGATGAGCGAACATCGTCGGCTCCCACCTTATTCGGCAAGCTATAGCGCTTACCGAAGAAGTTGCATCAGTAACCAGGAAACTTGGAGCGCTCCCGATAATCAGCTGTTCGGCACCGCTGCTGCACTTGACTGTCACACAGCTGCGACACATCAAACAGGCTCTCCATGCATGTGAAAATGAAATTATTACTGGGATAGGGATGGATATGATCATATTTACTATGGTTTGAATGGGGAATTTCATATTATCTTGCTTTTATTCATGAGAAATCAAGACTTTAAGACATTGACACTCTCCGTATATTTGTACTGGTTTAAAGCAAGGCAGCTCAGTTCCTTATTGGTTTTACAAAAGTAAAACTTCTTATATTCTACTAAATCTTTTAACATCTCATTACATGTCCGTCATTTCCCTGTGAATATACAGTTGTGGCCAAAAGTATTGACACCCCTGCAATTCTGTCAGATAATATTCAGTTTCTTCCTGAAAATGATTGCAAACACAAATTCTTTGATATTATTATCTTCATTTAATTTGTCTTAAATGAAAAAACACAAAAGAGAATGAAGCAAAAAGCAAAACATTGATCATTTCACACAAAACTCCAAAAATGGGCCAGACAAAAGTATTGGCACCCTCAGCCTAATACTTGGTTGCACAACCTTTAGCCAAAATAACTGCAACCAACTGCTTCCGGTAACCATCAATGAGTTTCTTACAATGCTCTGCTGGAATTTTAGACCATTCTTCTTTGGCAAACTGCTCCAGGTCCCTGATATTTGAAGGGTGCCTTCTCCAAACTGCCATTTTTAGATCTCTCCACAGGTGTTCTATGGGATTCAGGTCTGGACTCATTGCTAGCCACCTTAGAAGTCTCCAGTGCTTTCTCTCAAACCATTTTCTAGTTCTTTTTGAAGTGTGTTTTGGGTCATTGTCCTGCTGGAAGACCCATGACCTCTGAGGGAGACCCAGCTTTCTCACACTGGGCCCTACATTATGCTGCAAAATTTGTTGGTAGTCTTCTGACTTCATTAGCCATGCACACAGTCAAGCAGTCCAGTGCCAGAGGCAGCAAAGCAACCCCAAAACATCAGGGAACCTCTGCCATGTTTGACTGTAGGGACCGTGTTCTTTTCTTTGAATGCCTCTTTTTTTTCTCCTGTAAACTCTATGTTGATGCCTTTGCCCAAAAAGCTCTACTTTTGTCTCATCTGACCAGAGAACATTCTTCCAAAACATTTTAGGCTTTTTCAGGTAGGTTTTGGCAAACTCCAGCCTGGCTTTTTTATGTCTCGGGGTAAGAAGTGGGGTCTTCCTGGGTCTCCTACCATACAGTCCCTTTTCTTTCAGATGCCGACGGATAGTACGGGTTGACACTGTTGCACCCTCGGACTGCAGGGCAGCTTGAACTTGTTTGGATGTTAGTCGAGGTTCTTTATCCAACATCCGCACAATCTTGCGTTGAAATCTCTTGTCAATTTTTCTTTTCCGGCCACATCTAGGGAGGTTAGCCACAGTGCCATGGGCTTTAAACTTCTTGATGACACTGCGCACGGTAGACACAGGAACATTCAGATCTTTGCAGATGAACTTGTAGCCTTGAGATTGCTCATGCTTCCTCACAATTTGGTTTCTCAAGTCCTCAGACAGTTCTTTGGTCTTCTTTCTTTTCTCCATGCTCAATGTGGTACACACAAGGACACAGGACAGAGGTTGAGTCAACTTTAATCCATGTCAACTGGCTGCAAGTGTGATTTAGTTATTGCCAACACCTGTTAGGTGCCACAGGTAAGTTACAGGTGCTGTTAATTACACAAATTGGAGAAGCATCACATGATTTTTCGAACAGTGCCAATACTTTTGTCCTCCCTCTTTTTTATGTTTGGTGTGGAATTATATCCAATTTGGCTTTAGGACAATTCTTTTTGTGTTTTTTCATTTAAGACAAATTAAATGAAGATAATAATAACAAAGAATTTGTGTTTGCAATCATTTTCAGGAAGAGACTGAGTATTATCTGACAGAATGGCAGGGGTGTCAATACTTTTGGCCACAACTGTAATTTATACATTTCTGTTCATGTATAACTATTGTATTTCCAGATTTCATTACAGAGTAGCAGAAGAACTACGTAAAGTGTGAATTCTACTTCCTTCAAGAGAAATTCTCACCTCTTGCCATTTATATGCTCAGTCGTTGCCTAGCCCAAGAATTGACTCCTCGGCGGGAGTCCTGAAAAAGAGAGGCAAAGCAATATTAGAGGGTGTCACCTACCTTAAGTGGTGCCAATATATGGGTGACAAATGATAGGAAACAGCCATCAAACTGCATGCTGAGCCATGGAAATGGGATCCTCACTTCCTTTTCAATGTAATTCAGCATCACATCACTTGCTTTATTATACTGTAATTTTATTCCAATCTTCATTATAGGACAATCAATGATACATTAACCTAAGAACTGTAAGGTAATTTGACTTAATGTAAAAGTATGAATGTTTTAAATGGAACCTGTTTTCACGTCATTAATAGGTGTCGCAAGTGCAAAAATGTGCGGATTCTCGAGTAGATGAGAATATTTTATAATTCCTGGGTCAACCGTTAATGGAAAATTCGTTAATTTTAATAAATATATCTCTGTACTTTTTTTTACCTACTGTATCCAAGCCAGTGAGTCCTTTATATCATTTCAGATAATGTAAGAAAGTCTTTTAAAATATCCATGGAGCCCTATGGCAAAAGTAAGAATATTTGCCCTCTCTCCATGTGCACATTGAACAATTAAGGAAAATTGAAAAATTACAAAATTTTGATTTCCGCTGTGTGCCATTTATCCAACCCTAGTGAAGAAGGATAAGTAGTGATGTTACAGTACAGAGGTAATGCACAAAGTAAAGTCGCAGGAAATTAAAAATGAGCAAAGTACAGTGGAATAATAATACACAAATAATACTAAGTACAGGGATAACGCACATAGCAATGTCATGAAACTGGGGTAAGGCACACAGTGATGTCATGATACTAGCGTAAGGCACATAGTGATGTCACTTTATGGAGTTAATGTACAAATAATGAGGAGAACAGGGATAATGTACATAGTGATGTTGCAAGGTGGCCAGGGTAGTAATTATGGCAACTGGCTTTATTGTTCCCACACCCTGACACCTCACAGACAAAATACACAATTCTTTCTGCTATGTGTGTGATGTGTGCGGCAGAGTACTCACTTCAGTTGCTGGAGTCCCCTCAGTCTCTGTCACTCCAGCGTCAGGTTTCCAGGTCCCATTAAACACTGCAGAGTCCCAGTTCTTTTCCAACAGTTCATCTTTACTAATAACATGAGCACACTGCACTTTGGCAGCACAGTTCACAAAGAGTCTCACATCCTGCACTTTCCCTGTCATCCAGACAGACCCTGTTCCTTCTAGCAGCTCCCACTGCCTGGCAATCCTGGCTGTATCATTGGACAATCCGTGTCCCGTCTGTGCCTTCCTTTTATCTGCTATCTGGGCAGCCTCTTTGGACAATCCATGATATAATAGCTGTCTACAAATATCTAAAGGGCTGTCACATTGTAGAAGGATCAACTTTATTCTCATTTGCACAAGGAAAGACTAGAAGCAATGGGATGAAACTGAATGGGAGGAGACACAGATTAGATATTAGAAAAAACTTTTTGACAGTTAGAGTGATCAATGAGTGGAACAGGCTGCCACGAGAAGTGGTGAGTTCTCCTTCAATGGAAGTTTTCAAACAGAGGCTGGACAGACAACTGTCTGGGATGATTTAGCAAATCCTGCTTTGAGCAGGGGGTTGGACCAGATGGCCCAGGAGGTCCCTTCCAACTCTACGATTCTATGATTCTATGATTCTATGTCCCATCTGTACTTTCCATGTCACCAGCTCCCTATCAGCCCCTTGTCTGGGTACATTAGGGAAAGGTGCCAGGAACACCATCTCAGCTGCTCCCGTCCCAGTCTTAGACCCTGAATTTTTCCTGGGGATGACTCCATTGAGCTGGTACCCGTTTACACTGTTCTACAGCCTGGAGCCCCTTACTGCCATCTGCAGACTTATCCCCACAGCTTGCCACTGTCTAATGCATACGTCCTGCCCTTGGGCTGGCCAGTGGATGTCAGACAGAACCAGGAAGTATCTGTCCTATACCTCCCTGCTCTGTGCTGCTCTGCTCTAACTCCTCCCCATTAAATAATCCCTTGCTTCCTGTGCCTAACCTAACACTCTTATCTATCCTATTCTCTATCTCTAATGTGCCCCCTATATTCTAATCCCCCTGTGGTCCTATACTACTTCCAAATCTGACCCTAACTCTATGCAGAACACATATCAAAGACAACCTCATTACAGTACATAACAAATGCATCACATTGCAGTATACAACAATACATCAATAAACAATGAAATTGGGGTAATGCACAAAGTGATGTCACTTTATAGAGTTAATGCACAAACAATGTTAAGTACAGGGATAATGCACATAGTAATGTCAAAATTTGGGTAAGGCACATAGTGATGTCACTTTACAGAGTTAAGCCGGTTTCACACGTCAATGTCTCCGGTACGTGTAGTGACAGTTTTCTCACGTACCGGAGACACTGACATATGTACACCCATTCAAATGAATGGGTCTATGCAGATGTCAGCGTGTTTTCATGGACCATGTGTTCGTGTGCAAAACATGGAGACATGTCCGTTTTAACACGGACACATGGCCCGCAACACGTGCTGCACACGTGTACACGGAGAACAGTTCACACAGTCCTCCGTGCTCACAGACGGCGCCGGGAATAAGCGCAAAAGTAAGCGCTGTTCCCGGCGGCTGGTGCTGACCACGGTTGTGATTCTTCTCTCCTGCTCTGCCGGCAGGAGAGAAGAATGAATGAAGACTAGACATGTGGTTCCCCTCATTTTCTAAACCAACCAGATGAAACTTACAGCTGGGGGCTGCGAACCTCAGCTGTCAGCTTCAGCCAGGTTGGTTGTGAAGAATAGAGCAGTCCCCACGCTGTTTTTTCAATTATTTAAATAAATAATTAAAAAAACCGGCATGAGGTCCCCCCTATTTTTGACAACCAACCTGACTAAAGCTGACAGCTGAGGGCTGATATTCTCAGGCTGGTAAGGGGCCATTGATCTTGGCCCTCCACAGCCTAAAAACAGCAGCCCATAGCTTCCCAGAAAAGGCACATCTATTAGATGCGCCTAATCTGGAGCTTTGCCCGATTCTTCCCACTTGCCCTGTAGCAGTGGCAAGTGGGGTAATAAAGGGGTTAATGCCACCTTTCTATTATAAGGTGACTTTAAGCCGGGATTAGTAATGGAGAGGTGTCAATAAGACACAGATCCATTACTAATCCCACAGTAAATAAAGGGTTAAATAAACACACTCACAATAAGAATAAATTATTTTAATGAAAGAATACAACACACATTTTATAATCTTTATTACACTGGTAATTCCTTTGTGAAGCCATCGATCTTCTGAAAGAAAAAGGTGAACATAATAAACCAACAATATACATTACCTGTCCGGTGGTCAGTCACGTCCCACGGCTTATTCCCGGCGCCGTCTGTGTGGTCCTGATGCAGCACATGTGCGGCTCATGTTGCCACACGGAGGTACCACGTGTCCACACGGATACGGATAGCTCCGGTACCGTTTTTTCCGGTACCGGAATTATCTGGACGTGTGCAACCACCCTTAATGTACAAATTTAGATGAGTACAGGTATAGTGCACATAAAGCATATATTGATGTTGCTTTACAGGTATAATGCACAAATCATGCACGTAGTGATGTCATGATTCTGGAGTAATGCACAAAGTGATATCACATGCAGGAATAATTTAGGGATAAGGCGGGAATAATGCTACAGTACAGGGATAATATACTGTACATAGTGATGTCATGACACTAGAGTATTGCACAAAGTGATGCCACTTTACAGAGATAATGCACAAATAATTCTAAATAAAGGGATAATGCACAAAGTGATGCCATGATTCTGATGTCATTTTACAGGGATAATGCAAAAATAATACTATAATACAGGGATATTGTGCATAGTGATGTCATGATACTGGAGTAATGCACAAAGTAATGTCACACTACAAGAATAATGTAGGGATAAGGCAGAAATTATGCTAAAGTACAGGGGTCATACACATAGTGATGTCACAGTATATTGATAATAGTCATGATGTCATCCATCATCCAAAATTACAGCAATCAAATGTTCAATGCATACAGAGTAGAAGGATATTATACACAGTGATGTCACAGCATAGAAATAATTCACATATTGATGTCACAATAAAAGACAAATGTACAAGAACATGTGACAGCAAAGGAAAAAAACACATAATGATGTTATAATGCATGGCAAAGCACAGGGCCAATGCAAAAACTGAACCTGCAAAAGAGGGCCAATGCAAAAACTGAGGTGCAAAAGACATCAAAGGGAATTCATTGGAAAAACATCGAATTGACCTCCATTTATTTTTCCATGCTTCACTATAATCATCACTAGTTGCCAATTTCCATTTAGGGATAGGCTGCACGAGTTAGGGTGGTTTCACATTAGCGTTTCAGGTCGCAGCATCGGCCTGCACACGGCCGCCGCTAACCCCTGCCCCCTGCCGTGCCTCCACCGGTAGCTTCGCCTACGAGACGCTGCATGTGTCCTGCGTCCCCTATCTTTAGCACTGGGGACACAGGCCATGCGCAGGTATGTGTTTGGCGGTGCATGCGTCCCTTTGACGGTGCGCCGAGCGCACCAAATTGCAACAGATGCACGGCCTGCATCCCCAGTGCTAAAGATAGGGGACGCAGGACGCATGCAGCGTCATGCGCCCGTAGGCGGAGCTACCGGTGGAGGCACGGCAGGGGGCGGGGCTTAGCGGCGGCCGTGCGCAGGCCGACGCGGCTGCCTGAAACGCTAATGTGAAACCACCCTTATTGGGTTCCATAGCAGTACATGCTGATTGTTAGGTGTGTTTGGTCCTCTAAGTTGATAGGGAATTCTATATGTCCTTTTAGTATTAATGTATTTCTGGGGTCTCACATGCACACTCTGTATATGAAAATGCTGTCTCACGATGATAATCACCTATAACCCTATTCTTCATAAGAAATTGTACATGATGGATAAACAGCTTACTGCACCCAGTTGGACATTGAAACTACACGTCCACATGCTAGACAGATACTGGGGATGTAGCACTTAGTAACCCTCAATAACACAGATAACGGAGCTATAACCGTCATGAGGATAGATTAATGAGATTGATATTGGGGTCTTGTGTAACTTACACAAGACCTACTAAAGTTTCCATCACGTCTGCACAAATACTAATAATTAACAGCCGAGTACAATCTGATTGGTTACCGAATATGAATATGATTGGTTGAAACCATTTATGCTTACTGTTGAATAATCAATTGTCCAATGAAATACGATGATGCAATGTAACCGCCTACTCAAATGAGAATATAAGCTACCTGATTAAATTTAGCAGGTGTGGCATCCTGCAGATACATAACCTGTCTCTGTGTGTTTGTCCACCACTACTCGAGTAGGCCTCAAACCAATAATCTGGCAACCCTCCAGCATATCGATCTCCCATTGAGAGATAAAGATCAAATCTCAGACTCTTCAAAGTTAAGAGAGAGAGAGGAAAACTTTTGTGTCTTCTAACAGTTCTGGCTAAGGGTATCGTTACACTTAGCGATGCACCAGCGATCCCGACCAGCGATATGACACGGTCAGGATTGCTGCTGCATCGCTAGGTGGTCTCTAGTGAGCTGCCACACAGGCAGATCTCACCAGCGACATCGCTGGGGACGGGAGTCGCTACTTACCTGTCAGACGAGGCGATCCTGTGTCCTCCCACCCGGCTCCACGCGGAATGGTCCAGGAGATTCTCGCGCGATCAGCGATAACCAGCGGGGGAGCGGGTCGGAGGTAAGTATCACATGCAGCGATATCGCTAGCAATATCGCTGCAACGTCACAAAATCAGTGACTTTACAGCGATATTGCTAGCGATATCGCAGTGTGTAACGGGGGCTTAAAATACAAAGGTCCTAAATTTCCTAAAGGAGCAACTGAAAATAGAAACCCCTTTAACATGAGCAGCTTATATGCGCTATAACCCATTGGTTTCAATGTGAGATGATATTATTTGTCAGTCTCTGGTAAGACTGCATCTTGAACATTACATCCAATTTTTGGATGCTAGTTCATATAAAAGATAACAAGTAGATGAAGAAAAGTTCAAATTAATAAACAGACGTTAGCTATGAATAAAGGGATCCAAGACTAAGGAGGTTAACCAAGAGAAAACAATAATTTGATTTCTTAAAGGGAATCTGTCACCAGGTTTTTGCCAACTAATCTTAGAGTAGCATAATGTAAAGACAGAGACCCTGATTGAAGCGTTGTGACACCTACTGGGCTTTGGTTTTAATAAAGTCACTGTTTTAACAACAGGATAGTATTACTAGAGGACCAGTAAACTTGCTGCCATCCATACTCATGAGCTCTGTATAACCCTGCTCTACCCACTGATAGGCAGCTTTCTGCCTTTGCACAGTGTACATAGAAAGCTGCCTGTTTGAATATGTTTGGTGCAACAACTCCATTCCTGTCTATGAGTGCTTAATTGCTAGATATGTATGCTGTTTATAAAGTTAGAACACAGACAAAAACTCCCAGAGGATCACACAGGGAGAGCATGTGACTGTATTTCCTGTTTTCCTGTGTCTGTCTATGACAGAAGCAACCTGCTGTAGATGCTGCACAGATAGAGACACACAGATGATTTATTCCTGTACTATTAATTTTATCATATATTGTTCCTGTTTGTTCCTGAATAAAGAAGCTCTGTTGTCACATGCTTGGAGAGTATCCTGAATAATCTGCTGCCAACAGGTTATGGGCCCAGATTGACACAGAACCCCAGAGTAACACGGAAACAGAAGCCCAGAGCAAAAGCAGCACAGAGCAACAGAGAAGATGTCCACTAGCAGCAATGCTGTCAAGTTCTCAGTGCCAAGTCTCACTAACCAGAAGTACCAGTCCTGGAAATTCAAGGTGAGTGTGCTGCTCATAAGAGAAGGTATGTGGAAATATGCGTCTCAGGGGTATTGGAGAAGAATTTAAACATTTTCATGTTGCTGCACTTCTATTAAGTGGTCTTCCAGAAAGTCATGACACACTTGTGACTGCACTAGATGCACGGCCAGATGATGAGCTGAGTATGTTAAAGGCAAACTTGTGGATGAATTCAAGAAAAAAACACAGCATGTACGCAGCAGTAATGAATCCAGAGCAGAAACAGCATTAAAGAAACAGGATTTCCCTAAATATCAGAGCAATCAAAGAGAAACTCGTGAATGGTTTGTCTGTAAAAAGTCCAGCCACCTTAAAGCAGAATTTGGAAAGCAAGAATGAGTCAGCTTAAAAAGAACACTCATCAGAGGGTTAAAACAGCAGTAAAGGAAGATTCTGCTTGTGTTGAAGTTGCATTTAATGCCAGTACAGGCCCATCTGCAAAGCATATACAGCTCTGGTAAAAATTAAGAGACCACCACATCAAATCTCTGTCATGGGCAGCCCATTCTCCAGACCCGAACCCCATTGAAAACCTCTGGAATGTAATCAAGAGGATTATGGATAGTCACAAGCCGTCAAGCAAAGATGAACTGCTTAAATTTTTGCGCCAGAATCAGTGTGAAAGACTGGTGGCAAGCATGCCAAGATGCGTGGAAGCTGGTTATTCCACAAAATATTGATTTCTGAACTCTTCCTGAGTTAAAACATTAGTATTGTGATTTCTAAAGGATTATGAACTTGTTTTTGTAGCATTATTTGAGGTCTGAAAGCACTGTTTTTTTTTAATTTTGACCAGTTCTCCATTTCAGAAAAAAAAATTATTGCTTGGAAATTCAGACACATGTCAGAAGTTTATGGACTAAAAGAACAATTTACGTTTTACTCAAAAATATACCTATAAAGAGAAAAATCAGACAATCAGACAAACTGAACATTTGGAAGTGGGCTCTTAATTTTTGCCAGAGCTGTATGGTGTTTAGATTCTGATGCAAGCAGTCATATTAAAAATAACAAGGATTTCTTCACTGACCTTAATGAAAGCAAGTCAGAAAAGGACATCTTAGCTAATGGTCACTATATGAGTTCAGAAGGAGTAGGAGACGGCTACCTCCACTGCTCAGTTTCCTCTGCACAAAGCAGAAAGATCCCAGTAAAGGATGTTCTCTATGTTCCCAGCCTTGAAAGCAATCTTCTGTCAGCAAAAAAGTCACAGAAAAGGGGAGTGTAGTTAATTTTAACCCCTTCCTGACATCCGACGTACTATCCCGTCCATGGGACCCGGGCCCCTTTGCCCATGGACGGGATAGTACGTCTATCGCGATCAGCGGCGCCCACGTGGTGAGCGCCGCTGATCGCGGCCGGGTGTCAGCTGATTATCACAGCTGACACCCGGCACAATGTGTCAGGGGCGGTCACGGACCGCCCCCGACACGTTAACCCCTTGCACACTGCGATCAAACATGATCACGGTGTACCGGGAGTTAAAGGGAAGCATCGGCAGGGAGGGGGCTCCCTCCTTGCTTCCCTGAGCCCCCCACGGCAGCGCAATGTGCAGCGCTACTGCGGGGGACTCCTTTCTTCCAGGCCCCCGAATCCAAGATGGCAACGGGGGCCTTCGGGGGCCTGCAGGAAGCTGGCTTCCTCAGTGCCTGCAAAGCGCAGGCAAGAGGAAGTCTTCTTCAATGCCTGTGACAGATTGCTGATCTGTCACAGTGATCTGTGATGTGACAGATCAGCGATCTGTCACAGGACAGTGATGTCCCACCTGGGACTATGTAATAAAGTAAAAAAAAAATAAAAAAAAGTGTAAAAATAATTTAAAAAAAATCGCCAAATAAATTAGTAAAAAAAAAAAAAAATATTCCCCAATAAATTCATTTTTTGAAAATAAAAAAAACCAAAACAATAAAAGTACACATATTAGGTATCACCACGTCCTTAATGACCCGCCCTATAAAACTGTCCCATTAGTTAACCCCTTTAGCGAACCTCTTAAAAAATAAAAATAAAAAAGAAGCAAAAAATAATGATTTATTATCATACCGCCAAACAAAAAGTGTAATAACGCGCGATCAAAAAGACGCATATAAATATCCATGGTACCGCTGAAAACGTCATCTTGTCCCGCAAAAAATGAGCCACAACACAGCATCATCAGCGAAAAAATAAAAAAGTTATAGCTCGCAGAATAAAGCGATGCAAAAATAATTATTTTTTATATAAAATAGTTTTCATTGCATAAAACCGACAAAACATAAAAAAAGACCTAAATGAGGTATCGCTGTAACCGTACTGACCCGAAGAATAAAACCGCTTTATCAATTTTACCACACGCGGAACGGTGTAAACGCACTCCCCCAAAAGAAATTCATGAAACGCTGGTTTTTGTTCATTCTGCGTCCCAAAAATCGGAATAAAAAGCGATCAAAAAATGTCACGTGCCCGAAAATGGTACCAATAAAAACGTCAACTCGTCCCGCAAAAACTAAGACCTCACATGACTCGGTGGGTCACAATACGGAAAAATTATAGCTCTCAATATGTGGTGATGCAAAAACTATTTTTACAATAAAAAGCGTCTTTTAGCGTGTGACAGCCGCCAAACATAAAAACCGCCATAAATAGTAAATCAAACCCCGCGTTATCACCCCCTTAGGCCGGTTTCACACTAGCGCATTTTCAGCGCGCGCACGGCCGGGGGTAGCTCCGCCCCCGATCCGGCTCTCTGCCCGGCGTGCCCGCCCCTTCCTTGTAGCGCCGCCTCCTAGCGGACAGCGGCGCCTGCGATCGGCGCACCCTATCTTTAGCATAGGGTGCGCCGATCATGCGCAGGCCGTGCGCTAGTTGCGCTTTGACCTGCGCTGCGCACTTTTGACGGTGCGCCGTGCGCGCCAAAATCCGAAAAGTTTGATTTTGGCGCGCACGGCGCACCGTCAAAAGTGCGCAGCGCAGGTCAAAGCGCAACTAGCGCACGGCCTGCGCACGATCGGCGCACCCTATGCTAAAGATAGGGTGCGCCGATCGCAGGTGCCGCTGTCCGCTAGGAGGCGGCGCTACAAGGAAGGGGCGGGCACGCCGGGCAGAGAGCCGGATCGGGGGCGGAGCTACCCCCGGCCGTGCGCGCGTTGAAAATGCGCTAGTGTGAAACCGGCCTTAGTTAGGGAAAAATAATAAAATTAAAAAAATGTATTTATTTCCATTTTTCCATTACGGTTAGGGTTAGGGCTAGGGTTAGGGCTAGGGTTAGGGTTAGTGTTAGGGCTAGGGTTAGGGTTAGGGCTAGGGTTAGGGTTAGGGCTAGGGTTAGGGCTTGGGTTAGGGCTAGGGTTAGAGCTGAGATTAGGGTTAGGGGTGTGTTGGGGTTCGGGTTGGAGTTAGAATTGGGGGTTACCACTGTTTGGGCACATCAGGGGCTCTCCAAATGCAACATTGCGTCTGATCTCAATTCCAGCCAATTCTGAGTTGAAAAAGTCATATGGTGCTCCTTCCCTTCCAAGCTCTGCCATGCGCCCAAACAGTGTTTTACCCCCACATGTAGGGTATCAGCCTAATCAGGACAAATTCCAAAACAATTTTTGGGGTCCAATTTCTCCTGTTACCCTTAGGAAAATAAAAAATTGGGGGCAAAAATATCATTTTTGTGGAAAAAAATGATTTTTTTTATTTTCACGTTCGAGCGTTATAAACTTCTGTGAAGCACTTGGGGGTTCAAAGTGCTCTCCACACATCTAGATAAGTTCCGTGGGGGGGGTCTAGTGTCCAAAATGGGGTCACTTGTGGGGAGTTTCAATAGTTTAGGTACATCAGGGGCTCTCCAAATGCACATGACACCCGCAGACCATTCCATCAAAGTCTGCATTCCAAAATGGCACTGCTTCCCTTCCGAGCCCCGACGTGTGTCCATACAGTAGTTTTCTCCCACATATGGGGTGTCAGCGTACTCATGACAAATTGGACAACAACTTTTGGGGTCCAATTTCTCCTGTTACCCTTGGGAAAATGAAAAAATTGGGGACTAATTGATCATGTTTGTGGAAAAAATACGATTTTTTTATTTTCATGCCCGGGCATTTTAAACTTCTGTGAAGCCCTTGGGGGTTCAAAGTGCTCACCACACATCTAGATAAGTTCCTTAGGGGTTCTCGTTTCCAAAATGGGGTCATTTGTGGGTGTTTCCACTGTTTAGGTACATTAGGGGCTCTCCAAAGGCAACATGACACCCGCAGACCATTCCATCAATGTCTGCATTCCAAAACGTCACTACTTCCCTTCCGAGCCCTGACGTGTGTCCATACAGTAGTTTTCTCCCACATATGGGGTGTCAGCTTACTCAGGATAAATTGGACAACAACTTTGGGGTTCAATTTCTCCTGTTACCCTTGGGAAAATAAAAAAATTGGGGAATAATTGATCATGTTTGTGGAAAAAATACGATTTTTTTATTTTCATGCCCTGGCATTATAAACTTCTGTGAAGCCCTTGGGGGTTCAAAGTGCTCACCTCACATCTAGATAAGTTCCTTAGGGGGTCTAGTTTTCAAAATGGGGTCATTTGTGGGGGGTTTCCACTGTTTAGGTACATTAGGGGCTCTCTAAAGGCAACATGACACCCGCAGACCATTCCATCAATGTCTGCATTCCAAAACATCACTACTTCCCTTCCGATCCCCGACGTGTGCCCATACAGTAGTTTTCTCCCACATATGGGGTATCAGCATACTCAGGACAAATTGGACAACAACTTTTGGGGTCCAATTTCTCCTGTTACCCTTGGGAAAATAAAAAAAATGGTGACTAAAAGATCATGTTTGTGGAAAAAATACGAATTTTTTATTTTCACGCCCAGGCGTTATAAGCTTCTGTGAAGCACTGGGGGGGTTCAAAGTGCTCACCACACATCTAGATAAGTTCCTTGGGGGGGTCTAGTTTACAAAACGGTGTCTTTTGTGGGGGGTTTCCACTGTTTAGGTACATCAGGGGTTTTCCAATCGCGACATGGTGTCCAATCTCAATTCCAGCCAAAAACGTCAAATGGCGCTGCTTCCCTTCCGAGCTCTGCCATGCGCCCAAAGGTTTACCCCCACATGTGGGGTATCAGCGTACTCAGGACAAATTGCACAATAACTTTTAGGGTGCTGTTACCCTTGGAAAAATAAGAATTGAGGGTGAAAAGATCATTTTTGTGGAAAAAATATGATTTTTTAATTGTACGGCTTTATGTTATAAACTTCTGTGACGCCCTTGGGGGTTCAAAGTTCTCACCACACATCTAGATAAGTTCCTTAGGGGGTCTAGTTTCCAAAATGGTGTCATTTGTGGGGGGTTTCCACTGTTTAGGTACATCAGGGGTTTTCCAATCACGACATGGTGTCCGATCTCAATTCCAGCCAAAAACGTCAAATGGCGCTGCTTCCCTTCCGAGCTCTGCCATGCGCCCAAATAGTGGTTTACCCCCACATGTGGGGTATCAGCGTACTCAGGACAAATTGCACAATAACTTTTAGGGTGCTGTTACCCTTGGAAAAATAAGAATTGAGGGTGAAAAGATCATTTTTGTGGAAAAAATATGATTTTTTAATTGTACGGCTTTATGTTATAAACTTCTGTGAAGCCCTTGGGGGTTCAAAGTTCTCACCACACATCTAGATAAGTTCCTTAGGGGGTCTAGTTTCCAAAATGGTGTCATTTGTGGGGGGTTTATACTGTTTTGGTACATCAGGGGTTTTCCAATCGCGACATGATGTCCGATCTCAATTCCAGCCAAAAACGTCAAATGGCGCTGCTTCCCTTCCGAGCTCTGCCATGCGCCCAAATAGTGGTTTACCCCCTCATGTGGGGTATCAGCATACTCAGGACAAATTGCACAATAACTTTTAGGGTCCTGTTACCCTTGGGAAAATAAAAATTGGGGTGAAAAGATCATTTTTGTGGAAAAAATATGATTTTTTAATTGTACCGCTATACGTTATAAACTTCTGTAAAGCCCTTGTGGGTTCAAAGTTCTCACCACATATCTAGATAAGTTCCTTGGGGGGGTCTAGTTTCCAAAATGGGGTCACTTGTGGGGGCTTCCACTGTTTAGGCACATTAGGGGCTCTCCAAACGTGACATGACAAAACAGTGGTTCCCCCCACATATCAGGTATCAGCGTATTTAGGACAAATTGCACAATAACTTTTGCAGTCCAATTTCTCCTGTTACCCTTAGTAAAATAAAAAAAATTGGACCTGAAGTAATTTTTGGGTGAAAAAAAGTTAAATGTTCATTTTTTTAAACATTCAAAAAATTCCTGTGAAGCACCTGAAGGGGTAATAAACTTCTTCAATGTGGTTTTGAGTACCGTCAGGGGTGCAGTTTTTAGAATGGTGTCACTTTTGGGTGTTGTCTATCATATAGACCCCTCTACGTGACTTCAAATGTGATGTGGTCCCTAAAACAAATGGTGTTGTAAAAATGAGAAATCGCTGGTCAACTTTTAACCCTTATAACTTCCTAACAAAAAAAAATTTTGGTTCCAAAATTGTGCTGATATAAAGTAAACATGTGGGAAATGTTACATATTAAGTTTTTTATGTGCCATATCTCTGTGATTTAAGGGCATAAAAATTCAAAGCTGGAAAATTGCAAAATTTTTTAAAATTTTCACAAAATTTCTGTTTTTTTTCACAAATAAATGCAAGTTATATGAATGAAATGTTACCACTAACATGAAGTACAATATGTCACGAGAAAACAATGTCAGAATCACCGGGATCCATGGAAGAATTGTAAAAATTGGCCGTCATTAACGTGCAAACCACCCTTGGGAGTAAAGGGGTTAAGGAAACAGAAAGGTTAAATCTTAAGATATTTACATCAGGAGATCTCACTCTCAGAGGTTATGTGGATGCAGATTGGGCTGGAGATTCAAGTGATCGGAAATCAACAAGTGGTTACTTGTTCAAGTTAGGAGAAAATTCAATTTCCTGGTCCAGCAGAAAACAAGTATCAGTCACAGTATCTTCTACAGAAACAGAATATATGTCTGCTGCTTATGCAAGTCAAGAAGTAATTTGGTTGAAACAGCTTTTGGAAAATTTAAGCAAGCCATTAGCTCACCCAACAGTTATCTATGAGGACAACCAAGGATGCATTAAACTTGCCAACAGTGAGAAGATTAGTGCAAGGACTAAGCACATTGATGCAAAACATCACCACTTACGTGACTAAGTGGAACGTGGTGTACTTGAGTTTGTTTACTGCGAGTCTGACAAGATGATAGCTGATGGTATGACAAAACCATTATCAAAATCCAAGTTTGTGGACTTCAGAACCGCAATAGGACCAACAGGATAAGTAGTTGTTGAGTGGGGATGTTGGAATATGTTTGGTGCAACAACTCCATTCCTGTCTATGAGTGTTTAGTTGCTAGATTTGTATGCTGTTTATAAAGTTAGAACAAAAAACAACTCCTAAAGGCTCACACAGGGAGAGCATGTGACTGTATTTCCTGTTTTCCTGTGTCTGTGTATAAGAGAATCAGCTTACTATAGATGATGCACAGATAGAGACACACAAATGATTTATTTCTGATCTATTAAGCTTATCATATATTGTTCCTGTTTGTTCCTAAACAAAGAAGCTCTGTTGTCACACGCTTGGAGAGTATTGTGAATAATCCGCTGCCAACACTGCCAATCAGTGGAGATCTGCAGCACATAAAACTGGAATTTTATCAAAAGTGCATCAGTAAGTGGTACGTCACTGGAAACAGGGTACTTCTCCTACATTATGCTGCTCTCAGTGGGGAAGTAAAACAATGGTGATGGATTCTCTTTAAAAGTGTTATCCAATCACTTAAATGTTTACAGAAAAATGTAAATGTTTTCACCTTACACATTCCCTGCTGCTCCTGTTCAGCCCTCATCAGTCACTATTCCTGTCTATTTCTTTATATCACCACTAGAGTAGGAAGAACATAGACTGGCAACGGACCAGGAATGGGATCATATCAGAATCGGTAAGATGCTACCTTTATATTACTGGATTTTTTGGAGGCTAGACAGCCCCTTTATTTTGAATATGTACATTGCTCTCACTCATGGTGGTCCATGCATGCTAAATAAGACTTCAACATTGTTATGTTCAACTGAAATATCAATCTTATCCCGGAATATAGGATTTGGACAATGTTAATTCAACACGATATTTGCATATTTTTTTCATATGACTTGGCAAAGCTAAGCGGACCATAGTCTCTCTGAGCTCCTTTAAACATTGCAGTACATAAGATGGCAAATTTGTGTGTAAAGATTACTTTTCCCAAACAATTCAAAAAGGACTTTGTTCACATGTATATTCTTACCTTCATCAGGAGGTTCAATCCCAGATATCAAACTTTGCAAATAATACAAAATTTCTATTAAAAAAAAAGTACATTGAAAACTGTGTATTATAGAAGTGATAATGGAATAGCCCTTTAAATATGATAGCTTATAGTAGTTTAATCTTTGGCTAAAATCCTGAAATGATTGCAGCCCATCGACAAGTTAGGAGCAGAGGAGGATGTGCACTTCTATTTATAGAGTAGATGAAACAGAAGGAGAAGGTTCCGTAAGATTACATAAAATGTACAACGAGAAGGATGAGAATTCGTAGACGTCTATGAAGAGTGACTGACAACTTTTACAAACAAGTAAGGATTGACATTGTGGATGTCCACTGGCCCTCGTGAGGACCTTGACAAGCGTAGAAGCCTAATGATGATCCGGTCATTACCTGTAAGATACTCAGTGGGAGTGATTAATCACTGTCTCAGAAGAGTTCCTCAAGAACCTTTACAAGACGGTTTCTACTGTCAAGACTCCTATTGAGTCAACTCCATTGACAAGAGTGAATGAGATACCCCAAGCTGCTAATAAATCTTTTCAGGGAGGCAGAAAATGCCCATCAACCTATTACAATTAAAAAGATTGTCGAGAATTCAACCTTTCATACAAAAAGAAATTCCCAAACGTATCCACAGCAGTGATCGGTACTATAGATGTGTGGCTGTAGAGCAGAAATATCTTCATTATACTTCATTAATCTATGGTCACAACAAGGAAAAATTGTTCATAAATGTGAAATATATTTCCGTTTCCGTTTCGGAGACAATTACAGCTGTCAGTGGGAAATTTTGTCACATTTCAATATTTTTGCCTGAATGAGGGTTTTCATGTAACAAAAAATGAATCTCGGTGAATATTCTTGTTTGCAAACAGAACTTTTTGACAGATGGCACAATTGACACATTTTTGTATTTTTGATGGATTTCTCAGAGTTTTATGTTGGATTTTCATTATATGTATATTTTAATGAGTCAAATATTAAAGTGAAGCCACTGAGCTTGGGGAGACAGATTTTTATGATCTTTTTTTTTAATATTTTCATATATGCTGTACAAAGCTTTTTAAGTGTGTCCAGCACTCACAGGAAAGCCTGTGACTGTGAGTCCTGCCTCCCACGTCCATGCATAATGTAGGCCTGTGAGTCCTGCTTCCTTTGCCATAACATAGAAAAAGCCTGTGAGTCCCTTCTTTCCCATCCAAACATAGAAAAAGCTTGAGTCCTGCCTCCTCGATCAACACAGAAAAAATCCTGTGACTCTAAATTCTCTGTAAATACAGAGAAAGCCTGAGTCCTGCCTCCCCACCAACACATAGAAAAAGCCAGAGTCCTGCCTTGTCCCGCCAACTCATAGAGAAAGCCTGTGACTCCTGTCTCCTCTACCAACACATACAGAAAGCCTATGAGTAGTGTTGAGCGATACCGTTCGATACCCAAAAATATCGTATCGGATGGTATCGCCCGATACGAAAAAAATATCGGGTATCGCCGATTCCAATACCGGAAGTCCCATTCAAGTCAATGGGACTTCCGGTATCGGAATTAAAAAAAGCCCTTTATTTCCTTGTTGGCTAATTCTACATAATTGAAAACAAATAAGAATCATGTAGAATGTATTGTGGGAGGTGGAGGAGACATTAAAAGCATAGTGGTTTATTCAAATCACATGGCATAGCATTAATTCCAATTTTTTTTTCAGTACGTTCGGAGTTAAAAAGATATTGACTATGTTAACCTTTTTTATATTTTGTCAGATATGTATGTTTCACAACTTCCATGCTCTTCACGTTCTTTTGTACTTCTCCCACACTTTCTCCTTCATGATCCGCAGCAGTAGCATTTTTTTCATCAACTTTTTCTTCACCTTATTCATCTTCTTCTTCTTCATCTTCTTCCCATTAATTTTTTTTTCCATTCTTCATATTCTTCTTATTCAGCTATTATCAATTTTAATATGCTATTTCTTCATCTTCTTCCTATTCTTCTTTGTCTTCATTTTCTTATGGTGACAGGCATTCCTGTAGTACTTATCTATAAAAGTTATAAGATTACACCTTACGTTCTGCCTGTCACAAAAGATTTCCAACAGGATTTGTCCGCGTTCAGTTTGGCCTGCAGCAGCAGGCATTTTCCAGGGGCACCACGAGGAGGAACGGACTCACCCCCATTTACTGCTTAGTCTTCTTCTGCTTATAATTTTGATTTCTTCTATGCTGATTTTTAGTCTTATGCTTAATGTTCTTCTGCTTTCTGTTCTTCTGCTTTTGCTTCTTCTGCTTCTTGTTCTTCTGTCTTTTGTTCTGTATCTTGGTGGTTGTCTTCATGTTCTTTGTCCTCTTGGTCTTATTATTTAGGGTCATATTTCTGGTCTTCTTTGGTGTGGTCTTCAGGGTCGTCGTCATCAGGGTCGTCGTCATGGAGATCAATAAGGATTATCAAAGACTATTTCAAAAAGCTTGATCTTGGAAATGTAGCAGAAGGTACAAGAAGGCTGAGAAACTGGCGAGAACCAGCAGACAGTGCTGGCACCCGGATGGGTAGCAGAAGGAACAAGAGCCAATGGCACTACCGAGGACCAACTGACGGTGCTGGACCACGGTTACTAAGCAGAAGGTACCTGTGCTAAAAAGCACTACCAAGGACCAGCTGACGGTGCTGGACCTCGGATACCGAGATGGAGGCACCTAGGCCAAAAGCTGTGGCGAGAACCAGCAGACAGTGCTGGCACCCGGATGGGTAGCAGAAGGAACAAGAGCCAATGGCACTTCTGAGGACCAACTGACGGTGCTGGACCACGGTTACTAAGCAGAAGGTACCTGTGCTAAAAAGCACTACCAAGGACCAGCTGACGGTGCTGGACCTCGGATACCGAGATGGAGGCACCTAGGCCAAAGGCTCTGGCGAGAACCAGCAGACAGTGCTGGCACCCGGATGGGTAGCAGAAGGAACAAGAGCCAATGGCACTACCGAGGACCAACTGACGGTGCTGGACCACGGTTACTAAGCAGAAGGTACCTGTGCTAAAAAGCACTACCAAGGACCAGCTGACGGTGCTGGACTTCGGATACCGAGATGGAGGCACCTAGGCCAAAGGCTCTGGCGAGAACCAGCAGACAGTGCTGGAACCCGGGTGGGTAGCAGAAGGTACCCATTCAAAGCAAAGTAGCTAGGACGCAAGTCGGCCGCAGTTACCGAAACCCACAGTCCTACAGGGGGTCCATGTCCCATTGGCACTACGGATCCAGCCTTCAGTGCCAGTTCCCGCAGCCCACATAGGAGTCACCTAAACTGCAGGCACCGTAGAGTCGGCTAACCCGGCCGCAAGACGACAGGACAACGGATTGGTGGCATAGTGACTTTGACACTACCCGGAAACAGCAGGCGTGCTGAAAACAGGCTGGGCAACAGGGAGTACCCATGCCAAAGACACTGCCGAGAACCAGATGACGGTGCTGGAACCCAGATGGGTAGCAAAAGCTACAAGAGCCAATGGCACTACCGAGTAACAGCTGACGGTGCTGGACCACGGTTACTAGGCAGGAGGTACCTGTGCTAGAAAGCACTACCAAGGACCAGCTGACGGTGCTGGACCTCGGATACCGAGATGGAGGCACCTAGGCCAAAGGCTCTGGCGAGAACCAGCAGACAGTGCTGGAACCCGGGTGGGTAGCAGAAGGTACCCATTCAAAGCAAAGTAGCCAGGCCGCAAGCCGGCCGCAGTTACCGAAACCCACAGTCCTACAGGGGGTCCATGTCCCATTGGCACTACGGATCCAGCCTTCAGTGCCAGTTCCCGCAGCCCACATAGGAGTCACCTAAACTGCAGGCACCGTAGAGTCGGCTAACCCAGCCGCAAGACGACAGGACAACGGATTGGTGGCATAGTGACCTTGACACTACCCGGAAACAGCAGGCGTGCTGGAACCAGGCTGGGCAACAGGGAGTCCCCGTGCCAAAGACACTGCCGAGCACCAACTGGCGTTGTTGGAGCCCAGGGACAATCATGGTGTAGGCCGAGGCCTACTTGGTGGTAGTTTTAGATTGTTTGTAGGCTACAACAGACTGTCAATGTGCTCCAATTAGGCATCTGTCTCCACTCTGTTTCCAGGATTTCACGTGACCACCAACACCGCCAGTTTATGCGTACAGTAGCCGTCTGCCCAATCCACACGTGTTCCTGTGTTACTAGTGTTCTGTAATGTCAGCAGATCCCCTGATGTTTGTCTGCCAATGTCTCCTGCTCTGTCCACATTCCCACCACTTGCAGTGGGAAGGTGGACAGCGCAGGAGACAGTGCCGGACACACATTGGGGGATCAGCTCACGTTACAGAACACCAGGAACACAGGAACAAGTGTGGAATGCGTGGACGGCAACTGTGAGCAGGAACTGGCGGTGTTGGAGGTCAGGGGAAATACTAGAGACAGAGTGGAGACAGAGGCCAAATCAGAGAATGTTTAAATCTGAAGTAGTTACAATTTGGAGGCAGCAGCAGTTTGCCCTCCACACAGCAGGGGATCAGCTGACGTTACCGAACCCCACTTTCACATGAACGAGTGTGTTTTTCTGTGTGGACAGCACTTCCGAGCACCAACTGGCGTTGTTGGAGCCCAGGGACAATCATGGTGCAGGCCGAGGCCTACTAGGAGCCAGGTGTAAAGCTGAGGTATTTTGACTTTGGAGGGAGCAGGACACTTTGCCCTCCACACAGCAGGGGATCAGCCGACGTTACCGAACCCCACTTTCACATGAACGAGTGTGTTTTTCTGTGTGGACAGCACTTCCGAGCACCAACTAGCGTTGTTGGAACCCAGGGACAATCATGGTGCAGGCCGAGGCCTACTAGGAGCCAGGTGTAAAGCTGAGGTATTTTGACTTTGGAGGGAGCAGGACACTTTGCCCTCCACACAGCAGGGGATCAGCCGACGTTACCGAACCCCACTGTCACATGAACGAGTGTGTTTTTCTGTGTGGACAGCACTTCCGAGCACCAACTAGCGTTGTTGGAACCCAGGGACAATCTTGGTGCAGGCCGAGGCCTACTAGGAGCCAGGTGTAAAGCTGAGGTATTTTCACTTTGGAGGGAGCAGGACACTTTGCCCTCCACACAGCAGGGGATCAGCTGACGTTACCGAACCCCACTTTCACATGAACGAGTGTGTTTTTCTGTGTGGACAGCACTTCCGAGCAACAACTGACGATGTTGGAGCCCAGGGATAGTCATTTTATAGGCTGAGGCCTACTTGGAGGCAGTTTAAGATAAGACGTTGTTTGAATTTGGAGGCAGCAGCAGTTTGCCCTCCACACAGCAGGGGATCAGCTGACGTTACCGAACCCCACTTCCACATGAACGAGTGTGTTTTTCTGTGTGGACAGCACTTCCGAGCACCAACTAGCGTTGTTGGAGCCCAGGGAGAACCAGGGTGCAGGCCGAGGCCTACTTGGTGGCAGTTTTAGATTGTTTGTAGGCTACAACAGACTGTCAAAGTGCTCCAATTAGGAATCTGTCTCCACTCTGTTTCCAGGATTTCACGTGACCACCAACACCGCCAGTTTATGCGTACAGTAGCCGTCTGCCCAATCCACACGTGTTCCTGTGTTACTGGTGTTCTGTAATGTCAGCAGATCCCCTGATGTTTGTCTGCCAATGTCTCCTGCTCTGTCCACACTCCCACCACTTGCAGTGGGAAGGTGGACAGCGCAGGAGACAGTGCCGGACACACATTGAGGGATCAGCTCACGTTAGAGATCACCAGGAACACAGGAACAAGTGTGGAATGCTTGGACGGCAACTGTGAGCAGGAACTGGCGGTGTTGGAGGTCAGGGGAAATACTAGAGACAGAGTGGAAACAGAGGCCAAATCAGAGAATGTTTAAATCTGAATTAGTTACAATTTGGAGGCAGCAGCAGTTTGCCCTCCACACAGCAGGGGATCAGTTGACGTTACCGAACCCCACTTTCACATGAACGAGTGTGTTTTTCTGTGTGGACAGCACTTCCGAGCACCAACCGGCGTTGTTGGAGCCCAGGGACAATCATGGTGCAGGCCGAGGCCTACTAGGAGCCAGGTGTAAAGCTGAGGTATTTTGACTTTGGAGGGAGCAGGACACTTTGCCCTCCACACAGCAGGGGATCAGCCGACGTTACCGAACCCCACTGTCACATGAACGAGTGTGTTTTTCTGTGTGGACAGCACTTCCGAGCACCAACTAGCGTTGTTGGAACCCAGGGACAATCATGGTGCAGGCCGAGGCCTACTAGGAGCCAGGTGTAAAGCTGAGGTATTTTCACTTTGGAGGGAGCAGGACACTTTGCCCTCCACACAGCAGGGGATCAGCTGACGTTACCGAACCCCACTTTCACATGAACGAGTGTGTTTTTCTGTGTGGACAGCACTTCCGAGCAACAACTGACGATGTTGGAGCCCAGGGATAGTCATTTTGTAGGCTGAGGCCTACTTGGAGGCAGTTTAAGATAAGACGTTGTTTGAATTTGGAGGCAGCAGCAGTTTGCCCTCCACACAGCAGGGGATCAGCTGACATTACTGACCCCCACTTTCACATGAACGAGTGTGTTTTTCTGTGTGGACAGCACTTCCGAGCACCAACTAGCGTTGTTGGAGCCCAGGGAGAACCAGGGTGCAGGCCGAGGCCTACTTGGTGGCAGTTTTAGATTGTTTGTAGGCTACAACAGACTGTCAACATGCTCCAATTAGGCATCTGTCTCCACTCTGTTTCCAGGATTTCACGTGACCACCAACACCGCCAGTTTATGCGTACAGCAGCCGTCTGCCCAATCCACACGTGTTCCTGTGTTACTGGGATTCTGTAATGTCAGCAGATCCTCTGATGTGTGTCTGCCACTGTCTCCTGCTCTGTCCACATTCCCACCACTTCCAGTGGGAAGGTGGACAGCGCAGGAGACAGTGGCAGACACATATTGGGGGATCTGCTGACGTTACAGAACCCCAGTAACACAGGAACACGTGTGGAATGCGTGGACGGCAACTGTGAGCAGGAACTGGCAGTGTTGGAGGTCAGGGGAAATACTAGAGACAGAGTGGAGACAGAGGCCAAATCAGAGAATGTTTAAATCTGAAGTAGTTACAATTTGGAGGCAGCAGCAGTTTGCCCTCCACACAGCAGGGGATCAGCTGACGTTACGGAACCCCACTTTCACATGAACGAGTGTGTTTTTCTGTGTGGACAGCACTTCCTAGCACCAACTGGCGGTGTCGGAGCCCAGGGAAAATGAGGTAGTAGGCCGAGGCCTACTTGGAGCCAGGTGTAAATCTGAGGTTGTTTGACTGTGGAGGGAGCAGGACACTTTGCCATACACACAGCAGGGGATCAGCTGACGTTACCGAACCCCATTTACACATGAGCGAGTGTTTTGTCTGTGCGGACAGCACTTCTGAGCACCAACTGGCGGTGTCGGAGCCCAGGGAAAATCAGGTAGTAGGCCGAGGCCTACTTGGTGGCAGTTTGCGATTGTTTCTAGACTACTACTAACTGTCAACGTACTCCAATTAGGCCTCTGTCTTCACTCTGTTTCGAGTATTTCCTCTGGCTTCCAACCACGCCAGTTGCTGCTCTGAAATGCCGTCTGCACAACCCACACTTGTTCCTGTGTTACTGGGGTTCTGTAACAGCAGCTTCTCCCTAGAGGTGAGTCAGGCAATGTCTCTTGCTCTGTCCACATTTCCACTACAAGTAGTGGGAATGTAGACAAAGCAGGAGACATTGCCGTGCTCAACTCTGGAGATGAGCAGATGTTACAGAACCCAGGTACCACAGGAACAAGTGTGGATTGTGCAGACGGCACTTGAGAGCAGAAACAGGCGGTGTTGTAGGCCGGAGGAAATACTCAAAACAGAGTGGAGACAGAGGGCAAATCAGAGAACATATTAAATCAGAGGTAGTCAGAAGTTGTAGGCAGCAGGAGAGTTTGCCGTACACACAGCAGGGGATCAGCTGACGTTACCGAACCCCACTTACACATGAGCGAGTGTTTTGTCTGTGCGGACAGCACTTCTGAGCACCAACTGGCGGTGTCGGAGCCCAGGGAAAATCAGGTAGTAGGCCGAGGCCTACTTGGAGCCAGGTGTAAATCTGAGGTTGTTTGACTGTGGAGGGAGCAGGACACTTTGCCATACACACAGCAGGGGATCAGCTGACGTTACCGAACCCCACTTACACATGAGCGAGTGTTTTGTCTGTGTGGACAGCACTTCTGAGCAACAACGGGCATTGCTGTAGCCCAGGAAATAAAGTTCAGGTCATAGAAACATGAACACAACAGGATACCTGGATCCTGTTGCCAGCCAATTATTTATTCTGGAAGAGGACTGGCAAATTCAGGTGAGATCCAGGCCTTGTTCATTTTCACAAAAGTAAGCCGGTCAACATTATCGGCGGATAGTCGCGTGCTACGGTCTGTTACCACACCACCTGCAGCACTAAAGACACGTTCCGATAATACACTGGCAGCAGGGCAAGCCAGCACCTCCAATGCATACTGGCTAAGCTCTGGCCATGTATCCAGCTTAGAGACCCAATACTTGAACGGGGAAGAGCCGTCTGGGAGAACACTAACAGGGCACGACAAGTAGTCTGTCACCATCTGACGGAAACGTTGCCTCCTGCTGACTGGAGCCGTCTGTGATGGTGTAGCCGTTTGTGGCGGTCCCACAAAACTTTTCCACATTTGGGCCATACTGGCCTTGCCTTGTCCTGCGGCACTGCCTCTGCTACCTCTTTGTGCAGAGCTTCCTCCACTGCCTCTACCCACATGGCTGCTTTGAAAAGCACTACCAGTAACACTTGTGGGGGGAATGGAGAACATGTGGCCTGCACAAGTGTTTCTTGGTACTCCCGCATTTTTCGCTCCCGGTTCAACTGTGGTATGAGGCTTTGTAAGTTGTCCCGGTAGCGAGGATCTAGGAGGGTGTACACCCAATAATCAGCCGTGTGGAGAATGTTGGCGATGAGGCGGTCAGTTAACAAGCACTGCAGCATGAAATCAACCATGTGCTGCAGACTGCCAACTGGACCGGAAACGCTGTCCCCAGCTTGAGGCAGCATCTCTGCCTGCTCAGCATCACCCCACCCTCGCTGTACACACTGACTACTAGAGCCTTGTGTACCTCCCTCCTCTGGAGAGATGTGTTCCTCCTCCTCCATTGACTCCTCGTCATCCTCCTCACTAAGTGTCCCCTGCCTGGGCCTTTGTGTGGAAGCACGTTGCGCAGACTTGCCAGAAGCAGATGGCATTTCTGACTGCTCATCCTCGACCTCTTCAAAAACCTCCTCACTTAGTGCTTGTAAGGTTTTTTGAAGCAGACAGATGAGGGGGACAGTCATGCTGATTAGTGCATCATCTGCACTGGCCATCCGCGTGGAGTCATCGAAGGCACGCAAAACTTGGCAGATGTCCCTCATAGTGGCCCACTCAGTGGTGGTGAAGTGTGTCCGGCGCACAGTGCGACTTGTTTGCGCCTGATGCAGCTGGTACTCCATTACTGCTGCCTGCTGCTCACACAACCGCTCCAACATATGTAACGTTGAATTCCACCTGGTGGGGAGGTCACATATGATGCGATGTTCTGGCAGGCGGAATCGGCGTTGCAGAGATGCAATGCGCGATCTTGCCATGCTGGAACGCCGCAAGTGAGCACACTCTAGGCGAACCTTGTGCAGCAGTGCATCAAGATCCGGATAGTCCCTCAGAAAGCTCTGCACGACCAAATTGAGCACGTGTGCCAGACATGGTATGTGAGTGAGGTTGCCTAGGCCCAGAGCTGCCACTAGATTTCGGCCATTGTCACTCACTACCAAACCTGTCTGGAGATTCGCTGGCACAAACCACACATCGCTCTCCTGCTTGATGGCATTCCAGAGCTCCTGTGCTGTGTGGCTCCGATTCCCCAAAGAAATTAATTTAAGGACGGCCTGTTGACGTTTGGCCACACCTGTGCTAATATCTGGCCTAACAGGCTCACGCAGTGCTGATTCCGAGGAACTAGAGTAGGAGGAGGACTCAATATGTACAGACTGCATTCCTGCAATCCTTGGAGTTGGCAGAATACGTACAGAGCCACTCTCCAGATCTGTACCCGGCTCCACAACATTGACCCAATGGGCAGTGAGGGAAAGGTATCGTCCCTGTCCATGGCTACTGGTCCACGCATCGGTGGTCAGGTGGACCTTGCTACTGATGGCATTTAGTAGCGCATTTTTAATTTTTCCCTCCACATGCTTTTGCAGGGCAGGGACAGCTTGCCTGCTGAAATAAAAGCGGCTGGGCACATTGTATTGTGGAACTGCCAATGACATAAAGTTCCGGAAGGTGTCAGTCTCCACCAGCCTGAATGACAGCATCTCAAGGGCCAGTAGTTTGGCAATGCCGGCATTCAGAGCCAGTGCTCAGGGATGGTTTGCCAAGTATGGCCGCTTTTTCTCCCATGCCTGTGCTACCGATTGCTGGTGAGTGGCCTGGGAGTGTGCTGATGACTGCGAACGTGGTTCAGTGGGTGGAAATTCACTGGGTCTCTGGACAACAGTGGCAGTGGTTCTTCCATGGCGTTCCAGTGAGGAAGCCGAACCAGCTGTGTGTGAGCTGGAGGAAGAGGCCCCAACATGAGCTGAAGAGGTGGTAGGTGCTGCTGAAGGTTGGCCTACATCTTCAGTGTGTCTGTGTAACTCCACCTCATGCTTGGTACGCACATGTTTCCACATATATGTGGTATTGAGGTTGGTCACATTTTTCCCTCGTTTCACTTTCTGATGACACAGCTTGCATTTGACAAAGCAAATGTCATCTGCAACTGTGTCAAAAAAAGACCACGCACTGCAAGTCCTGGGAGCGCCCGTTTTGTGTTTTGGAAGAGGATTGCTCCTCACGGGTGCCAAAGTGGAGGCTACAGGCAACCAAGTCTGCCCCCGCCCTCTCCCTCCTCTTTTGGCCGTTCGGGGAATCTCTTCCTCAGAGCTGCTCCCACCACCTTCCTGTGGCTGACGCCATGATGGGTCAAGGACCACATCATCTCCACTCCCCTCTTCAAGCACCGGCTGGTCCTGGGTTATCTCGCCAGCACCGTACGCACCAGAAATTGGCAACTGAGTCTCATCATCATCAGATGAGCACTGAGGTGTGCTGACAATAGGCACTGGCCCACCCGCCTCTTCAGATTCAGAGGGACAAAGCAGTTGCGCAATCACTGCATACTCCCTCTTCTTCACGCTCTAGAATGCTGCTTGGCTGGCCACCTCTTTCCAAGCCAACAGATTCTGAGAACAGAAGTAAAGATTGAGATGGCTCCTGTCCAGGGCTCTCAGACTGCCTGGGCAATTTGGCAGGTGGTGAAGAGACAGATGGTTGCTCTTCAGTGCTCTGGCTTTGGGAGGATGCGGAAGTAATTGAAGTGGATGCGTTAGCTGCCATCCATCCGACAACGGCTTCAATTTGTTCATCACGCAGCAGTGGGGTACGGCGAGGTCCTACAAAGCTGCGCATGAAGGACTGTTGCCTGGTAAAAGTGGGGGATGCCGGGTCACTGGTGGCCGTAGCAGACACCGAATCCCCCCGTCCTCTCCCTGCTGAAACTTCACGGCCACGACCACGTGCCTTACTCCCTGCCTTCTTCATCTTGGTAGACTGATAAAGATAGGCAGAAAAGTAAAAAAGGGGTGGCTTAGTGTTCTTATTCCTGAACACCTGCTAACCAGTATAAGAAACACTAATTTGGCTAAGAGTGTGTGTACTACACTTTAATATGATCTAATGTGGCCTAGACAACTGTAAAGTGGAGTGTTTGGTGAACTTTATTTCCTTTTTTTGGGTGGGGGGAAAGGAAAGGATGTGACCAAAGTTTGAAAGCTATAGTATCACAAACTTTTTGGAGCGATTACAATGCAGGAAGCTAACCTACAATGCAATTGATGAGGCTCCAAAAAATAGGGTGATACTAGCCTGGCTGGCCCTGAAGGGCACAAGCCAGCAAAAAGGCTCCTCTATCTAATCCTATATAGTGTTTGCAACCAACCAATGACAATGGATGCGGTTGGAAGCACACTAATATAGGAGCAAAAATCTGGCTAAATTAGCTGCAAAAAAAGGACTATGTATGAGGCAGTGACGCACGCTGAGCGGACTACAGCTAGCGGTGGCTGTAGAACACACTGCAACGTGAGCTGCACTCACACACAGAGAGACCTATCAGACAGCCAAAAACAGTGCAGAGAAATGGGCTATAGCACTGAAAGGCTGCTGAAAGGCTCCGCTGTCCACTCCTTTAGTGTTTGCAACCAACGTATATGGATACGTATGGAAGCACACTATACAGGAGAAAAAAAAAGCAGCAATAAAAGAAAAATGTGTATGAGGCAGAGACACACGCTGGGCGGCCTACAAGCAGACGTGCCTGCAGGACACACTACACAGCGTGGGTCTGCACTCACACAGCCCTTGCAGACAGCTGTGAAAACAGCGCTGCTAGGGAAAAGCAAGCTACAGTGGTGGTTTATGTAGCCTGGGTTAAGCACTATATGTTTTGTGGAATCGCTATTTCTAACTGTCCCTCAAAGTCTTCAACAGCAGCCTGTCCCTAACTGAATTCACAGCAGAGTGACCAGAAATGGCGGCTGCAGCGCTTTTTATAGTGCATCATGACATCATTTCAGCAGCCAATCACAGCCATGCCAGTAGTTAACATGCCTACATGTCTAACAGGATGTGCCCACACTTCTGAGGATCCCCATTGGCTGAATCAAATCGAGCGGGCTCCTAGCATTATGGGAACTTCCGATTCCGGTATTCGATATGAAAAAAGTATCGGAACTAAGTATCGGAATTCCGATACAGCTAATATCGGCCGATACCCGATACTTGCGGTATCGGAATGCTCAACACTACCTATGAGTCCTGCTCTCCAAACCACATATAGAAAAAGATTGTGAGTCTTGCCTGCACAGAACACAAATAGACAAAGTCTGTGAGCCCTACTTCACTACCCAGACAGAAAAAGCCTGTGAGCCCTACTTCTCTAACCAAACAGAAAAAGCCTGTGAGCCCTACTTCTCTACCCAAACAGAAAAAGCCTGTGAGCCCTACTTCACTACCCACACAGAAAAAGCCTGTGAGCCCTACTTCTCTAGCCACACAGAAAAAGCCTGTGAGCCCTACTTCACTACCCACACAGAAAAAGCCTGTGAGCCCTACTTCACTACCCACACAGAAAAAGCCTGTGAGCCCTACTTCTCTACCCACACAGAAAAAGCCTGTGAGCCCTACTTCTCTACCCAAACAGAAAAAGCCTGTGACCCCTGCCACCCATGTTCTCACATAGAGAAAGCTTATAAATGCTGCTTTGACATCAACACATAAGAAAAACTGTGAGTCTTGCTTCCCCGGCCCAAACATAAAGCTTGTAAGTCCTGCTCACATTTAGAGAAAGCTTGAGACCTGTTTCTTACACCAACACATAGTGAAAGCTCTTCTTCCTCCACACATCCAGAAAGCCTGTGAGTCCTACTTTCCCTACCTACACAGAAAGCCTGTGAGTCCTGCTTCCCCACTAACACATAGAAAAAGCCTGTGAGTCCTAGCTTACCTGCCTGTTGTGAGCTCATTTTCGGGTTTGCCTCTGGCTTCTGGTGAGGCTAATGGAGCTGGCTGTGCTAACAGAGGAGTAGTGAGTTCTCTATCTGGACTCCCTCTGTTGGTGAAGGGAGGTAACGAAGCTGATCTAAATGGCAGAGACCGGCCACCTAAGGAAGAGGACTGTGATTGGACATCAGGAATTTCTGATTGGGTTTAAGGCAGCCAACTTCCTAGTTTCTTGCTGGTGATTTCTCCTGACTGTGGCTTCTGGTTTCCAGTTTGGTTCCTGCCTTCTTAAAGCTAAGTTTTCTCTGCTATTGTTCATATGAGTTTTCATCTGGTTTACTTAGTTTTTGTGTTCAACCAGCCCTGGCTGGGACTGGGCTGAATTCTCATTTTGTCTCTGATCAGTTGATCTCTTTTGCTCTGTCTTCAGAATATACCTGAGTGCTGATATAGGGAATTGAAGTCTAGCGACTTCAGGGCCTTTTTCTATCAGACGTGTTGGACATTTTTTGGCAGGGTTTTTTGCGTGATTGCAGACAGCAGCTTTTCTTTCCTGTCCTTTCTAGTTAGTGAGGGCCCCATCGTTTGCTCAGCCTATCTTTCTTTCTATCTGTGTTTGTGTTTTCATATTGTTTCACCGACAATACATGTTGGGGGCTGTCTATTGCTTTGGGGTCTGCTCTGGGGCAGTTTAGATTTTCCCTTTCTTTCTTTAGGCTTATTTAGTTCTCCGGCCGTGACGAGGCATCTAGGACCACGGCTACTGCTAGTTGTGTGTATAGGATCAGGGGTCTGCAATCCGCTAGTTACCAACCTCTCCGGTTTTCTGGGCTTAGCTTGCTTTTTGCGTTTTCCTCCTCGGTGACTCATTCATAACACCTGCCCACATATATGTATAAAAGCATTTGAGTGCTGCCTCTACTGCTCACACTAAGAGAAAGCCTTCGATTTATGCTTCCTCGACCCATACAGAGAAAACAATAGTTCTGCTTCCAGTTTCCTCCACCCACGCATAATAAAACTCTGTAACTCCTTGCCACCCACAATTCGAGAAAGTCTTTAAATTCTATGTCCTTTACCCACACATAAATCCTGATTCAATCATGCCTACAGTAATTGAAAGCTTATTATTTTGTATTAAGATGTCTACTGTGAGAGCTGTCAATCAAATTACATGGGTGGGTGCACACAGGACTCTCTATGAGTCCTGGTAGCATTTCATGAAAATGCTGAGGCAAATCCTTCCACTAGCAATCTGGACCTGAGACAATCCCATTTTATCAAACACCACCTCCCACAGCTAAATCTTCCTCTTTGGGAAATATTAAAATATAATATATAGTTACACTAAATAAGACCAACTCTACCCACCACTCAGCTATTAGAGAGGTGCCTTAAATGGAAGACTCCCTTCCATGATGTGTGTCAACCACAGATACCAGGAAATGTTAATTATCAGCAAACCCGCGTGCTATCGATGATGAATTACTTCTCCAAATAAAGGAAGATTCACTTATAATAACATTATATTAGTTAAGTGCTATCTATGTTATTCCCTTATACATTCTTTCACAAACAGGGTATTTTTGGAAAAATCCCAGTGCAGATTTAAATACAGTTTTTAAGCCATAAGCAGAGGAATTGAAAAACAAATATGGGAAATATAAACACAGGGCTTATACTTTTTGCTGCTGGATATACTCTTGGTTTTGGCTAGAAAAGAAAATAAACTGCATCAAAAACTGCATGCCTATACTGTAAAATGAGGACCTCTTCAGCTTCAGCAGCTGGACAGCGCAATTCAGGGATTTTAATAGAATATTCAACATTAAAGAGACTAAGAGCTCATAGGATGCACATGATAAGACAGTATTGAATCCTTGCAATACAGATAAAGCTGCGCTATGTCGTCACATGTAGCAGAACATAGTTTTCCGACATAGCTGCGCTATGTCGTCACATGTAGCAGAACATAGTTTTCCGTTTGGTGCCGCTAATGACAACATGTATCAAAGCCTATGTGAAACATAGCAAAAGTTTTTGGGTTGCCAATGAATGAAGGTTTTACAATTTTGCAATGTAGCTAAAACAGGGTTGTTTCATAGATATAGCAGAAAACTGTAAGGTGGCTCTGTCAGGCTACTTTCACATTTCCGTTTTTAAGCATCAGGGGCGATGCGGCGAAAAATGTAAAAACCGGATCCGGCGCCGGTTGCCACCAGATCCGGCTTTTTTCCCATAGACTAGCATTATCGCCGCATTGCACCTGACGGCCATGCGGCGTGTCCGGCTTTTGCCAGATACAGCAAAAAATGCCTGTCCGGCGTCTGCAAAAAATGTTCCCTGCAATGTTTTTTTGACAGCGCCGGACCGTTTTTTCCACAGAGCATGCCCGAAGACTCTCTCTCCCTCTCCTGCACCGTCTCCGGCCTAAACAGATGATCCGGCGGGCTGCGGCTTCTACCGGATGAGGTTTGACAACTTTTCACCGCAGCCCGCTGGAGTTCAAAACCGGAAATGTGAAAGTAGCCTCAGTGGTCGCCCGACAGCTCTAAAATGGCTACCACGAACAGGCTTACCACAATCCACTCCACTTACCTGGTCCCAGATGTTACCCTGGTCTTCACCATAGTCACTATGCCCTCTTGGTAAACTTAAAAAAAAGTACTTACAATCGTAAAAGAAAAGAGTTTGTAAGCGCTGTGCGTGTTCTAGGAGTGGTAGTCGGTCTCCAAGGAGACAATCTGTAAACAAAAGTAAAGTGAAATTTTTCTTATAGGAAAAAATAGCAAAATTTCTAGTATTTTCCAGCACTTTCAGACAATACCTTTTTGAGAAGATCACTTTATCAGAGAATGTACGGCACAGAAAAAGATCTTGGGATACAATTTGATTAAATGCATAAGTTTATTTCAATATAGATGAAGCAGGGAAATTTTTTATTTATTTATTTTCAAATTTAGCAGAGCTCAGATTGCCATTTATTACAATTAATAATAATATGCATCACAATCTACGTAAAATATAGTTAAAACTCCTAGTATCATGTATTACAGAATTGCAATGCAGATAGAGCATTCTGCGTGTGTAAGGTGGAGCAGAGCTCAGTTTGATATTTGATATAGCAATATGCATTACGTGTACAGTATATATGTCATTGAGTATTGCAGCGCAGATATAGTGGATGAAGCAGAGCTGCGTTTGTCATTTTTGCACAAACTCTTTGCATTATTATGATATTTTAGTTTCAAGAACTGTCACAAATGACCAAAATACAACAAAAAAATAAAGAAATAAAAATAAATAAAATAAATTCAGATCCGCAACATTTCTTTTTAGATAGACCGATTAGATACATAGTTACAGATTTTCGGTGGTTAACCCTACACCGCTGCCTTCCCTAATAAAGGGAGAAAAAAGAAAGAGTGTATTTACATCAGTGACACATCGCCTGCTTTTGCCTTTTGAATATGGAGACGGATATGAAGCATGAGGCAGCATGTCACAATCTCTCACTGTTACCATTTAAACACACAACAAAGCACATGTGTTGAGAGCCGAAATAGTAAAAAAAAAAAATAAATGATCACTTGCAAATTAGATATTCTTATGGCCGCCTAGAATTATACTTCAGGACGGAGGGCTCAATTTTCCAATCTCAGGTGTATGATTAAAATCAATTAAATCAGTCTTCCAATGTCAGAGGCAAGATTCTCCTGACAAATGAAATTATGCAAAAAAAGTGTTCTCTTCACTCTCCTCAGCACCAATCACATCCACAAATGAGATTAAAATTCTCAGCACAGGGATTTCAAAGTGATATTTTCTATAAGAACATGAAAAGTCCCAGGAACTTTGTAGTCTGTGGTGGTGAGATTTTGATAGCCTGTGAATGTTAGATATGTTCATTTCATCACTATCTAAAGTGAAAAGTTAAACAGAGAAGTTTAGCTATGCCTGAGTCATATACATTTTATGGGAAATTTTTTAGTTTTTTTATGCCAGGAATATTTCCTTTTTCTGCTCAATGTAAAAATACAATATTATTCTTGAACAAATTAAATTATTATTTTTTAATTCTTGTTATTCTTTCTAATATCATCTCCCGTGTGACATAGAAAATCATAGTTAAAAAATGGACTTAAAATGAGTGTCTGTTTTATAAAAAATCATTTCTTGATACCTAAATCTGCCAATCATTTTATAAATTAGGTCAGCTTGTCTCCGAAAAAAAGTCTCCAATGTCCATTAAGTGAAAGCCTTCTGTCAACTTGCTAAGCTGAATTGCAGGAAGTGCGATGGGTCTTTGCCTCTTTACGGAAAATGTTGGTGGATCATTGTCTTTCTAGAGGAACTGTTTTAGGATCTTTGACTCTTTACAGAATGTGGGGGCAGTTTTTATTTGTCATCAGGAAGCGTTGGTGGATCTTTATCTCTCTTCAGGAAGTGGGGGCAGATTTTTTCACTCAACAGGAAGCATGGGAAGATCTTTGTCTCTCTTCAGGGAGTGGGTGCAGTTTTTGTCTTTCAACAGGAAGCACGAGTAGATCTTTGTCTCTACAGAAAATGAGGAATGAATCTTTGTCTTTCACGAGGAACAGTTTTAGGATCTTTGACACTTTACAGGATGTGGAGGCAGTTTTTGCCTCTCAACAGGAAGTGTGGGTGGGTCTATATCTCCATTCAGGAAGTGGGGGTGTAGGGGGTATGCTATCTTACGGTTATACCTTTGCCTACAGAAAATTTGGGTGGATCATTGTTTTTCTACAGAAAGAGTTTTAGGACCTTTGACTTTTTAGAGGATGTGGGGGCAGTTTTTGTCTCTCAACAGGAAGTGTGGGTGGATCTTTTTCTCGCTTCAGTAAGTAGGGGCAGTTTTTGTCTCTCAACAGGAAGCATGGATAGATCTTTGTCTCTCTGAGAAAAATATGGGTGGATCTTTATCTTTCTATGGGAACTGTTTTAGGATCTTTGACTCTTTACAGGATGTGGGGGCAGTTTTTCTTCTCTTAACAGGAAGTGTGGGTGGATCTTTATCTCTCTTCAGGGAGTGGGTGCAGTTTTTGTCTTTCAACAGGAAGCATGAGTAGATCTTTGTCTCTACAGAACATGAGGAATGAATCTTTGTCTTTCACGAGGAACAGTTTTAGGATCTTTGACACTTTACAGGATTTGGGGGCAGTTTTTGCCTCTCAACAGGAAGTGTGGGTGGGTCTATATCTCCATTCAGAAAGTGGGGGTGTAGGAGGTATGCTATATTACGGTTATACCTTTGCCTTTCTCTTTCATCCCAGTGCTGTGTATTATCAGTATATGTATATTTGTTAATACATAATGGTTTTGCTACACGATTAAGTGTATTACCATGTCTATACAATGGTACTGCTACACTGTTATGTGTATTACTGTTTTTGCTAAGTGTACATATGTGAAATGTTATACCTTTGAAATGCTGCTCTGTATAGTGTATATGTTAAGTGCAGTTATTGGACTGGCCACTAGATAGGGGCATTATAGTGTACAGAGCTTTCAGCCATTGTATAGTGTAGGAAAGGGTTAACTATAGTATGGGCTGCTGTGTGGCAAGCTAGGAATGTTCCCTTAGGTTGTCAGAAGGGCCCGGGCACCCAAATAGTCATCATGGACCGGCACGAAACGTACCCAAAAATCCACAAGCAAAGTGAGTCTGAACATGAAGAACGCTGCGGTACCACCTAAGGTGCTATCACCCCATAATGTACTGGAGGACGTGGTACTAAGTGCAGGGACAGAACAGGATGAGAACTGCATGGAACTTGCTGTTGATGTTGTATCTGACAAGAATGTGCTGACAAGTTATTCAAGTAAAGTTTCACATGTTGCATTTGAACCGGACTGTGTTGTGAATTCGCTTTCTGGCCTACCTCTGGTTACTAGTGAAGGTAGTGGAGCTGGTTGTATTGACAGAGGGGTCGCAAGTTCTCTTCCCGGGCTCCCTCTGGTGGTTACTGGAGGTAATGGAGCTGATCTAATTAACAGAGGCCTGCCACCCTCTAATGAGGAGGATGACTGCAGATTTGGAGTTTCTGACTGGATTTAAGACAGCCGACTCCCTCTATCCCTGCTGGTGATTTTTTTCCTGCCTCCTGAGGTCTTAGTTTCCAGCTCAGTCCCTGCATGCTCAGCTAAGTGTTCTTTTGCTATTGTTCACATTTGATCTGGTTTTGTCTATTTCAGTTTTGTGTGGTCATCCAGCTCCGGCTGGGGCTGTGCTGAATTTCTATCCTTATGTTACTGCTTGTGCCAGTTTGTTTTTGTCCCTTATTAGATTGGCCTCTTTTTGCTCTGCTTTCAGAATATGCCAGAGTGCTGATATAGTGGGCGAAGTCTAGTGACTTCAGTATTTTTCTATCAGACGTGTTGGGCATTTTTTGCAGGGTTTTTTGTCTGATTGCAGACAGAGTCTTTCCTTTCCTGTGCTGTCTAGTTAGTGTGGACCCCATCGTTTGCTCAGTCTATTTTCCTACCTGCGTTTGTGCTTTCATCTTGTCTCACTGACAATATATGTTTGGGGGCTATCTATTCCTTTGGGTTCTGCTCTAGGGCAGTTTAGATTTCCCCTTTCTTACTTTAGGTTTATTTAGTTCTCCGGCTGTGTCGAGGCATCTAGGATCATCGTAGGTATGCTCCACGGCTACTGCTAGTTGTGTGGATAGGATCAGGGGTCTGCAGTCCGCTTAGTTACCAACCTCTCTGGTTTTCTGTGGCTTAGCTTGGTCATGTTTTCCTCCTCGGTGACCCAATCATAACAGGACTGTGTCTCAATTCTTGCAAAACCAATTGCAGAAAGGTTTTATCACTATCCATTTTTGGATCTGTCAGTTTGAGCTGCTCGAATTTAAACTTTGTTCCTTTCTGGCCATCGGGGGTTATTGTCAGTTTTTGACCCCCGGTGGCCACTGGTGTTACTACAACTTTATTTTGTCTGCTGGTGGGTTTTTTCCCCCGGTGGCCACTGGAGTCACTGCATTGTGACTAATTATCTTTGCAGGTGGGTGCCTCTCCCACTTCCCTTTATTAGGCCACCTGGTGCTGCAACTCACTGTTGGTGATACTCTTTCCTCTTTTGAGACCAACCAAGCTGGAGTCAGGAGCTGTCTGTGTGCAGTGAACTTCAGCTATAACCTCCATCTGGTGTCTTACTCTGCTGCTCGGAGCATTGGCTGCAGAGAAAGCTAAGCTTGTTCTTTAACTTATGTAACCCTTAGGTGTCATTCGCATCTTTCCTTGTGTGTTATTGGTGCAGTACACTTTTTCCCTGTCTCACATCCTGGGGAGGGGGTTGGGGGTTTAGCTCAGGGCTAAACAGGAGATAGGGAGAGGTTAGAGACTTGGGCTTCACTGCCATTAAGTGTACCCCTAAGTTAAGCAAAGTCAGGGCACCCTCTTAGCCTGAGGGGCAGATCAGGGGCACTGGTTCCTCATCCCCTGGTTTCCCAATCCTGCCCCGTGACAGGCTCCAGCACCACAGTGGTGTCCCTGATGGCGCAGTGAGGAAAGACACAGGTATGCTGGTGAAAGAATGGTGTTTTCATGTGAGAGGAGGCCAGGGCACTGATACACCAGAGTGCTCAGCCATGACTGCGGCCCTGGCAGCCTCTTACACTTGGTGTAGTCAGCAGGCTGTGACTACATCGCAATGCAGAGAAACCTTGAAGAAAGAAGATGTGGATGATGTGAAAGTAATTGCTGTAATTGCTGTGTTTAGAAAACATAAAGATGAAGATTTTGTGGATGCTTTTGAAATGCCAGATGTGACTAACAAACTGGACTTGACTTATAATGAGAAAGAGACTGACATTGTGTTGGCCAAGATGGCAGCCATGAAGATGGCGTGAAATGACGTCGAAGTAGAAGAAGACATGGGTCTTTCCCTTCGTGGGTGATTCAGTACAGTATTGGCACCAATATCCACCTGTCAATATTCCCCGGTCCGCTCCTGATGGGTGCGGATGAAAAAAAGAAGACCTCGCCCGTCCCTACAGAAATCCAGAAAATGGGTGGAGTTGTCGGAGGCGTTTCCACCTGGAAACTGGTGGGAATTAGACAGAAAACCTAGGTGCAGCTGTACAGCGCCACTGTGTGATATTGGACTGGTAGTGATGGAGCACTCCTGCACCCATAGCTGCCGAGGCATAGGCCACAGAGTGGAGGTTGCAACAGGAAATGGAAAGAACCTTGTCCGGCAGATCGTGGGAAGAAATTGTGGAGGTCCCCACTCACCCACTCTCGGTGATGCCTCAGGCGCAGATCTGGTGGTCGGCAGAGTCTTCATCTTCCTGGAGGTCAGAGCCTTTGTGAGCAGAGCCAACGCCTTGACATCCTATGGAGCCAGAGCATCATGTGGAGCCAGTGTTGCAGCACCAGGAGGAGGAACCTAGTTGTCCCGAACAAAAGTTGTTAACTCAACGGGGACCGGAAACAACGACTCGCCAGAAGCCGAGTATGAACAACCAATGTTCTTGAGAGGGTGAGTGCACCTCAGCCCCTGACCCCAGAGGGATGTCCTCACCATGGGCCCCTGTATCTGAGGCTGTCGTCCATCCCCGCATCCATGAAGGGGGTTCTCTTGGCCTTGTTCCTCGGAGGTTCATCCTGTCTCCAACACCACCACATCCCTGGGTGCCTCCCACTTGCATCTGCCAGCAGAGTGCCCTTTTCCTACTCCTGGGCAGGCTGCCTGGATAGAGGATGTCATCAAGTGGAAAAAGCAAAGTGAGGAGGTATGGGCAGAAATGCGCCAACCGCATTTTGATGTTGACACTTGCTTATTTATCCCGTTTGGATTACCCTATGTAAAAAAAAAATATTCCTTTATAATCTAATTCTACATAGAGTTGAACTACAATACTAATCTTGGATTATATTGCAATACCCTGTGCTTGCAGCTTTTATATTTGTATCTCTACCATTTTTAAATGTATTGCCTTTGATATTTAATAAAATTATTCAGTTTTTTTGTAATTGCTTGGCATATGCTTCCTTTATTGTTTGGATTTTGCTGATTGGAAGTGCCATTTATCTAGGCCTATTAATTGGTTACACTGTAACATATAGTACAGAATACATGACTTCCTTCATTAGACTGACGCTACCCCAACCAGTCCTCCTCTGACTAGTTTCCGGGGTTTCCGTTTGCCATATTAATGTCTCAACTTGCACAGCATACACGACATTAGTTTGCAGTCTCTAATCACGCTGGGCCTCACTTCGTTCAGTTATCATGGGTGACTGCACAGTTCATAGAAGCCCCTTTTATCTGAAGTTACCTTCCTGAAGCTCCTGCTTCACACACTTAATTCTTATCAGTCCTCACTCCTGGGAAGCTGCCTTACAGGGATTGCTGTCATTGTGACAATCTAGACCCTCCGAAGGATGGTAGCTCCCTGACACAGTGTGGTCACAGACTCTGCACATACGGTCTCTCCATGTGCTCTTCAGGAAGTCCACTCCTTGGACCTTCCAACATACAGGCCTTCCTGTCTCACAGAACCTAAGAACACAGACCATTCAGGAGGTCCATACACTCTGACCATGTGACCAGACCTCAGTCACCTTATATCACTGTAACCACCCCCATAGGTGGGCGGTGTATGTGTGGTTAGTCAGTCTCATTCTCAAACTAACCCTGTCAACCTCCCTTATAAGTAAACAAACACAAAGCTCGTAGGACTACTGGTGCAAAAGCAACATTACTGGCTTACAGCACAGAGGATCTCCTCTGCGACACATACCGGCCATTCAGAATGATGCCAGTCACTCTCTCAGTATCATCATTATGCCTCCTTGTGTATCCTGGGGAGCACATACAGTGCCCCCTAGCTGTAACAGGGGTCACTGTCTCACAGTACATATGTGAAATGTTATACCATTGAAATGATGCTATGTATTGTGTATAGGGTAAGTGCAGTTATTGGATTGCCACTAGATGGGGGCATTATAGTGTTCAGAGCTTTCAGCTAGTGTATAGTGTAGGAAAGGGTTAACTATAGGAGAGGCTTCTGTGTGGTAAGCTAGGAATGTTCCCTTAGGTAACCAGAAGGGTCTGGGCACCCGAATAATTCAATGGACTCTAGGCCCAGGATACCACAGCAGCCTCGCAATGTTTAGAAGAAGGGAAGGTTAGCCATTCAGAGTCTGTAGGACAGAAGTATGGTATCGAGCAGCAGGATTGCAGCAGTTCATTGACGGAGAAAGGAAGTCGTCCGGAAAAGTGCAGGGCGCAGATTGTTCAACATGTGGCAGATTTTTGCATGGGCTGATGCTCTCAGGAGCGGGGTGAAATGGACCAGAGGATCCCCAAGCAAAGTGAGTCTGAACAGGGAGAATGCTGCGGTATCGCCTAAGGTGCTATTACTCCGTTATGTACTGGAGGACATGGAACTAAGTGTAGGGAAAGAACAGAATGAGAACTGCATGGAACTTGCTGTTGATGTTGTAACTGACAAGAATGTGCTGACAAGTCATTCAAGTAAAGTTTCACATGTTGCATTTGAACCGGATTGTGTCTCAATTCTTGCAAAACCAATTGCAGAAAGGCTTCAGCACCACATTGGTATCCCTGATGGCGCAGTGAGAGAAGTCACAGGTATGCTGGTGAAAGAATGATGCTTTCATGTGAGAGGAGGCCAGGGCACTGATACAGCCTGGCAGCCTCTTACAAGGAAAGTTTTTGTCTCTCAACAGGAAGCATAGGTAGATCTTTGTCTTTCTACAGAAAATGTGGGTGAATATTTGTCTTTCTCCAGGAACTGTTTTAGGATCTTTAACTTTTTTACAGGATGTGGGGGTAGTTTTTGTCTCTCAACAGGAAGTGTGTGTGGATCTTTATCTCTCTTCAGGAAGTGGAGGTGGATATTTGTCTCTCTAAGGGAAGTGAGATGGGTCTTTGTCTCGCAAAAGAAAGTGGGTTTTTTTGTCTCTCAACAGGAAGTGGGGTAGATCTTTGTCTCTCCACAGAAAATGATGGTACATCTTTGACTTTCTACAGGCATTGTAGGTGGATCTTTGTCTCTCTACCAGAAGTTTGTCTGTGGATCTTTGTCTCTGTACAGGAAGTGTGTGTGGGTGTGTTCATGTCTGAACAGGAAGTGTGGGTGGGTATTTGTCTCTCTACATAAAGTGTTGTTTGGTTTTTGTATGTCTATGGAAAGAGAAGGCTAGTCTTTAACTAGTTTACTGTTCTACTGTCTGTCAAACTGCATGCAGGAATAAAATATAGGCTTTCAATTCAGGGCAGGTAGGTCATTGGACAATAGCAGAAGCAAGGTATGAGGGAAAACAAGTTACTGCTCCTATAGTGCTAGCAGAATGTTGATGAACAGGAGCTGTCCACTGAAAAATATGAGCATTTTCAGTGTGTGAGAATCTGGAAAATTGCTGAATATATTGGAATTATATAAATACAAAGATCAGTTTTATCTTACTGTGGGGAACAAGAGCATTGTTTTTAGCGCTCTCCAAAAATGTTGCAACTAGCATAAAAACACAATATACATAAAAAGAAACCTGATTTTTTTTTGTATTTCATGCTTTCCAGTAGTCCTGATGTAGAAGGTGCATTCTGTTTGTCTACATCCTGTGTCTTAATGACCTTGGGACATCACAAAGCATATTGTCCAAAGTTCATTCCTCTGATATCTCAGCTAGCTCTATATATGTCCAGCAGACAAGTTATTATGGCCTCTGTGGATGTTGCATCAGTGATGAAATCACATCCATTTAGATGCAAGGTTAACTGGTAGCAGCTGACAGCTGATTAGTCAAAGAAGACTAATACAACATCAATGAACCCAGGGGAGGTCTAGAATAGGGGCGCTTTTAAAATTGTTTGTATATTAAAAGCATGCTTTCTATTACTACTTTTGCTAATAGAAATACAATTCTGACTTGGAAAAACTCTTTAATAGCAAAAAATGTAATTTGGGATCTCTGTTACTTAGCAAGAGCCACTTCAAAGGGTGAAACTCTCTCTGGAGGACACAGCACGACAGTAGGTATTGAAAACAGCCCAATGGGTATCTGTAATAAGAGAAGAGCAAATTTATTAGAATCTAATAACATTTGCTTTTAATTTCACCCCTTGAATAAGATTCCCCAGAATCTGAACTTTTTGTGAATTGATTTTATCAAAACCATCAAAATGATGGCTTGACGCCATTTTGCTGGAGTTGGTTTAAGACCGGAAAGAGTGTAAAATAAAAAATACATTCACTTGCCTTTCCCTTCGTGCAGCTCCCAAACCAGCCCTTGGCACACCTAATTTCCATCAGTCTGGCTTTCCATCTTCACAATACTTTTTGGCACCTCGGGTGCTCACTTGGCCTTACACAACATCACTATGGTGCAAAGTGATGCGATTTCAGCACTGACTAAGCCTCACACAACATCATAACATGCATTGCGACGTGCATTGCGATGTGACATTTGGCACAGTGAAGTCGGAAGGCCAGGCCAGAGGGATCCAGTTGCGTGGAAGAACAAGTGGGGAGCTATTTGTAGTAACATGTGAGGAGCAGGAAAAGGTGAGTTTATCCCCTTTTTAAGTCCTATATGTAGAAATCATAGGCAATCTACATGGGCATCAGCAATTAGATATGAGAGGATCAATTTGAACCTAATTGAATTTTGCTTTAAGCTTCACCGCAAACTCCTTTTTGCGGAATTTGATTTAAGATCGGTAAGGTGCAAGACTGAATATAGTGAGGCATGTTGCCTGGAAGACTGAGTGAGGAGCTATGCATAGGGGCAGGTGATGGCCTGGGGCTAGGTGAGTTTCTTTCTTTCTTTTAAGCTCTAGTTTAGGCTGTGGGAGCTGAAGAGAATACAGAGTATAATAACTCAGATTCGAAATACACCAACTAAATTTGACACAATTCAAATTTCCCCTTCCAATTTCCTACAAATCTGCTAAATTGAAATTTTGGCAAAAATGGAAACCAATAATACCAACAATTTCCTGCACTGGAAATGCGGCTTTCTCAAGGTATAAAAACCAAGTGTGCAGAGTACAATAACTGGAGGCTTTAAATTGGAAAAAATATCTCCAATAAGCATGAGAAACACCCCAAAAGGGGATGGGGAGGAAGTCAATGAAAAAAGTGTTGACACAGATAGGGTCTCATCTCTCTTCCTACCATTCCCCTTAATGGTAATTTCTAGAGTTGAGCGAAACGGGTCGAAAAAATTCAAAAGTCGCCGACTTTTGGCAAAGTCGGGTTTCATGAAACGAAACCCGACCCTAGGATGAGGTTGGCCACGAGGTCGGCGACTTACGCGCCAAAGTCGCGTTTCAAAAGTTTGTTTTGCGCTCTTTTTCAGCCAATCAGGATCCACGGACACTGTGGGCAACGTGATGACCTAGGCACGGGTCACCACCATCTTTCAGAAGGGCATGCAAGTGATTGGCTTGCTTTGGTGGGCGTCACAGGGGGTATAAAAGGGCATGCACGCCGACCGCCATCTTACTTCTGCCGATCTTAGTATAGGGAGAGGTTGCTGCTGATTCTGTAGGGAGAGCGTTAGGCAGGGAAGAAGACAAAAAAACTGCTTCTGCTGCTAGCGATTTGGCCTGCACAACACACAAGTCACTGTGTGTGCAGTGCAAGGGGAGGCTATATTGTGGTGTATCAGTGGTGTTGGTTGTTGGGCTGCCTTTTAAGGCTTCCTGACACGCTGGCATTGCTGTTTACCCACTGCTCCGCAAACTGCTTTTTTAAAAGCAATCCAATCTCCCTTATACTCTAGTCACTTTTGTCACAGCTGTGCCATCTCGCCTGTCACATAGCGCTCAGATATCAGTGGGCCTCACACAATCCACAAGTGTCCAGTGTCCAAAAGTGTGTGCAGAGATTCAAAATCTCCATTATCCTCTCGTCACTTTGGTCACAGGCAGCTGTGCCATCGAGCGTGTCACATAGCGCTCAGATATCAGTGGGCCTCACACAATCCACAAGTGTCCAGTGTCCAAAAGTGTGCGCAGAGATTCAAAATATCCATTATCCTCTCGTCACTTTGGTCACAGGCAGCTGTGCCATCGAGCGTGTCACATAGCGCTCAGATATCAGTGGGCCTCACACAATCCACAAGTGTCCAGTGTCCAAAAGTGTGCGCAGAGATTCAAAATCTCCATTATCCTCTTGTCACTTTGGTCACAGCTGTGCCATCGAGCCTGTCACATAGTGCTCAGATATCAGTGGGCCTCACACAATCCACAAGTGTCCAGTGTCCAAAAGTGTGCGCAGAGATTCAAAATCTCCATTATCCTCTCGTCACTTTGGTCACAGCTGTGCCATCGAGCCTGTCACATAGCGCTCAGATATCAGTGGGCCTCACACAATCCACAAGTGTCCAGTGTCCAAAAGTGTGCGCAGAGATTCAAAATCTCCATTATCCTCTCGTCACTTTGGTCACAGGCAGCTGTGCCATCGAGCGTGTCACATAGCGCTCAGATATCAGTGGGCCTCACACAATCCACAAGTGTCCAGTGTCCAAAAGTGTGCGCAGAGATTCAAAATCTCCATTATCCTCTCGTCACTTTGGTCACAGGCAGCTGTGCCATCGAGCGTGTCACATAGCGCTCAGATATCAGTGGGCCTCACACAATCCACAAGTGTCCAGTGTCCAAAAGTGTGCGCAGAGATTCAAAATCTCCATTATCCTCTCGTCACTTTGGTCACAGGCAGCTGTGCCATCGAGCGTGTCACATAGCGCTCAGATATCAGTGGGCCTCACAAAATCCACAAGTGTCCAGTGTCCAAAAGTGTGCGCAGAGATTCAAAATCTCCATTATCCTCTCGTCACTTTTGTCACAGGCAGCTGTGCCATCGAGCGTGTCACATAGCGCTCAGATATCAGTGGGCCTCACACAATCCACAAGTGTCCAGTGTCCAAAAGTGTGTGCAGAGATTCAAAATCTCCATTATCCTCTTGTCACTTTGGTCACAGGCAGCTGTGCCATCGAGTGTGTCACATAGCGCTCAGATATCAGTGGGCCTCACACAATCCACAAGTGTCCAGTGTCCAAAAGTGTGCGCAGAGATTCAAAATCTCCATTATCCTCTCGTCACTTTCGTCACAGGCAGCTGTGCCATCGAGCCTGTCACATAGCGCTCAGATATCAGTGGGCCTCACACAATCCACAAGTGTCCAGTGTCCAAAAGTGTGCGCAGAGATTCAAAATCTCCATTATCCTCTCGTCACTTTGGTCACAGGCAGCTGTGCCATCGAGCCTGTCACATAGCGCTCAGATATCAGTGGGCCTCACACAATCCACAAGTGTCCAGTGTCCAAAAGTGTGCGCAGAGATTCAAAATCTCCATTATCCTCTCGTCACTTTGGTCACAGGCAGCTGTGCCATCGAGCCTGTCACATAGCGCTCAGATATCAGTGGGCCTCACACAATCCAAAAGTGTCCACTGTCCATAAGTGTGTGCAGAAATTCTAAATCTCCCCTGTCCTATAGACACCTTGTACCTTGTTTTACATTACTATATAGTTTGTTGGATTTTGTCTACATTTCTACCAAAAATGAGGAAGGCTGGTGGAAGAGGCCGTGGAATTGGGCGGGGGTTGGCAGCTGGTAATGATGGTGTTGGTGGTGGATCTGATGGTAGTGGCAAGAGCAAAATAGGACCGAATGCAGGAGGTGCTGACCCTGCGTCATCGTCTGGCTACATAAGGCCTCGAACGCTTAGTTTTCTAGGAGTTGGCAAACCGCTTTTAAAGGCAGAGCATCAGGAAAAAGTTTTGTCTTACATTGCTGACTCAGCCTCCAGCTCTATCGCCTCCTCTTCTTCAGTTGTAAAAAGTAAAAGCACTGAGTCGTCATTGGAGGCTCATGTTCATGAACCACACCTTTCCTTGTGTCCTTCACCCCAACCAAGATTGAAGGATGACGCAGGCCATACTACTGATTACTCCATGGAGCTGTTTTCACATACCATGCCTGGATTATCAAGTGAAATGGTGAATTACCCAGGCCAAGTTGAATCTGACATGGAGTGCACTGATGCACAGCCGCTGATGGATGATTCTGCTGGTACATTCACTCAGAGCACTACATTGTCCTCGCAGTGTACAGAGCCAGATTTTGACCCTGATGAGACTCAGGTGCCCCTTCCCGCACACTATTCCACCATACACGGTGACACAGAGAAAGGTGCACATGACATAGAAGAGGAGGTGATGGATGACCCAGTTGTTGACCCAGATTGGCATCCATTGGGGGAAGAGGGTGCTGCTTCCAATAGCTCAGATGAGGAGCATCCACAGCAGACATCGACATCGCAACAGCTGTTATCTGGCAGGCCCGGAGCACTCCAAAGACAGGTTCCAAACATCAAAAGAGTTGCTGGACAGCTTTTCCAGAGGGTCAAAAGATCACAGCGTGCTAGGCCGCAAAATGTCTGCCAAAGTAGGAAGAGTGCAGTGTGGCACTTTTTTGAACAATATCCTCATGATCAGGCCAAGGTTATCTGTAAGAAGTGCGCAAAGACCTTTAGCCGAGGGAAAAATCTGAAAAATTTGAATACCAGTTGCATGCTTAGACATTTAACCAGCATGCACTTGCAAGCGTGGACACAACACCAAACCTCAAGTGCCACATGTGCAACTGATCACAACGAAGGTAGTCAGCAACGCTACATTGTTTCCCCCACTGTAAGCCCACCGGTTAGCACAGCAGCAAATGTTGAGGTGTCGTTGCAAGACCACAGCAGTCAGGGAATCCCACTGTTATATCAACAAAAGACTGATTCTAGGCCATCAGAAAGAACACCAACTCCATCACCATCATCAACCCTCTCTCAGTCCGCCCTGTCCACCGCTACTTCCACCATATGCAGCTCTCAAGTCCAGCTCACCCTCCCAGACACTATGAGTAGGTCAAGAAAGTACTCAGTCTCTCATCCGCGTACACTGGGTTTGAACGCCCACATTGCCAAACTAATCTCGTTTGAGATGATGCCCTTTCGGTTGGTGGAAAGCACAGCTTTCCGCGAACTCATGGCCTATGCAGTACCACGCTATGACCTACCCAGTCGCCACTTCTTCTCTCGCAAAGCCATCCCAGCCCTCCACCATCATGTGAAAGACCGCATTGTCCATGCACTCAAGCAGTCAGTGAGCGGAAAGGTGCACCTCACAACTGATGCATGGTCCAGTCGGCATGGCCAGGGCCGTTACGTGTCCATCACTGCGCACTGGGTTAATGTGGTGGATGCAGGGTCCACAGGGGACAGCGGTGGTGGGACAGTGCTGCCTAGCCCACGGTATAGGAAACAGTTGGCTGTAGGCGTTCGACCCTCCTCCTCCTCCTCCTCCTCCAGAAGCGAAAGCTCGTCCACAGAGCGCAGTCGTACGAGCACTACATCTGCAGCTGCCACTGTTGCACACGATGTGTCCCCCTATCGAGCAGCTAGTGGGAAGCGTCAGCAGGCTGTGTTGCAGATGATGTGTTTGGGCGACAGACACACCGCCGAGATGGTGGCCGAGTACTTGAAGCGACAAACTGAGTCATGGCTGGGCAGTGTACATCTTGAGGCAGGCAAGGTAGTTAGTGATAACGGCCGTAATTTTGTGGCAGCCATAGCCCTTTCAAAACTCAGCCACATACCTTGCTTGGCTCACACCTTGAACCTGGTGGTGCAGTGCTTCCTCAAAAATTATCCGGAGTTAACAGCCCTGCTCCAGAAGGTGCGAAGACTGTGCGCGCACATCCGCCGGTTGCCTGTACACTCCGTTCGTATGCAGAAGCTGCAGCGATTGCTCCACCTTCCCAACCACCGCCTCATTATCGACATTGCAACAAGGTGGAACTCCACCCTGCACATGGAGCGGCTGTGCGAGCAGAGGCAGGCCATAATGCATTTGTGGGAGGATACACGGCCAGGCACTTTGAGAGCAGACATGGAGTTGACAGGCGTGCAGTGGTCGAAGCTGAAAGACCTTTGTAAAGTCCTTCAGTGTTTTGAGGAATGCACACGGCTGGTAAGCGCAGACGACGCCATCCTAAGCCTGAGCATCCCACTTATGCGTCTGCTCATGCAAACTTTGACGCACCTTAAGGAGCAGGCGTCTGCAGCCAATGTTGATGAGGAGGAAGAGGAGGAGGGAATCCTTGATGACATTCAGCCATTGTCTGCTCAGGGACCTCTCCTGGACGAGGTGGAGGAAGAAGAGGAGGAGGAGGAGGATGATGGGGATGATTACTTAGGGGAGGAGGATGCATCTCGTGGGGCAAGTGAAAATGTTGGCGTGGCAAGGTCTGGTACAGGGTTTGTGCGTGACTGGAGGGATGTGGATTTGCCAGAAAGTGCTCCTCCACCCAGCACTCGCAGTGCATCATTGACACCGGGAACATTGGCCCACATGTCAGATTATGCCTTGCGGATCCTAAAAAGGGACCCCCGCATTGCCAAAATGATGAACGATGACGACTACTGGTTGGCCAGCATCCTGGATCCACGCTATAAAGGCAAATTACAAAACATCATGCCACAGGAGAACCTTGACCTAATATTGGCTAATAAACAAGCAACTCTGGTAAATCAGTTGCTTGAGGCATTCCCAGCACACAGCAGCGGTGATGGTTCTCACACGAGCCGTACGGGCCGGGGGCAGCTTGGCAGAGGTGTTCGTGGTGCACACAGCAGAAGTGGCGTTGGAGACAGGGGTTTCATGACAATGTTGTGGACTGATTTTTCAAATACCGCTCACACAACTGGTAATACTGCATCGATGGAAAGTGACAGGAGACAGCAGTTGTCAACTATGGTTACAAACTACTTTTCCTCCCATATCGATGTTCTCCCACACAGGTCATTCCCCTTTGACTATTGGGCCGCTAAACTGGACACCTGGCCTGAATTGGCCCAATATGCCTTACAGGAGCTCGCTTGCCCAGCTGCAAGTGTGCTATCGGAAAGAGTCTTCAGTGCAGCTGGATCAATCCTGACAGAAAAAAGGACCCGTCTGTCAACCCAAAATGTGGATGATCTAACCTTCATTAAAATGAACCACGCATGGGTTTCCAAGGATTTTGTCCCACCTTCCCCTGATGACACATAGGGTGACAGAAAAATGGCTTGCTTTGGTCCACCTCTTCCTGGTACTTCACCTATTTCGCCTTTTGCATCAGCTGAATGTCCAACATCAACATATGCCACTTTCTAAAACTCCCTAACTGTGCTGCCTCCCCCCCCATGGCCGGGGTCACCACCTACCGCACGACACCGTGCGAGTGCCGTTGCCCTGGACAGGTGGGTAGGCCGACTCTTGGGGGCGGGCACTGGCACAGGGTCCCTCATAGTGCAATCAAGTGTCTCTGACGGTGGTGGTGCACACCCGCCGTCAGACACACCGCTGTACTATGAGGGGCCCAGTGCCAGTACCGACGCCCACGAGTGGGCCCCCCTTGCTTGGGCAGGGCCCCAGCATTTGCAATCTTTACCTCTCCCTGCTCCTCCGCTGTGTAATCTGGGCCGTCAAATCCATACTGTGCCTGACACCGTCTGATCCTGCCTCCTGAGACATATATTTTGAATGTGTACGCTATCCATACATGTTATCCGGGGATACGGTACCCTTTCTAACCTTTGTGCAATCACGTGCAATCCATACTGTGCCTGACACCGTCTGAGCCTGCCTCCTGAGACATATATTTTGAATGTGTACGCTATCCATACATGTTATCCAGGGATACGGTACCCATTCTAACCTTTGTGCAATCACGTGCAATCCATACTGGGCCTGACACCGTCTGAGCCTGCCTCCTGAGACATATATTTTGAATGTGTACGCTATCCATACATGTTATCCAGGGATTCGGTACCCTTTCTAACCTTTGTGCAATCACGTGCAATCCATACTGGGCCTAACACCGTCTGAGCCTGCCTCCTGAGACATATATTTTGAATGTGTACGCTATCCATACATGTTATCCGGGGATACGGTACCCTTTCTAACCTTTGTGCAATCACGTGCAATCCATACTGGGCCTAACACCGTCTGAGCCTGCCTCCTGAGACATATATTTTGAATGTGTACGCTATCCATACATGTTATCCGGGGATACGGTACCCTTTCTAACCTTTGTGCAATCACGTGCAATCCATACTGGGCCTAACACCGTCTGAGCCTGCCTCCTGAGACATATATTTTGAATGTGTACGCTATCCATACATGTTATCCAGGGATACGGTACCCATTCTAACCTTTGTGCAATCACGTGCAATCCATACTGGGCCTGACACCGTCTGAGCCTGCCTCCTGAGACATATATTTTGAATGTGTACGCTATCCATACATGTTATCCAGGGATACGGTACCCTTTCTAACCTTTGTGCAATCACGTGCAATCCATACTGGGCCTAACACCGTCTGAGCCTGCCTCCTGAGACATATATTTTGAATGTGTACGCTATCCATACATGTTATCCGGGGATACGGTACCCTTTCTAACCTTTGTGCAATCACGTGCAATCCATACTGGGCCTAACACCGTCTGAGCCTGCCTCCTGAGACATATATTTTGAATGTGTACGCTATCCATACATGTTATCCGGGGATACGGTACCCTTTCTAACCTTTGTGCAATCACGTGCAATCCATACTGGGCCTAACACCGTCTGAGCCTGCCTCCTGAGACATATATTTTGAATGTGTACGCTATCCATACATGTTATCCGGGGATACGGTACCCTTTCTAACCTTTGTGCAATCACGTGCAATCCATACTGTGCCTGACACCGTCTGAGCCTGCCTCCTGAGACATATATTTTGAATGTGTACGATATCCATACATGTTATCCAGGGATACGGTACCCTTTCTAACCTTTGTGCAATCACGTGCAATCCATACTGGGCCTGACACCGTCTGAGCCTGCCTCCTGAGACATATATTTTGAATGTGTACGCTATCCATACATGTTATCCAGGGATATGGTACCCTTTCTAACCTTTGTGCAATCACGTGCAATCCATACTGGGCCTGACACCGTCTGAGCCTGCCGCCTGAGACATATATTTTGAATGTGTACGCTATCCATACATGTTATCCAGGGATACGGTACCCTTTCTAACCTTTGTGCAATCACGTGCAATCCATACTGGGCGTGAGAATGGCTGGCGAGCTGTTAAGCAAGCTACAGCACCTGTCCAGACAAGTACAGGGATTCCCTAGCGAGGAGACTTATTTGATTGTTTTCAATGTTGGGACAGCAATTTTTGGGGAACACTATACTCTGGAGAATGATAGATGGGGCCCACCATACACTGGAACATTCCAAAGGTGGACATCAGACACTGGAGCAGCATTTACAGGGCCCATTATACACTAGAGCATTAGAAATGGGGCCCATTATGTTTGGAGCATTATTTGGGCCCATAAGACAGTGGAGCTTCATCCATGGGGACCAACATATACTGTAGCAATATGTGGAGCTCATCATATACTGTTTCAAACATTATATGGGACCAATGATTCTGTATGGAGAAATAGATGGGCCTCGTCATGAGATGTAAAAAGTGAGGTATTTTTCATTGTACTATACCGCTATTTATCTGCCGTATCGGAGCATGGTGAGTTGTGGTATGTGTTAAAGGGGCGCTCTTTCACCCAGGGCACATGAAAACCTGCAGCCAGCCCTCCCCCCCCCACAACTTTAGCCAAATAACCCCCATTTTTCAGTGCGTAACTTGTATTATGAAGTTAATTAAGGTTGACAAGCTTAAGTAAGAAGAATTGATGCTTTTGGCATTCAAATGGGCACTGTAGGTGTGTTTCCTGTCCTCCTCTCACTGCCGACTTTTATTCCCCATTGACTTACATTGGGTTTCGTGTTTCGGGACGACCCCGACTTTTCCCTATAATCGGACGATCTTGCTCGACCCGACTTTTGGAAAAGTCGGGTTTCACGAAACGAAACGCGACCCTAAAAAACCAAAAGTCGCTCAACTCTAGTAATTTCTCATTCTTCTTGAAACCATTTTTTCCTATTTAAAGCCTCCAGTTGTTGTTCCTTGCATACTTGGTTTTTATATCACGAGAAAGGTGCCAGTCCAGGGGAAAACGCTTTGGTATTAATTAAAACCTATTTGTAAACCAAGGCTCTTCATTCCCTCAACACAACCCATCTAAATCTGACAGTTTCCATTTTTGCCATAATACATATGGAAGAACCATTTCCTCCAGCCACGCGGCAGCAGCAGTGGCGGCTTTCCACGCTTTTATAGGTGTTGTGCCTGTACACACCTTCAAGTGAGCGCTTCCATCGCTTATACTTATCTTTTACTAGATGGCATTGCCTTTTTTTGTGTGCTTTTCTGTCCCTCTCCAGAGCTTTTCAAATTCATTTTTTTTTGTATTCGCTCAACTCATTAGTATTTCTCTTTTTCCCCTTTGGTGGTGCTGTAGAAGTATTAAACACTTAGACCTAGATTCAAGAAGATTTTATGTTCTACATGCCTGTCTTGATGTGGGAGAATGATGGAATCAGAGGTTCTTGCTTCTTAATAAATCAAGCGCACCTTAAAAGTGGCAAGTGACTCGCCACAAGTCTTACTCCAGTCAGAGACTGGAATAAGATTTGTTGTGTAAAGTTTGCCACAGCTCCTCAATTAGTCTAGTGTGTATTGCCACGCCTCTATCAACACCCCAGCTCCTTTTATATTGGTGGAGTTGCCCAAAATTGCTGTGAAAATGCCAAAAGTCGCAACATTTTTTTCAGCAGTATTGCATTGCCAAAAAATTTTGCAGCTTTTCAAAGTGTTAGATTTCTGGAGTAAACACTTTCATGAATTGGGGCCTTACTGTTCAATTCTCCAACAGATTATCACTGAGCCTGGGCATCCCCACAGCAGCCTGACAGCCATTTCATAGACATTGAAAACAATAATTAAATAATTCAGCACAGTCAACTAAAACTTCAATTTATCATTAGAACAAGTCCTAGAGAACATATTATATAAGGGGACTAGGTCACATTGGTCACGTGGGGTTGCCACATGGTTTTTTTTTGCCTTCCTCTGGATCAACATGTTAGGGCAAGTTAGGATAGGATATGGGTTTATGGGTTGAACTAGATGGACTTAAAGTCTTCCTTCAACCTTAATAACTATGTTACTATGTTACTATGTTATGTAGATTGCACAAACTTTTTCCACATGTTAAAAATTCCAATTAAGCTATAATCCTTCACTTATCTCACAGAAGAACACAAGAACATGAATGAATAGAGATCTGGGATGGCTTGGAAAAAAGTGACTCAGACCTCATTGTTCTTGTTGCACATCTGTCCTAGGTATTCTGGTCTCCGCTTTCTTCCCCTTGGTCCGCTGCCCTCTGTTGTGCTCCATTTTGAGTTTTGTAAGTTGCTCCATGTGGATCAGTGAATTTATTTCCTTAGTCCTATTTGAGGCCCATTAAGACACACACCTGTATCTTGGGATTGAGACTCTAGTCCTATGTTTTGTGTGCTCCATCATTTATGCTCTTGTGTTTGTGCATGTATTGATTCTTGCTGGGTTCCATTTCATCCATCCTGCTGCTCCTGAGATTTCTGTGTGTGCCAAGTCTTCACTGCAAGCATGCTTGCTTCATCAATGTTTGGGGTCTGTGTGCCACCTAGACATGAGGCTTAGAAAATCCACCTCACCAGGTGAGCATAACAGTTCACAAATGCAATTTAAACAGGGTGGTGTCCTGGTAAAAGGGAAAAAATATATTTTTTTAATCTTCTGCCTGAGCGAGTGTGAACGAGCTGAGTGTGACCTGAGCATAAGTGCGAACTGTGGTAAGTGTGTTACTTGTGATTCAGTGACTTTGGATTCAGGGAGTTTCCAAGGGAGGTATTACTGAATTGCTGTTATATTTTATTAATACTTTTTATTTATTTTTGCTTATCTTTTTGTCTGGTGCAATCCCCATTAGGATGTGCTCCACTATTGCCAATGCCATCCAGTGCACGTCTTGCCGCATGTATGAAATCGTTGAACAGCCGGCCGAGAGTGCATACTGGTGTGTGAGATGTGAGCACGTTGTGCATTTGGAAGCCCAGATACTGGATCTAAATTGCAGCTGGCAACACTGAGATCCATAGACAATATGGAAAGGAGTCTTCTGCTCACTGAGCAGACGCTCAATGGGATAGATGAGGGGGGATGCTAGGTTGGAGCTGCAGGACAATGAAGCAGCTAGCTGGGTGACAGTTAGAAGGCGGGGTAGAAGGAAGAGCACCAGGGAGGCTAGTCCTGATCTGGCACACCCCAATAAGTTTGCTAAGTTGGCAGATGAGGGGAGTGTTAGTGCAGGAGTAGCACTGCTGCAGCAAGGCATGTCCTCTGAAAGCTGGAGGAGTATCTGCTCCAGTAAGGGGGGAAATAGGAGAGCAGGGCAGGCCAGACAGGTTCTGGTAGTGGGAGACTCAATTATTAGGGGAACAGATAGGGCAATCTGTCACAACGACAGGGATCGTCGAACAGTGTACTGCCTACCTGGAGCTCGAGTCCGACACATCGCTGATCTGGTTGACAGATTACTGGGAGGGGCTCGTGAGGATCCAGCAGTCATGGTGCATATTGGCACAAATGACAAAGTTAGAGGTAGCTGGAAGGTCCTTAACCCCTTCATGACCAAGCCTATTTTGACCTTAATGACCAGGCCATTTTTTGCAATTCTGACCAATGTCCCTTTATGAGGTAATAACTCAGGAACGCTTCAACGGATCCTAGCAATTCTGAGAATGTTTTTTCGTCACATATTGGGCTTCATGATAGTTGTAAATTTAGGTTGATAATTTTGCATTTATTTGTGAAAAATTGGCGAAAATTTAGAAAATTTTGCAATTTTCAAATTTTGAATTTTTATTCAGTTAAACCAGAGAGCTATGTGAAACGAAATAGTTACTAAATAACATTTCCCACATGTCTACTTTACATCAGCACAATTTTGGAAGCAAAATATTTTTTTGTTAGGAAGTTATAAGGGTTAAAAGTTTACCAGTGATTTCTCATTTTTACAACAAAATTTACAAAACCATTTTTTTTAGGGACCACCTCACATTTGAAGTCACTTTGAGCGGTCCATATGGCAGAAAATACCCAAAAGTGACACCATTCTAAAAACTGCACCCCTCAAGCTACTCAAAACTACATTCAAAAAGATTATTAACCCTTCAGGTGTTTCACAGGAACTAAAGCAACGTTGAAAGAAAAAATGGACATTTTAATTTTTCCAACAAAAATTTTTTTAGCATCAATTTTTTCATTTTGACATGGGCAACAGGATAAAATGGATCCTAAAATTTGTTGGACAATTTCTCCTGAGTACACCGATATCTCATATGTGGTCATAAACCACTGAGTGGGCGCATGGCAGGGCTCAGAAGGGAAGGAGCGCCATTTGACTTTTTGAATGGAAAATATGCTGGAATATTTAGCGGTTGCCATGTCACGTTTGGAGAGCCCCTGTGTGCCTAAACATTGGAGCTCCCCCACAAGTGACCACATTTTGGAAACTAGACCCCCCAAGGAACTTATCTAGATGCATAATGATCACTTTGAACCCCAAGGTGCTTCACAAAAGTTTATAATGCAGAACCGTGAAAATAAAAAATATTTTTTTTTTCTCAAAAAATTATTTTTTAGTGCGCAATTTTTTATTTTCACAAGGGTACCAGGATAAATTGGACCCCAAAAGTTGTTGTCCAGTTTGTCCTGAGTACGCTGGCACCCCATATGTGGGTGGGGACCACTGTTTGGGTACACATCGGAGCTCGGAAGGGAAGTAGTGACATTATGAAATGCTGACTTTGATGGAATGGTCTGTGGGCATCATGTTACATTTGCAGAGCCCCTGATGTACCTAAACTGTGGAAACCCCCCACAAGTGACCCCATTTTGTAAACTAGACCCCCCAAGGAACTTATCTAGATGTGTGGTGAGCACCTTGAACCCCCAAGTGATTCACAGAAGTTTATAATGCAGAGCTGTGAAAATAAAAAATATTTTTTTCCTCAAAAAAAATGATTTTTAGCCAGCAATTTTTTTTCACAAGGGTACCAGGATAAATTGGACCCCAAAAGTTGTTGTCCAGTTGTCCTGAGTACGCTGGTACCCCATATATGGGGGGAACCATTGTTTGGGCACACGTAAGGGCTCGGAATGGAAGTAGTGACGTTTTGAAATGCAGACGTTGATGGAATGGTCTGCGGTCATCGTTACGTTTGCCGAGCCCCTGATGTGCCTAAACAATAGAAACCACCCATAAGTGACCCCATTTTGGAAACTAGACCCCCCAAGGAACTTATCTAGATACCTGGTGAGCACTTTGAACCCCCAAGTGCTTCACAGAAGTTTATAACTCAGAGACGTGAAAATAAAAAAATAAAAAAATTTCCACAAAAATAATATTTTAGCCCCCAATTTTTTATTTTCCAAAGGGTACCAGGAAAAATTAGACCCCCAAAGTTGTTGTGCAATTTTTCCTGAGTACGCTGATACCCCATATGTTGGGGTAAACCACTGTTTGTGCACACGTCGGGGCTTGGAAAGGAGGGAGCACCACTTGACTTTTTGAATGCAAAATTGGCTGGAATCAATGGTTGCACCATGTCGTGTTTAGAGACCCCCGTGATGTGCCTAAACAATGGAAACCCCTCAATTCTAACTTCAACCCTAACCCCAACACACCCCTAAACACAGCCCTAACCCCAACACATTCCTAACCCTAATCCCAACCCTAACCATAACCCTAACCCCAACACACCCCTAACCCCAACCCTAACCATAACCCTAACCACAAGCCTAACCCTAATTCCAACCCTAACCCTAATTCCAGCCCTAACCCTAATTCCACCCTAACCCTAACCCTAATTCCAACCCTAACCCTATTTCCAACCCTAACCCTATTTCCAACCCTAACCCTAACCCTATTTCCAATCCTAACCCTAACCTTCTTTCCAACCCTAACCCTCTTTCCAACCCTAACCCTAACCCTAATGGAAAAATAAAAATAATTTCTTTATTTTATTAGTTGTTCCTGCCTATGGGGGTGATAATCGGGGGGTTTATTTACTTTTCATTCTATTTTGATCACTGTGAGAGTTTATCACAGTGATCAAAATGAATGAAAGGAAATTGCAGCCGGCGGGCACACTGCGCATGCGCACGCCATTTTCCAATATGGCGGCGCCCATGGTCCGGGACCGCGGGACACCGGGAGCCATAGCGGCACTCGGTGAGTACCGGGGGTGGGAGGGGGGTGATCGGAAGGCGGGGGGAGCAGAGGGAAGGCGGGGGGGCAGATGATGACATCGGCGGCACATCGCCGCTGTCATTCAGTGGCGGGGGGCAGATCGCCCCCATAAACCGGTGGGGGGTCGGATCGGTGTCACCAGCCATGTCCGATGCTACAGCAGCGTCGGACATGGCTGGATTGTAATATTTCATCAATTTTCATTGATGAAATATTACTATCGCTCTGATAGTAATATCACTTTTAACAGCCAATCATAGTGATCGTAGCCATGTGGGGGTGAAGCCACGCCCCCCATGGTGAAGTACAAAGCCCCCCCTGTATCTGCGGGTTGGGTGACCTTTCAGTGACCTAGGTCACCCGACCCGCAGGGGGGCTTTGAAGTCATGACACAGGGTATGCGTCATTGGTCGGAATGGCACCGACTTTCATGACGCATACGCTGTGTCACTGGTCATGAAGGGGTTAAAGATGATTTCAGGGAATTAGGCTGTAAGCTTAAAGCAAGGCCCTCCAAGGTGGTATTTTCAGAAATACTTCCTGTACCACGTACCACGCCAGAGAGGCAACGGGAGATTAGGGAGGTTAATAAGTGGCTCAGGAATTGGTGTAGGAAGGAGGGGTTTGGGTTCCTGCAGAACTGGGCCGACTTCTCAGTTGGCTACAGGTTCTACGCTAGGGACGGGCTGCACCTCAATGGGGAGGGTGCAGCTGTGCTGGGGGAGAAAATGGCTAGAAAGTTGGAGGAGTGTTTAGACTAGGGACGGGGGGAGGGTATTCCTTTTATAGGAGGGGAAGACAGTGCAGATAGAGACCTGGGCACAAATAATGAAATTGGGGGTGGGGGTGGCATGGGGGGTGGGGTTAGAACAGTTAATAATTTAAGAAAGAATAGAAGTACAGAGAGATACATAAAGTGCATGTATACTAATGCCAGAAGCCTCGCCAACAAAATGGAGGAATTGGAGTTAATGTTGTTGGAACATAATTATGACATGGTGGGGATATCTGCGACATGGCTGGACGAGAGCCACGACTGGGTGGTTACTTTACAGGGCTATAGTCTGTTCAGAAATGACCGAACAAATAAGCGAGGGGGAGGCGTGTGTTTATATGTAAAATCATCCTTAAAACCCATCCTGCGTGATAATATATATGAATCTAAAGAAAATGTAGAGTCCCTGTGGGTAGAGATAAGTGAGGGGGGAAAAATAAAAAATTACTGATAGGGGTTTGTTATAAGTCTCCAAAAATAATGGAAGCAACAGAGAATATCCTCATAAAGCAAATAGATGAAGCTGCGACTCAAGAAGTCATTATTATGGGGGACTTCAACTACCCTGAAATACATTGGGGAACCGAAACCTGCAGTTCCAGGCAAAGGTAATAGGTTTTTGACAACTATGAGAGATAATTACCTTTCACAACTGGTTCAGGACCCAACAAAAGGGGGGGCACTGCTAGACCTAATATTAACCAACAGGCCAGACCACATATCAAATGTAAGGGTTGAGGGTCACTTGGGTAATAGTGATCACAAATTAATAAGTTTTCCTTTAATAAGATGTGTAGTAGAGGGGTTACAAGGACACTAAACTTCAGGAAGGCAAATTTCCAATGGATGAGAGATGATCTTGGTGCAATTAACGATATCCTGAGACATAAAAATACACAAAGAAAATGGAAGACATTTATTAGCATCCTGAATAGGACCTGTGCACAATATATACCATATGGGAATAAACATGCTAGAAATAGGAGGAAACCACTATGGCTAAATAGAGCTGTAAGGGGCGCAATAAGAGACAAAAATAAAGCATTTAGAGAATTAAAGCAAGTAGGTAGAGATGAGGCATTAAATAAATACAGAAAATTAAATAAATTCTGTAAAAAGCAAATCAAGACAGCAAAGATTGAGACAGAGAGACTCATTGCCAGAGAAAGTAAAAATAATCCCAAAATATTCTTTAACTACATAAATAGTAAAAAGCTAAAAAATGATAGTGTTGGCCCCCTTAAAAATAGTCTGGGTGAAATGGTGGATGAGGATAAGGAAAAAGCCGATATGCTGAAAGACTTTTTTTCAACAGTATTTACACAAGAAAATCCCATGATGGATAACATGATCAGGGATAAAAATTCTCCATTAAATGTCACCTGCTTAACCCAGCAGGAAGTACGGCGGCGTCTAAAAATCACTAAAATTGACAAATCCCCGGGTCCGGATGGGATACACCCCCGAGTACTGCAGGAATTAAGCACAGTCATAGATAGACCATTATTTTTAATCTTTAAAGATTCCATAATAACAGGGTCTGTACCACAGAACTGGCGTATAGCAAATGTGGTGCCAATATTCAAAAAGGGGACAAAAACTGAGCTTGGAAATTATAGGCCAGTAAGTTTAACCTCAACTGTGGGTAAAATCCTGGAGGGTTTTCTAAGAGATACTATACTGGAGTATGTTATGAATGGGTCACCGAGGAGGAAAAAACAACACAAGCCAAGTCTCAGAAAACCAGAGAGGTTGGTAACTATGCAGATTGCAGATCCCTGATCTTACCACACAACTAGCAGCAGTCGTGGAGCGGACCTACGATGATCCTAGATGCCTCGTCACAACCGGAGAGCTACATAAGCCTAAAGCAGGAAAAGAGGAAAACTAACTGCCCCAGAGCAGACCCCAAAGGAAAGACAGCCCCCCACATGTATTGACGGTGAAACAAGATGAAAACACAAACAAAGGCAGAAAAATAGGCTGAGCAAACGATGGGGCCCGACTAACTAGAAAGGAAAGGAAAGACACTGCAATCTGTTAAAAACCCTACCAAAATAATGTCCAACACTTCTGATAGCAAAATTAACCCTGAAGTCACTAGACTTCTCCCACTATATCAGCACTCTGAAATATTCTGAGACAGAGCAAAAAGAGGCTAATCTAATAAGGGACCAAAAGGCAAATACAGATAAATAGGAGTGGAAATTCAGCACAACCCCAGCAGGGGCTGGCTGACCACAAAAAGCTGAATTGACCAACAAGAGCAAGTGTGAACAATAGCAAAAACAAACTTAACTTGAGAAGACTGGAAGAGAGCTGAAGTCCAAGATGAGAGAAGCAGACTGAATCACCAGCACCAGGATAGGGCATCGGCTGTCTTATATCCAGTCTGATACTTCAGAGATCCAATCGTTATCCTCTCATCAGGTGGCAGATCACTACCAATTAAACCAACCTCACTACCTCCTGTCACCACCAGAGGGAGAACGGAAGGAGAACTCTCAACTGGAGGAGCAGAAAATGAGTTCACAACAGTACCCCCCCTTGAGGAGGGGTCACCGAACCCTCATCCATGCCACCAGGCCGATCAGGATGGGCCCATTGAAAAGCACTAACTAATTTATTGGCATGAATATCAGAGGCAGAGACCCAAGAATTATCCTCCTGGCCATAACCCTTCCATTTGACCAAATACTGGAGTCTCCGTCTAACCAAACGAGAATCCAATATTTTCTTTACCTCATATTCCACATTGCCTTTAACCAATACAGGGTCAGGAGGTGCCACCACAGGAACTACTGGCTCAACAAACCTCTTCAAAAGTGACTTGTGAAATACGTTATGGATTTTGAATGTAACTGGAAGAGCCAATCGAAAAGAATCAGGATTAAGAATCTCCAAAATCTTATAAGGTCCAATAAATCTTGGCTTAAATTTTGGAGATGCAACCTTCATAGGAATATTCTTAGACGACAACCAAACCATATCACCCACTTTAAACCGGGGACCAATGGTCCTATGCCGGTTGGAATAACGCTGTGCCTTTTCCTGAGAGAGTGACAACTTATCCACCACTTGGTCCCACATCTGCTGCATTCTCACAACCACAGTGTCCACACCTGGGCAGGACGAAGATTCCACTTGCCCTGAAGAGAATCGAGGATGAAACCCAAAATTACAGAAAAAGGGTGACATCAAAGTGGCAGAACTAGCTCTATTGGTCAGCGCAAATTCGGCACAGGGCAAAAATGAGACCCAATCATCTTGATCAGCAGATATAAAGCATCTTACAGTTGTGGCCAAAAGTATTGACACCCCTGCTATTTTGTCAGATAATACTCAGTTTCTTCCTGAAAATGATTGCAAACACAAATTCTTTGGTATTATTATCTTCATTTAATTTGTCTTAAATGAAAAAACACAAAAAGAATAGTCCTAAAGCCAAATTGGATATAATTCCACACCAAACATAACAAAGAGGGTGGACAAAAGTATTTGCACTGTTCGAAAAATCATGTGATGCTTCTCTAATTTGTGTAATTAAAAGCACCTGTAACTTACCTGTGGCACCTAGCAGATGTTGGCAATAACTAAATCACACTTGCAGCCAGTTGACATGGATTAAAGTTGTCTCAACCTCTGTCCTGTGTCCTTGTGTGTACCACATTGAGCATGGAGAAAAGAAAGAAGACCAAAGAGCTGTCTGAGGACTTGAGAAACCAAATTGTGAGGAAGCATGAGCAATCTCAAGGCTACAAGTCCATCTCCAAAGACATGAATGTTCCTGTGTCTACCGTGCGCAGTGTCATCAAGAAGTTTAAAGCCCATGGCACTGTGGCTAACCTCCCTATATGTGGACGGAAAAGAAAAATGGACAAGAGATTTCAACGCAAGATTGTGCGGATGTTGGATAAAGAACCTCGACTAACATCCAAACAAGTTCAAACTGCCCTGCAGTCCGAGGGTACAACAGTGTCAACCCGTACTATCCGTCGGCGTCTGAATGAAAAGGGACTGTATGGTAGGAGACCCAGGAAGACCCCACTTCCTACCCCGAGACATAAAAAAGCCAGGCTGGAGTTTGCCGAAACTTACCTGAAAAAGCCTAAAACGTTTTGGAAGAATGTTCTCTGGTCAGATGAGACAAAAGTAGAGCTTTTGGGGCAAAGGCATCAACATAGAGTTTACAGGAGAAAAAAAGAGGCATTCAAAGAAAAAAACACGGTCCCTACAGTCAAACATGGCGGAGGATCCCTGATGTTTTGGGGTTGCTTTGCTGCCTCTAGCACTGGACTGCTTGACCATGTGCATGGCATTATGAAGTCTGAAGACTACCAACAAATTTTGCAGCATAATGTAGGGCCTAGTGTGAGAAAGCTGGGTCTTCCTCAGAGGTCATGGGTCTTCAAGCAGGACAATGACCTAAAACACACTTAAAAAAGCACTAGAAAATGGTTTGAGAGAAAGCACTGGAGACTTCTAAGGTGGCCAGCAATGAGTCCAGACCTGAATCCCATAGAACACCTGTGGAGAGATCTAAAAATGGCAGTTTGGAGAAGGCACCCTTCAAATATCAGGGACCTGGAGCAGTTTGCCAAAGAAGAATGGTCTAAAATTCCAGCAGAGCATTGTAAGAAACTCATTGATGGTTACCGGAAGCGGTTGGTCGCAGTTATTTTGGCAAAAGGTTGTGCAACCAAGTATTAGGCTGAGGGTGCCAATACTTTTGTCTTGCCCATTTTTGGAGTTTTGTGTGAAATGATCAATGTTTTGCTTTTTGCTTCATTCTCTTTTGTGTTTTTTCATTTAAGACAAATTAAATGAAGATAATAACACCAAAGAATTTGTGATTGCAATCATTTTCAGGAAGAAACTGAGTATTATCTGACAAAATTGCAGGGGTGTCAATACTTTTGGCCACAACTGTAAATAAGACTCAAGGGACTGGTTTGTTCTCTCAGTCTGCCCATTGGTCTGGGGATGAAACAAGGAGGAGAAGGATAACTGAATTCCCAGATTGGAACAAAAGGCTTTCCAGAATCTCGAAACAAACTGGACCCCTTTATCGGACAAAATGTTCTCAGGAATCCCGTGTAACCGAACCACCTGTTGTAAAAACAAGGGTACCAACTCAGCAGAAGATGACAACTTTGGGAGTGGTACAAGATGGACCATCTTCGAAAATCTTTCACAAATTACCCAGATAACAGTCATTCTCTGAGAGACAGGAAGATCAGAAATAAAATCCATCGAGATATGGGTCCATGGCCTCTTGGGCACTGGCAGGGGCATCAGCAACCCACTAGAACGAGAACAGGGTTTAGACCGAGAACAAGTTACACAGGACTGTACAAAATTCCTGACATCACGAGACAAGGCAGGCCACCAAAGCGACCGACTCACCAAATCTCTGGTACCAAAAATTCCTGGATGACCAGCCAATGCGGAGCAATGGACTTCAGACATCACTCTCTTTCTCCACTGGTCAGGAACATACAATCTTCCCATAGGGCAACGCTCAGGTCTATCTTCCTGAAATTCCTCCAGGGCGCGTCTCAAATCGGGTGAAATGGCAGAAAGAACTACCCCCTCACCTAGGATAGTAGTAGGCTCGGTCACATTAAGAGAATCAGCAAAGAAACTCCTAGAAAGGGCGTCTGCCTTAACATTCTTAGTGCCCGGAAGAAAAGAGACCACAAAATTAAAACGCGCGAAAAACAAGGCCCATCTAGCCTGTCTAGGATTCAAGCATTTGGCCGAATCCAGATAAATCAGATTCTTGTGATCTTGTGACCACAAATTGATGTTTAGCTCCCTCCAATCAATGTCTCCACTTCTCAAATGCCCATTTCATGGCCAGCAATTCCCGATTCCCCACGTCATAGTTGCATTCAGATGGGGAAAACTTTCGAGAAAAGAAGGCACAGGGATTCATCTTAGAAGTCACAGGGTCTTTTTGGGACAAAACAGCTCCTGCACCAATCTCAGAAGCGTCTACCTCCACTTGAAATGGAAGTGAGACATCAGGTTGCCGTAAAACTGGAGCTGAAGTAAATCTCCGCTTAAGCTCCTGAAATGCTGAGACAGCCTCAGGAGACCAATTCAGCATATCAGCTCCCTTCTTGGTCAGATCAGTCAGTGGTTTGACAATACTAGAAAAATTACCTATAAATTTACGATAGAAATTAGCATAACCCAAAAACTTCTGGAGAGCCTTCAAAGAAGTAGGCTGAACCCAATCATAAATGGCCTGTACCTTGGCCAGGTCCATTTCAATAGTCGATGGAGATAAGATGAATCCCAAAAATGAAATCCTCTGTACACCAAAGAGGCATTTCGATCCCTTAACAAACAGGGAATTCTCCCTCAAAATCCGGAACACAGTCCGGACATGTTCCACATGGGAATTCCAATCACTAGAAAAGATCAAAATATCATCCAGATAGATGATCAAAAACTTATCCACAAAGTCTCGGAAAATATCATTCATAAAGGACTGGAAGACAGAAGGGGCATTAGAGAGCCCAAAAGGCATCACCAGGTACTCAAAATGTCCCTCCGGAGTATTAAACGCCGTCTTCCATTCATCCCCGTGCTTGATGCGAACAAGAATATACGCCCCCTGAGGTCAAGCTTAGTAAATCAGCAGGCACTTTTAACTCTGGAGAATAAATCAGACATCAGAGGTAATGGGTACTGATATTTAACCGTCATTTTGTTAGGGGAACGATAATCAATACACGGTCTTAATGAACCATCTTTCTTGGCCACAAAAAAAACCAGTGCCTAAAAGTGATGAGGATGGTCTAATATGACCCTTCTCCAACGACTCCTTAATATAGGATCGCATAGCATCATGTTCGGGTACAGATAAGTTGAAAAGCTGACCCTTGGGAAATTTACACCGAGGCATTAACTCAATTGCACAGTCATAACTCCTATGAGGAGGCAAAGACGCAGACTTACTCTCACTAAATACATCAGAAAAATCAGCCAAATAATCAGGAAATCATGAAACTGGGGAGAGGTGGAGAAAAGAGGAGTGTCACTAAGAACACACTCACAACCCCAACTCATCACAGACACAGATTTCCAATCAAAAACTGGGTTATTAGTTTGCAACCAGGGGAAACCCAGAACATTAGTATCATGCAAATTATGCAGCACCAAAAATTTACAATTTTCTTGGTGGTCTGGGGCAACTCGCATTATCACCTGGGTCCAATACTGAGGTTTATTCTCCGCCAAAGGAGTGGCATCAATACCCCTCAAAGGAATAGGCATCTGCAGAGGCGTCATGGACAAACCACAACGTTTAGCAAAGTCCAAATCCATCAGATTCAGAGCTGCTCCTGAATCCACAAAAGCCTTAGTGGAAAATGTGGACAAGGAGCAGATCAGAGTAATTGCCAAAAGGAACTTAGGTTGTACACTGCCCACAGCAAATGTGTGTGCAAAACTTTTCTCTCGTTTAGGGCAGACAGAAGTAGTATGAGAGGCGTCTCCACAGAAAAAACACAGCTTATTACACCTTCTAAACTCGTGACGTTGCGCCCTAGACAAAACCCCATCACATTGCACAGGTTCAGACATTTGTTCAAAAGGTGGCTGCGCCTCCCGTGTAGTTTTAAGCTCACGTAAACGCCGATCAACTTGAATGGCTAATGACATAGAGCCATCCAGACCAGAGGGAACAGGAAATCCCACCATAACATCTTTTATGGTCTCTGATGAACCTTTCCGAAAGAGAGCTGCCAATGCACTATCATGCCATGTAGTAAGGACCACCCACTTTCGGAATTTTTGACTGTACAACTCTGCAGGATCCTAACCCTGGCCTAATGCCAACAGAGTTCTCTCAGCTTGATCAATGGCATTAGGTTCATCATACAACAACCCCAAGGCCTGAAAAAATGCATCCACATTAGTCAGAATAGGATTTTCAGGTGTCAGAGAAAAAGCCCAATCCTGGGGATCGCTGCGCAGCAAGGAGATGACAATTTTAACCTGCTGCACAGAGCTCCCTGATGAGTTAGGCTTCAAGGCAAGAAATAATTTACAATTATTCTTAAAATTCAGAAATTTAGACCGATCCCCAGAAAACACATCAGGAGTAGAAATCTTGGGTTCAGCAGCATGTGACTGAATGAGATAGATGGAAATTCCCTGTACTTCAGCAGCAAGTTGCTCCATACGATCAGACAGTTGCTTAATCTCCATTAGGAGTGGAAAAAAAAATCTTCCTACGGCCCCAGAGAAAAAGAGGAAAAAATATAATAAAAAAAAAATTCTGACACTTTTTTTTTCCTTTTTAAACAATTTTCTCCTGCTTTTGAGTACCCTAGAATTTGCGGTATGGCTGATGATTCTGTTATGAATGGGTCACTGAGGAGGAAAAAACAACACAAGCCGAGTCTCAGAAAACCAGAGAGGTTGGTAACTATGCAGATTGCACATCCCTGATCTTACCACACAACTAGCAGCAGCCGTGGAGCGGACCTACGATGATCCTAGATGCCTCGTCACTAGAGTTGAGCGATACCGTCCGATACTTCAAAGTATCGGATCGGAATGGATCGGCCGATCTTAAAAAAAAGTATCGGTATCGCCGATTCCAATACCGGAAGTCCCATTCAAGTCTATGGGACTTCCTGTATCGGAATAAGAAAAATCCTGTTTTTCCCTTGTACAGCCTCTCTGGGGTCTGTACGGGCCTTTCGGGGGGCTGTGCTGGCCTGCCAGGGGGTCTGTGCAGGCTCCGGTGGTCTGTGCCGGCCTGCCGGGGGGCTGTGCCGGCCTGCCGGGGGGTCTGTGCAGGCTCCGGTGGTCTGTGCCGGCCTGCCGGGGGGCTGTGCCGGCCTGCCGGGGGGCTGTGCAGGCTCTGGGGGGCTGTGCAGGCTTCGGGGGTCTGTGCAGGCATCGTCCGATGGGACTACAAGTCCCATCGGGCGATGCCTGCTACCATGACAGTGATTGACACATTAGCCAATGATGGGACAGTAGTAGTCCCATCATCCGGCTAATGTGTTGAATGTAAAAAAAAAAAAAAAATTACATGCTACATACATGCTACATACATACAACATGCATACTACATACTACATACATGCTACATACATACTACATACATGCTACATTCATACTACATATATACTACATGCAACATACATACTACATATATACTACATGCAACATACACTCACTGGCCACTTTATTAGGTACACCTGTCCAACTGTGTGTTAAGACTTAATTTCTAATCAGCCAATCACATGGCGGCAACTCAGTGCATTTAGGCATGTAGACATGGTCAAGACAATCTCCTGCAGTTCAAACCGAGCATCAGTATGGGGAAGAAAGGTGATTTGAGTGCCTTTGAACGTGGCATGATTGTTGGTGCCAGAAGGGCTGGTCTGAGTATTTCAGAAACTGCTGATCTACTGGGATTTTCACGCACAACCATCTCTAGGGTTTACAGAGAATGGTCCGAAAAAGAAAAAAAATCCAGTGAGCGGCAGTTCTGTGGCCGGAAATGCCTTGTTGATGCCAGAGGTCAGAGGAGAATGGGCATACTGGTTCGAGCTGATAGAAAGGCAACAGTGACTCAAATTGCCACCCGTTACAACCAAGGTAGGCAGAAGAGCATCTCTGAACGCACAGTGCGTCGAACTTTGAGGCAGATGGGCTACAGCAGCAGAAGACCACACTGGGTACCACTCCTCTCAGCTAAGAACAGGCATCTGATGGCTACTTTCAGCAGGATAATGCGCCATGTCATAAAGCTCGAATCATCTCAGATTGGTTTCTTGAACATGACAATGAGTTCACTGTACTCAAATGGCCTCCTCAGTCACCAGATCTCAATCCAATAGAGCATCTTTGGGATGTGGTGGAACGGGAGATTCGCATCAGGGATGTGCAGCCGACAAATCTGCGCCAACTGTGTGATGCCATCATGTCAATATGGTCCAAAATCTCTGAGGAATGCTTCCAGCACCTTGTTGAATCTCTGCCACGAAGAATTGAGGCAGTTCTGAAGGCAAAAGGGGGTCCAACCCGTTACTAGCATGGTGTACCTAATAAAGTGGCCATTGAGTGTACATACTACATATATACTACATGCAACATGCATACAACATATATACTACATGCAACATACATACTACATATATACTACATACATACTGCATACTACATATATACTACATGCAACATGCATACTACATATATACTACATGCAACATACATACTACATATATACTACATGCAACATACATACTACATATATACTACATGCAACATACATACTACATATATACTACATGCATGCAACATGCATACTACATATATACTACATGCAACATATATACTACATACATACTACATATATACTACATGCATGCAACATGCATACTACATATATACTACATGCAACATGCATACTACATATATACTACATGCTACATACATACTACATACATACTACATACATACTACATGCTACATACATACTACATATATACTACATGCATGCTACATACATACTGCATGCTACATACATACTACATACATACTACATATATACTACATGCATGCTACATACATACTACATGCTACATACATACCACATACATACTACATACATACTACATGCTACATACATACTACATATATACTACATGCATGCTACATACATACTGCATGCTACATGCATGCTACATACATACTACATACATACTACATGCTACATACATACCACATATATACTACATACATACTACATACAATACATTCATACAATACATACATAGACATACAGTACATATAACATAGAGTAACATACTTACCAATACTTGTCACATTGTTCCCCGAAGCCATTGTCTTTTACGGAATAAATATTAACATAACAAACCACAAAAATACTCACCCACGATCCGAAGCAGTCCACGAGTGTGTCCCACGACGATCTTGGGTAGAGAACTGCAGCATCAGCTGTTGCTGCCGTTCTCTACGGGCTGCAGGAATCCAATGACGGAAGGTAGGTATCCTTCCGCACTGTATTCCTCCGCCACTTAAAAAAAAAAAAGTCCCTAGTCTCCTTTATGCCATTGCTGTGTGGGAATTTCCCACACAGCAATGGCATAAAGTGAGACTAGGGACTTTTTTTTTTTTTTAAGTGGCGGAGGAATACAGTGCGGAAGGATACCTACCTTCCGTCATTGGATTCCTGCAGCCCGTAGAGAACGGCAGCAACAGCTGATGCTGCAGTTCTCTACCCAAGATCGTCGTGGGACACACTCGTGGACTGCTTCGGATCGTGGGTGAGTATTTTTGTGGTTTGTTATGTTAATATTTATTCCGTAAAAGACAATGGCTTCGGGGAACAATGTGACAAGTATTGGTAAGTATGTTACTCTATGTTATATGTACTGTATGTCTATGTATGTATTGTATGAATGTATTGTATGTAGTATGTATGTAGTATATATGTGGTATGTATGTAGCATGTAGTATGTATGTAGTATGTATGTAGCATGCATGTAGCATGCAGTATGTATGTAGCATGCATGTAGTATATATGTAGTATGTATGTAGCATGTAGTATGTATGTAGTATGTATGTGGTATGTATGTAGCATGTAGTATGTATGTAGCATGCATGTAGTATATATGTAGTATGTATGTAGTATGTATGTAGCATGCATGTAGTATATATGTAGTATGTATGTAGCATGTAGTATGTATGTAGTATGTATGTGGTATGTATGTAGCATGTAGTATGTATGTAGCATGCATGTAGTATATATGTAGTATGTATGTAGTATGTATGTAGCATGCAGTATGTATGTAGCATGCATGTAGTATATATGTAGTATGTATGTAGCATGTAGTATGTATGTAGTATGTATGTGGTATGTATGTAGCATGTAGTATGTATGTAGCATGCATGTAGTATATATGTAGTATGTATGTAGTATGTATGTAGCATGTAGTATGTATGTAGCATGCATGTAGTATATATGTAGTATGTATGTAGCATGTAGTATGTATGTAGTATGTATGTAGTATATATGTAGTATGTATGTAGCATGTAGTATGTATGTAGCATGCATGTAGTATATATGTAGTATGTATGTATGTAGTATGCATGTAGTATATATGTAGCATGTAGTATGTATGTAGCATGCATGTAGTATATATGTGTTATGTATGTAGTATGTATGTAGTATGTATGTGGTATGTATGTGGTATGTATGTAGTATGTATGTAGTATGTATGTGGTATGTATGTAGTATGTATGTAGCATGTAGTATGTATGTAGCATGCATGTAGTATGTATGTAGTATTTTTTTTTTTTTTTTAACATTTAACACATTAGCCGGATGATGGGACTACTACTGTCCCATCATTGGCTAATGTGTCAATCACTGTCATGGTAGCAGGCATCGCCAGATGGGACTTGTAGTCCCATCGGACGATGCTTGCACAGACCCCCGGACATCAGCACAGCCCCCCGGCAGGCCGGTACAGACCCCCACAGGGTGCACAGACCACCGGCAGGCCGGCACAGCCCCCCGGCAGGCCGGTACAGACCCCGGGCAGTCCACACAGCCCCCCGGCAGGCCGGCAGAGACCCCGGAAGGCCCGAAATGACGGCGCATCATGATGCGCACACACCGCGCATCATGATGACGTCAGGCTGTCAATCAACTGAACTTCCGATTCCGATGCCGACTTCCGATATTGATAAAATATAGGAAGTCGGTATCGGAATTCCGATACAGCAAGTATCGGCCGATACCCGATACTTGCGGTATCGGAATGCTCAACACTACTCGTCACAACCGGAGAGCTACATAAGCCTAAAGCAGGAAATGAGGAAAACTAACTGCCCCAGGGCAGACTCCAAAGGAAAGACAGCCCCCCACATGCATTGACGGTGAAACAAGATGAAAACAGAAAGGCAGAAAAATAGGCTGAGCAAACGATGGGGCCTGACTAACTAGAAAGGACAGGAAAGGAAAGACACTGTGCAATCTGCCAAAAACCCTACCAAAATAATGTCCCACACTTCTGATAGCAAAATTAACCCTGAAGTCACTAGACTTCTCCCACTATATCAGCACTCTGAAATATTCTGAGACAGAGCAAAAAGAGGCCAATCTAATAAGGGCCCAAAAGGCAAATACAGATAAATAGGAGTGGAAATTCAGCACAACCCCAGCAGGGGCTGGCTGACCACAAAAAACTGAATTGACCAACAAGAGCAAGTGTGAACAATAGCAAAGACAAACTTAACTTGAGAAGACTGGAAGAGAGCTGAAGTTCAAGACCTGAGATTCAGACTGAATCACCAGCACCAGGATAGGGCGTCGGCTGTCTTATATCCTGTCTGATACTCCAGAGATCCAATCGTTATCCTCCTCATCAGGTGGCAGATCACTACCAATTAAACCAACCTCACTACCTCCTGTCACCACCAGAGGGAGAACGGAAGGAGAACTCTCAACTGGTGGAGCAGAAAATGAGTTCACAACAGGAGTATCTGGAGAAGATTAACCTCATGACCCAATATCAACATGGGTTTACAAGGGCCCATTCCTGTCAGACTAATCTGATAAGCTTTTATGAAGAGGTAAGTTCAGGACTAGACCAAGGGAATGCAGTGTACATGGACTTTTCAAAAGCTTTTGATACGGTGCCACACAAAAGGTTGATGCATAAAATGAGAACAATGGGGATAGGGGAAAATATGTGTAGGTGGGTTAAGAGCTGGCTCAGGCATAGGAAACAAAGGGTGGCTATTAATGGAGCACACTCGGACTGGGTCACGGTTAGCAGTGGGGTACCACAGGGGTCAGTATTGGGCCGGCTTCTTTTTCACATATTTATTAATGACCTGGTAGGGGGCATAGAGAGTAGAATTTCAATATTTACAGATGACACTAAACTCTGCAGGGTAATCAATGCAGAGGAGGGCAATTTTATATTACAGGAGGATTTATGTAAACTAGAAGCTTGGGCTGATAAATGGCAAATGAGCTTTAATGGGGATAAATGTAAGGTCATGCACTTGGGTAGAACGAACAAGATGTATAATTATGTGCTTAATTGTAAAACACTGGGCAAAACTGTCACTGAAAAAGACCTGGGTGTATGGGTGGATGACAAACTCACATTTAGTGGCCAGTGTCAGGCAGCTGCTGCAAAGGCAAATAAAATAATGGGATGCATTAAAAGAGGCATAGATGGAGAACATAATTTTACCTCTATATAAGTCACTAGTGCGACCACACTTAGAATACTGCGTACAGTTCTGGTCTCTGGTGTATAAGAAAGACATAGCTGACCTGGCCTGGTGCAGAGAAGAGCGACCAAGGTTATTAGGGAACTAGGGGATCTGCAATACCAAGACAGGTTATTACACTTGGGGTTATTTAGTTTGGAAAATCGAAGGCTTAGGGGTGATCTTATTACAATGTATAAATATATGCGGGGACAGTACAACGATCTTTCTAATGATCTTTTTACTCTTTGACCTGTGACGGTGACAAGGGGGCATCCTCTACATCTGGAGGAAAGAAGGTTTAAGCATACTCACAGACGCGGATTCTTTACTGTAAGAGCAGTGAGACTATGGAACTCTCTGCCATATGATGTTGTAATGAGTGATTCCCTAATAAAATTTAAGAAGGAACTGGATGCCTTTCTTGAAAAGTATAATATTACAGGGTATATACACTAGTTTCCTTAATATTGCATTGATCCAGGGAGCTAGTCTGATTGCTGTATGTGGAGTCGGGAAGGAATTTTTTTCCCCAATGTGAAGCATACTGTTTACCACATGGGGTTTTTTGCCTTCCTCTGGATCAACATGTTAGGGCAAGTTAGGATAAGATATGGGTTGAACTAGATGGACTTAAAGTCTTCCTTCAACCTTAATAACTATGTTAATGCATTACACGCTAAGCACACATGGCTCACACAGCACTCATCTAACACATGTCACACCTGATGTACAAGTACACCACTAACAATATAATAAATGCATCAAATTCTTCAAAAATTCACATGGGCAAAGCAGAGATTAGTCATCATATAAAGCTGTTTCCTTTTTCCTTAGTAAACCATGTCTATCACTAAATCATTCACTCACCAACATTAAAGACCCTCTTATGTAAGGAGGTATCCCTGTAGATATTGTTAGCACTGTTTGCTTTTATGATTGACATGTTTATATGTACTGACATGTGCATTATATGTAAGCTGTGTATATTTGTTTACTGCCATATTGTGTAATATAGGTGTATTAAATGAAGACAGAGTAGTTATAGAGAATGGACACAAGATGGGGGCACTGAGTACATTCATATTTGGGCCACTAGGATGACACTAGAGGGTTAACTAGGGGGACATTAGAGGAGTGGTTAACGGGAACTGAGTGGAGATAGATTTCCTGGGGTAGTTCAGTTCAGCCGGGGGTAGCCTTAGTACTAGTCAGAAGGCATTGCTCCTGAGAAGCCTAGCTGACATACAGGGTGTGAAGAAGAGGCCCTCAGCAATCCTTGTTAGAGAAGAGTGTGGTGCCTATGGCAGCAGCCAGTGGGAGAGCCATTGGGGAGACGTTAGCCTGAGACTGGGAGCTGATGAGATAGAGAAGCCAGTGGATGAGTCACTGTGAAAGAAGTCAGCCTGTATCTAGCAGCTGATGAGACCAGGATGCCAGTGGAAGAGTCCCTGTGGAGATGACAGCCAGAGTGTGAGAGCTGATCAAGTAGTCGAGTGGGCCACCAGCCGAGTGGGCCTCCAGCCGAGTGCACGGACAGGATAAACAAAAGGGGTGGATGACTTAGCAGACGGCTACCTTTATGGGCAGAAGTTGGGCGCAGGAAGAGAGGTCGAAGTGCCGTTTTCACCGGGCTCCTCATTCCGCTGCTACTTTGTGGTCCACTCGGGTGTAGCTGAAGAATATAAGTGCTGCTGTAGAAGATGTATTGTTGGTACCATGTTAAGAGTCCTAAAGGTGTGTTGGATGTGCTGTGTCCTGAGGAAAATAAAGTTGAACTGTTCAAAGTTGTTCCAGCCTCTGCCTCCAATCCTTTGAACCCCATGAGTGAGCAACAGCGAGTACCGGAGTGGCTGATGGGGCTACCCCCAAGCGTCCGTATTATTACACTTACACCATAGTAGTGGTGCACATTGCCCAGACTGCAGTGTGAGCTGCAGAAACGTCACTGACTGTCACCAGATTCTGCTCCACTTACAGTCTCTGTCAAAGTATAAGAGTCTAGAGATGGGCAAGCCCAAACAGTAAAGTTCAGGGTCCATACCGAACATCTGCTGTTTGGGCATGGGTCCCCATGCATGGACTTCACGAGGAAGACCGTGTTACTGTTCGTATTTGGCCCCTCAAACACCGGGCGTTTCTTGAGCTGTCATGTGCATGACAATGCGAGAAACACTGGCAGCTCTGATCATTGGTAAGATTAATACCACCAGTCAGAGCACTGCTGCTTCCACGTTGTTATCTGACAGCGTGAGCCAGCCGCTCTAACCAGAGGCAAAAAGTTTAACTCTGGTAACAGGCATCTGCTGATGGGACTACTACTCCCATCAGCCTACGCCTTCTGCTGCTAATAACAGTGAGAGCAGGCAGTGGCTGATGGGAGTACTCATCAGCTGGCCCCTGTGCCATAAATAAATTAATACATAAATAATAAAGTTTACAGCTTTGAGCTGACATTAATAACCAGGGAAGATCCATGGGTATTACCCCCTTCTCTGGCTATAAACATCAGCCGCAAGCCGTCAGAATTCCCTCTGCTGGTTTGGAATATTATGCAGGAGCTCACGCCATTTTTTTTTCAGAAAAATAATAATTTATTAACTATATACATGTACAGTAAGCTGCACACGCTCTGTACTCATTATATATGTGCCTTACATCTTTATGTCTATCTATTCTATGTGTATATAATGTATGTAATCTTTCTATTCCATTCTATCGGGTAACGCTGTGATTTTACTATACGCGGTTTCTGAATTTACGGCTTTTCAAAGGGCATAGGTGTGTAAAAATGGGACGGTACTCACATGGTCCAAATGCCGTGTGATGTTTTTCTCATACTCATTGACTTGCATTGGCGAGTCTTGTCCGATATATGTGGCAAATGGCAGATGAGTTGTAACTAGAGTTGAGCGATACCGTCCGATACTTCAAAATATCGGATCGGAATGGATCGGCCGATCTTTAAAAAAAGTATCGATATCGCCGATGCCGATACCGGAAGTCCCATTCAAGTCTATGAGACTTCCGGTATCAGAATTGGAAAAACCCTTTCCTGCCCTTGTACAGCCTCTCGGGGGTCTGTACGGGCCTTCCGGGGGTCTCTGCCGGCCTGCCGGGGGGCTGTGCCGGCCTGCCGGTGGGCTGTGCGGACTGCCCGGGGTCTGTACCGGCCTGCCGGGGGGCTGTGCCGGCCTGCCGGGGGGCTGTGCACCCTGTGGGGGTCTGTACCGGCCTGCCGGGGGGCTGTGCCGGCCTGCCGGGGGGCTGCGCTGATGTCCGGGGGTCCGTGCAGGCATCGTCCGATGGGACTACAAGTCCCATCGGGCGATGCCTGCTACCATGACAGTGATTGACACATTAGCCAATGATGGGACAGTAGTAGTCCCATCATCCGGCTAATGTGTTAAATGTAAAAAAAAAAAAAATACTACATACATACTACATACATACTACATGCATGCTACATACATACTGCATGCTACATACATAGTACATATATACTACATGCATGCTACATACATACTACATGCTACATATATACTACATGCATGCTACATACATGCTACATACATACTACATGCATGCTACATACATTCTACATGCTACATATATACTACATACTACATACATACTACATGCATGCTACATACATACTGCATGCTACATACATAGTACATATATACTACATGCATGCTACATACATACTACATATATACTACATGCATGCTACATACATACTACATGCTACATATATACTACATGCATGCTACATACATACTACATATATACTACATGCATGCTACATACATACTACATGCTACATATATACTACATGCATGCTACATACATGCTACATGCATGCTACATACATGCTACATACATACTACATGCATGCTACATACATACTACATGCTACATATATACTACATACATACTACATACATACTACATGCTACATACATACCACATATATACTACATGCATGCTACATACATACTACATGCTACATACATACTACATAAAAATCACAATGTCCCCCTGAAGAAATAAATAAACCAGGGTTGAGGACCAATTGGTATAAAAAGATATATTTTTATTTTTATTAACAAAGAATTAAAAATATTTAACTAGAGAGATGTACATATCAATATAAGGGACGTTGTAAACCCATAGATTTTTCAAATGTATCAACCACCCAATAAATACACCATTATCAAAAATAGTAAGTAAAATTGCTGCACCTCCCTTATCTTATAAGAACATCCACAAAAATGCAAATACTATACAGTGTATTGTGATAAACATCCATAAATCAATTGATAAGATAAGGGCTCTCAAAAATATGTAACTACTGCAAAATGCCAAAAACCGCCAGTAATCTGGACTGTGTCAATTCCCATGAATATGTGTCAGCTGGGCAAGTATAGTAACCATCCACATGGAAATGTCTTCCTTTATTCATGGTATATCAGACCGCTCTCCCCATAGAAAAGGTGATTACCACCCTCTTTGCGGTATGGAACAACATTCAAAGAGAAACGGCCAGAATCCGCCTATAATGCATAGTGACTGGCATAAAATATAAATCCATACACCGGCATGATTGCAGCAATCATGTAACAATAGGACAAATAATATAATGGAGCAAGGCAGCCTTTACCAGTGATCGACAAGAAGTCTCCTCGGGCGTCCATGCATGGAAATTCCCACACAGCTTTTACCATAAAGTGAGACTAGGGACTTTTTTTTTTTAAGTGGCGGAGGAATACAGTGCGGAAGGATGCCTACCTTCCGTCATTGGATTCCTGCAGCCCGTAGAGAGCGGCAGCATCAGCTGATGCTGCAGTTCTCTACCCAAGATCGTCGTGGGACACACTCGTGGACTGCTTCGGATCATGGGTGAGTATTTTTGTGGTTTGTTATGTTAATATTTATTCCGTAAAAGACAATGGCTTCGGGGAACAATGTGACAAGTATTGGTAAGTATGTTACTCTATGTTATATGTACTGTATGTCTATGTTTGTATTGTATGAATGTATTGTATGTAGCATGCATGTAGTATGTATGTAGTATGTAGTATGTATGTAGCATGCATGTAGTATGTATGTAGCATGCATGTAGCATGTAGTATGTATGTAGCATGCATGTAGTATATATGTAGTATGTATGTAGTATATATGTAGCATGTAGCATGCATGTAGTATGTATGTAGCATGCATGTAGTATGTATGTAGTATGTATGTAGCATGTAGTATGTATGTAGCATGCATGTAGTATATATGTAGTATGTATGTAGCATGCATGTAGTATGTATGTAGTATGTATGTAGCATGTAGTATGTATGTAGCATGCATGTTGTATATATGTAGTATGTATGTAGCATGCATGTAGTATGTATGTAGTATGTATGTAGCATGTAGTATGTATGTAGCATGCATGTAGTATATATGTAGTATGTATGTAGTATATATGTAGCATGTAGTATGTATGTAGCATGCATGTAGTATATATGTAGTATGTATGTAGTATATATGTAGCATGTAGTATGTATGTAGCATGCATGTAGTATGTATGTAGTATGTATGTAGCATGTAGTATGTAAGTAGCATGCATGTAGTATATATGTAGTATGTATGTAGTATATATGTAGCATGTAGTATGTATGTAGCATGCATGTAGTATGTATGTAGTATATATGTGGTATGTATGTAGCATGTAGTATGTAGCATGCATGTAGTATATATGTGGTATGTATGTAGCATGTAGTATGTATGTAGCATGCATGTAGTATGTATGTAGCATGTAGTATGTATGTAGCATGTAGTATGCAGGTAGCATGCATGTAGCATGCATGTAGTATGTATGTAGTATGTATGTAGCATGTATGTAGCATGTAGTATGTATGTAGCATGCATGTAGTATGTATGTAGTATGTATGTAGCATGCATGTAGTATGTATGTAGCATGTAGTATGTACTGTATGTAGCATGCATGTAGTATATATGTGGTATGTATGTAGCATGTAGTATGTATGTAGTATGTAAGTAGTATGTATGTAGTATTTTTTTTTTTTTTAAACATTTAACACATTAGCCGGATGATGGGACTACTACTGTCCCATCATTGGCTAATGTGTCAATCACTGTCATGGTAGCAGGCATCGCCAGATGGGACTTGTAGTCCCATCAGACGATGCTTGCACAGACCCCCGGACATCAGCACAGCCCCCCGGCAGGCCGGTACAGACCCCCACAGGGTGCACAGCCCCCCGGCAGGCCGGCACAGCCCCCCGGCAGGCCGGTACAGACCCCGGGCAGTCCACACAGCCCCCCGGCAGGCCGGCACAGCCCCCCGGCAGGCCGGCAGAGACCCCCGGAAGGCCCGAAATGACAGCACATCATGATGCGCACACACCGCGCATCATGATGACGTCATTTCGGCTGTCAATCAACTTTGAACTTCCGATTCTGATGCCGATGCCCGATATTGAAAAAATATCGGATGTCGGTATCGGAATTCCGATACAGCAAGTATTGGCCGATACCCGATACTTGCGGTATCGGAATGCTCAACACTAGTTGTAACTCATAAATTAACATTGGTCAGAGTGCAATCCTACTTTTTATAGGTTTGCACTTGTCTGTTTTTTTCTAGCAGATGAGTATGAGCCCTTAAGGGCGTTGTCCAGTAATAACATATTGATGACCTACTCATAGGTCATCAATATCAAATCTTTTGGGATCTAACGTCCAGCACCTCCACCAGTCAGCTCCAGATGCATATTGAAAGGAACACTTGGAATGGAGATGCAAAACACAGCTTTATCCAATGTGTATTCAAAAGAATAGGAGTTATTGGGCAGAACCCAGAAACTGCTGCTACATATTGAATGGCAGTCCCATTGAAAGTATTTATATCCAGCCGCTCCCGGAGGTTGTGATTTTATTTTATGCCATCCCACACACCAGCCTCCTATTACAGAATTTGCTTTTAAAACATACTGCCAAACTTAACGGCTGTACAAGTTGTGAATCAGACCAAAGAACACAAATGTAAAACTGATATTAATAATAATAACGATAATTATACCGATAGTTACATAATTCAAATCTGAGCAGATTATATACAGAAACTCACCAGTTGCAATAAAAAATGGTAGATTTGCAAAATAAAGGAAAGTTTTAGACCATTCAAACTCTAAAAACCCTCTAAAAATCCATACCAGATATTATAAATTTAATTTATAACATCTAATTATCGTTTATATTGAAGATCTAATTTTGCAGTTACGCGGCCTGTTACAGTGCGTTCATGATCCTCTTTATTACTGTAAAGTTATGTTTAGAAGTCTGCATTCCCTTGTGAGAAAATAGGACAACAATCCACAAGAGGGAGCTTAAACTCAAGAACTTTTTTTTTTATATATACATATATATTAATATATATATATTAATATATGTTTTTATTGCTCACTGAATTTACATCTTTTAAAACGAAGACGAAAAATATTTTTTTAATTTATGATTTTAAGTCATTTTTTTTTTTTACTTGTTTATTCCTTATTTTTATTATAAAATTTCCACCCTTTATGTCCCTATCGTTTGATTCCTAGAACCTTGTAAATATTTCATAACTTAAAATGGAAAGCAATGCTTAGCCCTAATTGCTTGTGATTAAATATGCTAATTACATTTTGGAATATTAATGACACATACGGCACCACAGTACTAAGTGGTTTAATTATGCAGTGACACAACATGGCAAAAAAAAAAGTTAAAAAAAAAAAAATAAATTGGTTTTATAAAAAAAAAAATATATATATGCAGTAGTTTATATAAATATATTACCTTGGCTGTTATTGCTTAAAATAAATCTTTTTTTTTTTTTTAAATATATTTTTAGAATTTTTTTTAAAACGTTTCCTTAAACCCTCGGTTGTTTTTCTACTTGTAGTGACTTCACGTAGTTAAGTTACTTAATTAGCATCTATAACAAGTTCAAGTATTTACGCAATAAAAAAACGCCGGCTGTGTGTGTGATTTTTTTTTTTTCCACACAGCTGTAGATGAAAATTACCAATTGCCTTTGACTTTTGTAGCAAAACATTGCCAATGTTTTCCGTTCTCACATACTTCCATTCAGCTTCATCCATAATTAACTAATTACAAGCACCCATACAAAAACCATATATTTTCCCAACATTCCCATATGCCGTACTTGAAAACAGTGACTGACTCATTAACATATGAATATGCGGAAGACGGATTGAGAACACATACAATATGCAGATATAAGTGTTAAGTATTCCGTCTCTCAATTATATCAACGTCTTTAATTATTCAGTAAAGCCTGCTTGTTAATATTTACAACGATTGTTTGAGTATCTCCAGAATTATTATTTTTTTTTCCTTCCTTTTTTGGGGGGGCTTTTTGTCATATTGTAAAAAAAAAAATGCTATAAAGTATTTGTTACGTTTTTGTTAGAGTTTTGCCTTTTCTTATTGCTTTGTTTTATAAAGAAGAGACATTTTTTATTATGTTGTTTTGAGTTTGTTTTGTCATTTTAGCTATTTAAATAGATTTTAGTAAATTTGGCTTTCAGAACCAGATCTTTCTCTTAATCTTATGATTATTTCCTTTTCTTTTTTTTTTGCTGCAGTTTTATTTCGGATCTATTTTTTATCACCCTATATATTACAATAAATGTGCACCTCAAGATACCGCTTTAAAGCAACTCACATATAACATATTTTTTTGCAGCAGATCTGCATAAACAAATTTGTGCATTTGGATTGGGTTTAAAAAAAAAAAGATAACAACCATTCTGCGTTTTATTAAATCTGCGGCGCGCTTATTACGTTTCAGTAGAGTAGCGCATTTAAACTGCAGGTTTTACTCCTTTATTATACAGATGCGAAATTTGCATTGAATGTGCAGCCCAATCCACAGAAAGGTCAAAGTAATTCATACAGAATTGCTGCAAAAAAATATGCTATATGTGAATTGCTTTAAAGCGGTATCTTGAGGTGCACATTTATTGTAATATATATCATGATAAAAATATGTATGGACATGGTAATCATTCATAGGGTGAGATTTAAAGAGGACCTGTCACTTAGTAAAAGCAATATATGTAAATATCTTGTGAAAATCCCTGACCTTCTCTGATTCTGCAACTCTTTTCCATTTCGTGCTGCGTCGCTCCTTTGCAGAGTTATTCACATGATACTTTTGGAGCACAGTATGTGAAATCTCTGCTTGCTGTCCAACTGAGTGTTTCTTCAGAGTTTCTTCTAGGGGCATGCACTTTTACCTTTCCCTCTCTGATGCTGCTAATCACAATTGCAATTGGCAGCATCTGGGAGGGAGGCGTGAAAGCACAAACCCCCAGAGAAGACTTTGAAGAAATGTCCAGTTGGACTGCAATATTTCACATATTGCATTTCAAAAGATACAAATGTGAATATATTGGCAATGGAATGACGCATGATAAAAATGGAAAGGAGAGGCAAAATCAGGGGAGCTAGTAGATAGATTTTTACAAGTTATTTTACTCAATTTTTTGCACAAGTGACTGGTCCCTCTTTTAAGGGAATCTGTCAGCAGGTTTCACTATGTAATGCGCATACAGCAGGAGATAGAAGTTGAAGCAGAGATGTCAGCAATTTGTCATTTATTAGGCTGTGCGCTGGTGTTTACTTACAATGAAGGTTTTATCACCAGGAGATTATTATTGCCCTCACTATCTATCTTATGCCAAGTAATCCAACCACACCCCCTCCTGTGATAAGCAGCTCACTGTCAGTAGACAATATACATACAGAGCCTGGTGAATGCAGGGACAGCTTTCTGAGCTGCAGCCATTAAACTAAGTGATACATTGTTATAGGCCGGGATCACACTTGCGAGGAATACAGACTGGTGCTATGCAACCATAAACATTATTTTTCTCAGCCGTTTTCAGGGTCGGAGTGAAATCGCAGCATGCTGCGATTTGCAACGACACTCAGCTGAGTCTCAGCGCACTCGCACCCATATAATTCTATGGGTGCGAATGACACCGCACACATCACTCAGATACCATCCAAGTGCTGTGCGATATATGCCGACACCAGCAATGGAGGAGATGGAGAAATTAGTTTCTCTGCTCTGATCCTCTCTGTACAAGAGGCTCGGAGCACAGTAGCATGACACTTGGCTCCCGCTAGCAGCAAAGCAGGAGCCACCGTTCATTAGCATATCACATCCGATGCTCTCACATCAGATGCCATACGCAAGTGTGACCCCGGCCATAGTCAGGGTCTTTTTGCAGACATTATGCTGCTCTCAGATAAGGTGGCAGAAACCTGATGAAGGATTCCCTTTAAAGATAACAATGTTTTTTTTAGCCACACTGTCATCATCTAGAAAGATTAGAAATATTTTGGCCATATTAAAAAATTTCAAAATATAGTCTCTAATCCATGAATTATCTTATAGTGAAAATATTGTTTCATGATGTATCTTCAGATGTGCACAGCTCGTGGCCCCAGTGTCCAGCTTTGCTGTGGGCAGTGTGCTCCTGAAGATTGAAAGTTCAGATCAGTGGCATGTCATGAATTTTTTTTCCTCCCTGGCAGGATGCTTGTAGAATGAGGTTTGCCTCTGCAGCATTGGAAAAATGCTGAGGGTTGAACCTAGCAGGATATAGGTTGTATTCACATGCTCCTTGCCTAGAGAACTAGCCATGCTGGGACTGCAATAGGGGCTGGCAACTTCAAAAGTTAAAAGCAAAAGCAAGATGCTTCACAATAAGGGAACAGCAAACCAGATTACACATAGCCACCCCTGAGGAAGAAGCAACGAAACATGCGTTGGGGTGGAGGGTAGTGCTACCAGCATCTGAATCATAATAGTGGACCCCAATGGGTTTGGCACAAACTTAGGTAATTGTACAATACTTTTTAAATTTACCAATGCATATTATTTTCTACTAGGCAGCTCAGTGGGTTTATATAACCAGGCACTTGTACCTTTTCTCACTGTAGTATATGCAATGATTTTGTGAAGAGTCTGATATATTTGTGCCAATAATAATCATTTTATGTTTTACCTATGGGTTATTTTATTGCCCCTAGTGCTATTGATTTTTATTGCATGGTGCAATTTATTATACTATTTATTCACACTTTTTATTTGCTATGTGTGATCTGGTTTGCTGTTCCCTTATTGTGAGGCATCTTGCTTTTGACTTTTCTAATTGGTTCATTGAAGTTTAATATTTATTAATAAAAATATATATTTTTAATAAACACAATTGCTCTTATGGTTTTGTTTGGTCTGGATGTTGGTGACTTCTTTAGTCCACAGTGGTTGATTTCTTTGATTTATACCGAACCATAATTTGTTTTGGACCTTTTAATGTTGATATATCCACTAATAAAGGCCTGCTGCCACCACCAGTCATTTATACACTGACTGGACAGCTGACAGGTAGCGTATGTCTTTGGGATGCGGTTTATGGAACAAAAGGAACAGAGCTATTACATTTTATATTTAATCTAGAATGATAGGCAATGTTTATAAAAATATACTAAAGGTTTTACAAAGCGGACAAAGCATTACAGGATATACAATTGCATAAAATAAAGCAGGATTAACAGGAACCTGTCACCTCATTTTTCGCATATAGGCTGCGGCCACCGCCATTAGGGACTTATCTACAGCATTCTGTAATGTGGATACTGTATATAACAATCGAGTCCATCAGACCACGGGTCATAAGCCTTATTCTTTGTTGATGGGGCAAGCAGGAAAGGATGTCATGGAGCTGGAGCTGGATCCAGGGGAAGACTACCCACGGACGAGGGTGTCTACCTGGGTCCGAGAACATCGCCACCAGCTGCAGACCTTGCATCGTCTAGTGCTGACCCGACTCCGGGAGCTGGAACATGTTGAGAAATTTCCTTCTCGGGGGACAGATCTTCAGGTGGGCGATCAAGTGTTGGTGAGGGACAAGCGTCCCCGTGACAAGCTGGAGAACCGATGGGATGGTAGGCCCTACAGAGTGAAGTGCCAAGTTGGTGTGGAGGGCCCTGTGTATGAAGTTCTGCCAGAAGGGGAAGAGAATGCATCCACTCGGATACTCCATAGAAACATGCTGCAGCCCTGTCTTTCTCAAGATCCCAGACAGAGGGAAGGACCCTCCAGAGTTACTGAAGAAGCACCTCCAATAACAGTGGAGGAAGACGAGGAGGAAGAACTCAGACGACCATCTGAAAGTATGACCCCGGGACAGGGCCCTGAGACTCCAGAGGACAACGATGTGGCGGATAAAGATTCGGTCTTGCCCCTGTCAGAAGACTCCACTATTCCTTCTAACCTACGTCTCTCCGAGAGAACTACGACTGGCCAGCCCCCCATCCGGTATAATCAAGACCAATTCATTTGGCGGCAAACCACTGAAACTGAAAGTGAACTTCCCAGTTATGTTCCAGAAGCCTCGCACATGGAATGGTGAGTGAAAAGAATGGGGGGGTGTAAGAAGACGAGACAAGATGGAGTCAGCGGTGTGCAGTGCCCTTCAAGGTTGGAACTATCGGGGCTGTCACCACTGCTAGCGAGAGAGATTTCCCCAGGAAGAGAGAAACCATCCGGTCAGACAGCAGGGGGCGTGGGGTACTTAAGGGGGCCTGAGCGTGGGAATGGGGCAGGCATGGCGGGAAGGCGGCAGGTGATGGTTGACACCCTCTCCCCAACTCTTACTGACGACTCCTCTGCTGCTAAACCTTTGCATACTGACGTGGAGATTACCCCTGACATTGTTGAGAAACCGTCTGTGAATATTGCTGACTCACCGAAGATATTGTTGCCGTAGCATAGAGACTACTCTGAGAGACTGCGTCCTGTTGTGGCCAGTGCATGTGCTCACGATCCGTGCCCGGCACCATGCTTGGAACATTCATCTAGAGGATTGTTTGCACCTTCCAGCATGATCAAGACAAAGAGGTCTGAAACTTTCAGCACTGTCGAGCGACAGTGCTATTTTTCCTGCGGAATAAAGTCAGAGACTTTGTGCACCATTTGCAACGCCACTGTGAGATATTCCAGCCTTCCCTTTGCTGGAACTTCTACCGATAAGTGCAGTGTCTATTTTGCATATTCTTGTTTGTTCGTATTTTTGCCTCCCTGCGAGGAGTATTGCTGTTATTGTCTAGTAAAAGCTGTTAACCCTTCTCTGTCTCCGGTTACTTGCTACATCAGACGAACTGCTTCTCCCTCTTACACCAGCGTGAAAAATTATTTTAAAATCCAAAATGTTGGCCTACTGAAATGTATGTCCAATAAGTGCTCTCAATACTTGGTCGGGGCTACTTTTGGATCAATTACTGCATCAATACGGCGTGGCATGGAGGCGATCAGTCTGAGGCACTGCTGAGGTGTTATGGAAGCCCAGAATGCTTTGATAGCAGCCTTCAGCTTGTCTACATTGTTGAGTCTGGTGTCTCTCATCTTCCTCTTGACAATACCCCATACATTTTCTATGGGGTTAAGGTCAGGCGAGTTTGCTGGCCAATCAAGCACAGTGATACTGTTGTTTGTAAACCAGGCATTGGTAATTTTGGCAGTGTGGACAGGGGCCAAGTCCTGCTGGAGAATGAAATTTCCATCTCCAAAAAGTTTGTCGGCAGAGGGAAGCATGAAGTGTTCTAAAATTTCCTGGTAGGTGGCTGCACTGATTTTGTTCTTGACAAAACACAGTGGACCTACACCAGCAAATGACATGGCTCCCAAAACCTTCGTTGATTGTGGAAAATTCACACTAGACCTGAAGCAGCTTGGATTTTGGCTTCTCCACTCTTCTTCTAGATTATGAGACCTTGATTTCCAAATTAAATGCAAAATTTGCTTTCATTTGAAAACAACACCTTGGCCCACTGAGCCACAGTCCAGTTCCTTTTCTCCTTGGCCCAGCTAAGACACTTCTGGCGTTGTCTATTGGTCATGAGTGGTTTGACACAAGAAATGCAACATTTGTAGCTCATGTCCTCAATACGTCTGTGTGTGGTGGCTCTTGAAGTAATGACTCCAGCAGTAGTCAATGCTGCTTGTGAATCTCCCCCAAATTTTTGAATGGACCTTTCTGAACAATTGTTTAAAGGCTGCGGTTATCCCGGTTGCTTGTGCACCTTTTTCTACCACACTTTTTCTTCCACTCAACTTTTCATTAATATTCTTGCATACAGCACTCTGTGAACAGTCAGCTTCTTTAGCAATGACCTTTTGGGACTCAACCTCCTTGTGGAGGCTAACACGGCTAACACGGTACAAAGATATACATCTTTCCTCCTTGTGGAGTGTGTCAATGACTGTCTTCTGGACATATGTCAAGTCAGCAGTTTTCCCCATTATTGTGGAGCCTACTGAAACAGACTAAGGGACCTTTTTAAACACTTAGGAAGCCTTTGCAGATGTTTATTTTTGTTAATTATTCTAATTTACTGAGATAATGACTTTTGGGTTTTCATTGGCTGTAAGCCATAATCATCAACTTTAACAGAAATAAACACTTGAAAAACATCACTCTGTGTGTAATGACTCTATATAATATATGACTTTCAGTTTTTGTATTGAAGAACTGAAATAAATAAACTTTTTGATGATATTCTAATTTAGTGAGAAGCACTTGAATATCTAAACATCTGTATTTTTGTAAAGTTAAAGAAAAGCTGTGAAACTATTATTAGAACATCAAAGAATAATAATAAAAAAAATGGTGTTAAACAAAATGTACGGTAGGTTGAAAGATCCTTCATGGTATCATTAAGTTCTTGTGTACTAAGAATTTAGGAAGCTTAATAAAGTAAAGAGTGAATCGGAGAAGGTCGGCATCCATACGCCAGTACTTCCATGAACAGTGGTGGTCTTTTTAGGGAGAGATTGATGTAAATCAAAGAGAAAGATTGATATAGATAGATAGATAGATAGATAGATAGATAGATACTGTAGATGTAAGATAAATAGATTTACATTGCACTCCAGTGGTGACTTCTGGTTGGCTTGGTAAAGCCAATGTTGGCATTTAGTGCACAGCAAGCCTATTTACTGATCGTTGCCATCAGGTGATGCTGCCTCATTTAGACTGCCCAGGAACATGCACTGATGTGGAAACAGTCAATGAACTATACCATCTGCTGTTCAGAGGATGGGACTGAAGCCAGATTACCTATTTAATAATTACATTTCTGATTTTCACAATGATACAAACATTAAAATTTTTATAAAAATGGGATTTAAAAAAAAGAAAAGAAGAAGCTTCTTGATACTGCGTGATAAGTATTAGATCCAAGATAACACTAAGCAAAGCGCTTAACAAAATGGAAAGCTAGTAGAATACACTGTTATAGGATTAAAGAAATAGCTAAATTAGGACAAAGATATTTGCTGCAAAAAATTAATTCTTTGCCAATTAATTCTAACTATATTTATATTTCTCTCTTTTCAGGGTTAAATGTTTCCATTTCAAGCAGCGAACACATTTTAAAGGGTTTTGATCTGCTAACAGTTCACTGACGTAGATATCCTGACGGTGACTGGAGTGTCACTCGCTCGACATGCCAGGCCTGGCTTGTCCCACTCCACCAGGACAAACGTTACCCCTTAGCTCTCCAATATTGAAGCGCTCTTCTTGAACTTTTGTAGCTACTTCTTGGTTTTCCTCTTTGGCTCATATCAGAGGTATGGTGCATATCAGAATGAGCATGGTGCATTAATTTGCTTTACTCTATCTCAAACTGAAACTGTCAAAAACTGGAACTCTTTTTGTTTCCTACCTCTCCTAACCTTCCCAAATCCAATATTGCCATTTCCATGTGTGGTTCTAACATTACTACCCTGCAGCATGCCCGCTGTCTTTGGGCTATTTTTGACTCCGATCTTTCCTTCACTCCTCACATCCAGTCACTCGCTCACTCGTGCCACCTACATCTCAAAAACATCTCTAGACTTCAGTTTTTCCTTACATTTGACTCTGCAAAAACTCTGTTGCTCGTATTCATTCTCATCTGGACTACTGCAACTCGCTACTTATTGGTCTCTCTCTTACTAGACTATCTCCTCTCTAATCCATCCGGAATGCGGCAGCCAGATTAATTTTAACCTCCAACCACTACACCAATCCCTCTACCCTGTGCTAGCCATTGCACTGGTTGACCATATGCTACAGAGTCCAATGAAAACTTATCGCTCTCACTCACCAAGCTCTCCACAGTTCTGCACCTCTCTGCATCTCCTCCCAGTCTACTACCCTACCCATTCCCTCCATTTCACTAACAACCAAAGACTAACATCCTAAATAATCTGAACATCCCACTCCCATCTCCAAGACTTCTCTCGAGCTGCACCAGTTCTCTGGAATGCACTATAGAGGACAATTCATTTAATTCCCAATACCAAAAGTTTTAATAGTGCCCCAAAAATGCACATATATATATATATATATATATATATATATATAACATTTACAAATATACATAATATTTTTGTTACATCGGTCATACTTACTATGCATGAGTGATAGGATTTAAAATAAATCAAATTCACTCTGAGTTAAAAAAAAATATTGTATTTTCCAGAATTCTGATCATTTTCAATTTAATTTGTTTGAATTCAGCAGAATGAAAGCTGACCAACCACCAAATTTGAAAAATAAATTTTATATCCCACCCCTCATCTGTCTCAGTGTCACAGTTCCCTATCGAGTCATCTGCTGGCTCCCTTCCTCCAGCACCAGTCCTCTCCAGTCTTCACTCCTTGGTGCCTCCGGCACTGGCTAGGTCTCATAATAAGTTCTAGTCAGCACCAAAGAGGACTGGAAAGAATATCAGAGCTGAATGGAGTCAGCGGAAGACCAGCAAAAGAGCGGCAGTAGTGGAGAGGTGAGGGGTGTGGTGAATATAATAAAAGTTTTATTTTTTAATTTCTCCAGTTTTCATGCTTGGGGGGGAGTCTAGATGTATTATATTACAAGGGTCTCAATCAGGACACATTTGATTTGAATCAAATAAACTATATGCTAATTAAATTCTCCTAACAATTTTAAGCAAATCTGCTGAATTCCAATTCTTTCGGAAACAGGTACAGCCTGGGTTAGTCCAATTCTTTTTTCTATAGGGTGATGAGAACCTTTTCACAAATCCCCTCCCCAGAGGAACTGCATTAATAGCAAACACAGGGTCAGGAATTAGTCCGAGGGTCATGGAGAGTCCTTCAATCCTTTATGTCCTAGTTGCTGATCCAGGGATCATAACAGAGGCTCAATTTGACTCTGACCATGGGGTCCCTATCGTCAATGTACATCACTGTGCCAAGAGCTAAAATGTGTTCAACCAGAAAGAAAAGCTAATTATATAGTATAGCACGCGGGACACGAGGAAAAATAAACAGTTATGTCATTCATTTATTTAAGAGAAATCCAATTCTCCTCCACATCTATCTCCCCACATCTACCATTACAATACAAATAATATATTCTGTTTCCTCCACTACGGTTTTTTGCCTTAATTTGTTTTCCTTCAAAGAGGTTTTGCATCTGATGATTTATATAAAAGCGTTAACAGTTGCCAGATGGTCCTGGTCTTTCACATGTTTTCAGTATAAGCCCGTTCGCCTTCCCCGCTCCTCAATAAGCAGGTTTAACCACTTTTGCTATGGGAATACGCTATTTGGCCTTCTGCATTTACTAAACTAAAGTTATTTTAGTCTATTTCAAGAATGCAAAGTGTCCTGCCAACATGTTTTTTTCATTTAGAAAACAATGTGAATGTGGGAAACACAATATAAAAATCTAATAAAATAACTCGGCCAGCGCCAGATTTCCCTTCTAAAACAGATATGTCTTACACAGATCAACGGTTTATTTTACCAATCATGTTGCTCACCATCCAGCGTGCCAAAACCCCTCAAAATTTAATACAGGACGAGAAGGACAAACTGGTCTGAGTTGCATTTTATTTACATTTATCATCCAATTTTCCGGCAGAAACAATAAGATACAATAATACAAAAATGTTAAAAGAAAATAAAATAAAAAAATCATAAAACAAGCAAAAATATAAAGGCAGCCAAAAGCCAATATTTAATATCATAAATTTAATATTTCAAGGCTTTGGTCTATGTGATACACAATTCTGGATTGTTTTATGTCCCAGACCTCCAAGAGAAAAGCCAATTTATTTCCTATTTTATTTTTTTAATGAGGTTTTTTTTTTATGTACATTCTTAAAAAATAACAGTAATCGCACTACATTAAATGCATCACAATTCTATTCCAAGATATTATGAGTCTTTTTATAGTTTCTAAGATACTCATAGTAATATTGACCTTAAATACATGCCCTGCTCATCCCTTCATCTAGGGCCTTGAACATAAAGAGGACATCAAAGTTGAACCAATATTAACCCCTTTGTAGCCAACTTTATTTTTTTTATTTTTTTTCTTCACCTTCTTCCAACAGTGATAACTTTTTTATTTTTCCATCAACATTGCTGTATGAGGAGGGCATATTCTTTGCAGGACAAGATGACATTTTTAATGGCTCCCTCCATTTTACTATAAGATGAACTAAAAATGGTGAAAAAAATTCCAAGTGGGATGAAATGGTGAAAAAAAAATGCAATTCCACCATATTTTTTGAGTTTGTGCCTATGGCATTCGTCGTATGGTAAAAATGCTCTGGAAACACAGTTCTCTAGTTCAGTAGGATTATAATGAACGGGCAGCATGATGGCTCAGTGGTTAGCACTGTGGCTCTGTGGTTCTGGGTTCAAGTCTCACCGAGGACAACATCTGCTGAGTTTGCATGTTCTCACCTTGTTTGCATAGGATTCTCTGATTTCCTCCCACACTCCAAAAATACTGATAGGGACTCTACATTTGGGCTCATATAATGTTTTGAGTTTTTTAGGTAGATATGGTGAATAAAAAAAATATGATTCTGGCATTTTGATTTATTTTGAGAGCGCGAACTTTTACAGACGCAGAGATACCAAATATGTTTTTGTTTTTCTATAACATTTAAATGCCGCCGTCAGATTAACAGGTGCATATAAGTGGTTAACTGCAGCAATCGGTGCTCAGATCTGGCTGATGCTGTAAGAGACAGATGCCAGCCATGTAACATAAGTGGAATCTACTGTGGGTGGAGGGAGCAGGTCAGGCTGTTGCTGATAGTGATGGATATGAAACCTACAAAAAAAAATGAGCAAAAACCCTGCTGTAACTAAATGAATAAAAAGCAAAAGTGCATCTAAATAACACAGGATTCTTAGTAAAACTGTTTTTGATCAAAAATATCATAAAAGCCATCCCACCGTCGACAAGGTGACCCTAATCAGGATGGTCCTACGCTGTCAAATATTTAAAACTTTACCATGTGTCAGAGTTGACATCAGTTGTGAATAAGGGCAGACAAAAGGACTGGGTCCTGATCTATGGACACCAGCCTGGGGAAGCCTTTAAATGTAATTTCCAGCTCAGGAGAAAAATATTCTAAATTGAGAGTCCTCAGTGGTTGATTCCTTTTAATGGCTTACTGAAAAGATGGTAACACATTGCAAGCTTTTGAGACTACTCAGGTCTCTTCATCAGGCATTGACTAATACAAAATCTGAAGAATCACATATTTATACACAACACAGCACCGAAAAAATGTAATAGATAAGACAAGTGACGTTAAGTAGAACTATCATTATGGGAGAGGGATAAACATAAATATTGGACCAATTCATAGATAACGAGTGAAAGTTTTATTGTCCTCTGATTGGGGTCTGGTAAGGTGTTGTGATGCCCCCACAATGTCTTAGGAGCAAATTCCTTAATTGATGTAAAAAGATGATTCTTCAGATTTTGTATTAGTCAATGCCTGATGAAGAGACCTGAGTAGACTCGAAAGCTTGCAATGTGTTACCATCTTTTCAGTTAGCCATTAAAAGGTATCAACCACTGAGGACTCTCAATTCAGAATATTTTTCTATCTACTGGCTAACACGGTACAAAGATATACATCTTTCCTGTATCAGCTCAGGAGTGGGAGGCCACACCCCAGCTTGCACAGAATGCAAAAATACAAAGAAAAAACACAAAGATTGAGCTTGATTTAAGTTGGTAAACATGCAGCTCATAAGCGCATGTTTACATTGGCAATAAAGCATATGAATCCTACAAAAAAAACCAAAAGTGAGCAAAAACCCTGTTGTATCTAAACATGTAAAAAGCAAAAGTGCATTTAAATAACACAGGGCTCTTAGTAATACAGTTTTTGATCAAAAATAGCATAAAAGCCATACCACTGTCGACAAGGTGACCCTGATCAGGACAGTCCTACACTGTCTAATATTAAAAACCTTTAATATTATCACCTGATAGTGATGGATGCTGGTTATATAATATAATGAGCATTTACTGTGTGTGGAAGCTCAGCACTTGAGGTCCCCTCCACACACGCTCGTGCCAGCCCTACTGTACATGTACGTAATTTAACTCTGAGCGATTAAAAATTATAATCTAAGATAGAGTGATTGGACCCCTTTTACATAGAGTAGTGGTCAAGCAATTACACATCTGCACCATTTAATCCTACCTCTGACAGTCCAATAGATCACATTCACATAGTCAACCACCATTCTAATCAAACAGGAGTCTCTTAACCCCTCTTTTTGTAATGTGTGAGGGTCTCAGTACACAGACCCACAGCAATCAGCAAGTTATCACTTATGACAATTGACTAATCACAAGATGTAACCCCAAATGTTCAACTAATCTGTCTAGGATCTTGATGGGAATGGTTCAGTCTCCATGCACTGAGATCATTCGGAAAAGGAAGCTTCACACCGTGCCCATTGGAATCTCAATAGATTGTCCCTTGTTCTGTTGTACGAGCACCATGATTTATATTTGCTCTTCATTCAATTTGATATATGAAGATTCTGAATGGTAGATGCCCTCTACTAACTGCAAAGTCAGTAACTGAAAATGTATTTTTTCACCCTACTCTAAATGCATATATCCTATTGTCTAGGCCAGGCTTGGACTTCCCCATCCTCAATCATGTTGTCTTACTCCAAAAGTATATTATTAGTTTTCTTGAGGTTTCTTTCCATAGTACAAAAACTGAGATTATGGCCTGCCAAAACAGAACAGGATGACATCATTACAAGAAATTGCGACATCATTGAAAGAGAGGCATCTGACAAATGTTAACTTAATTCTTAAATATGTCCTCCTGTCATATCCTGAGTGTCATCTCACAATCTCTTACTTGGTTTTGACTTAGATGATATGCAGCTTTACAATACGTTTCCCGATTTTGGATTTCTAGCTTCTAATCTGAAAGTGGCCATACACAATAGATTAATGTTAGCCGTGGAGTGATCAACTTTTCACCGAATGTGAGGGTAGGGGGAAAGAAAGGATTGGGTAGTTGAACTGTACATGCCATCATTTGTTCTTCAAGAGGATAAACCACCACCAGAGACATCTGGCAGTAGGTTACTCCTTTCTTCCCATAGCGAACACAAGCAAGTTGGGAAAGATAAGCCTTCTTGTAGATGAGGAGGTCGGGAGGAAAAGTTGACAGGCAGAAGAAGTTTTTGGTTGACAGCTATATGAAGCATATGCCCAGCTATTGGGAGTATTTTCTAACATTCAGTGTAATCCATACAGTATCTATAAGGTTCCATTGTAAAGCAAAACTTACTGTGTGGTACAAATTTTTACTGGATGGCTTTGTATTGAATAGTGGTTGACTATGCTATTACATTCAATAAAAAGATGTACAGCTAATGATGAGCAAATCTCCCAAAATTTGATTCAGGCAGATTAATTCAGATTCATCTTGGTCTCAATAATTCAGGCAAAATTAAAAATAAAAAAATAAACTTTGTACTCAACAGTCTTCACCTGTTCTTACACCACCTATTGCGTCGCAGCTCTCTGTTTCTCCGCACTGGACTATTGTTCTTCCTGCTTTCTGTTCTTCCTCCATTCTGGTATTTCAGGTTGATACGAGGCCTGTGATCAGCCTTATGTGGTAAAGTGGAAGGGGGAATCAGTTCTTGGCTACCATTTTTCTGGAATCAAGTGAATCAAATCCCCCCAAACAGAAAATCCAATTTTGGGGGGAAAATTTGCAAAGTTGATTTTTTGGTAAAAAATGTGCTCATCCCTCTACCTCCCCAGAATAAGCTACAAAACCAGTAATTTGGTATATGTGCAGTCATTGGGACCCATACATATGTTTTGTTCACCTGTTATATGTTAAACATAGTTTTAAAGCTTCATGTGAGCAGAGCCTAACCCTTACTAAACCCTCTCGCATCTATCTTGCTTTTTGTTTGTGTCTGGCCTTCACACGAATTGTTCAAGGACTACTCAGAAGTGTAAAAGAGGGATTCTATACACTCTGCAGTGCCAGGCGAAGCATGGTACAGAGGCCCCCCAGCTAGCTTTATGAAGAAGTGAAGCAAAATTAACAAGTTAATAGAAAAATGCCTGGTGGTGTTCTCGAAACCCGCAGGATGAGAATTTTAAGAACTGTTTTATAAAATGTTAGTCTCCAAAATTGGCTAGCACTGTAAGCCATAAAACCATAAAGCACATAAGAAAACATATTTTGTGACAGCAATACCTAACGTATATATTGGAAGATATTGTATTACAGTGTTTTATAAATGCAATAAATGTTCGCCATGGAAGCACAGTACATCATGAAAACAAATGCTTTCACTTATGGAAATGCAGAAGTATCAACATAATATATTTAGTGTGGAGCACATATCGCTAAAAGTGTTTTATATGGAGAAGACAACACATTAAAGGGAAAGATTTTGCTAAGACAACAGTTGTTGGCGAGCCATATGTCTTGTGTTTACCGGAAAGAGCAAATTAATAATTTATTGTTCATAAGGCTGGCGATGTGGACCGTTGTTAAACTGCAGAAAAAAAAGCAGAAAATGCAGGATGTTCCATCCTTTAAAATGTGATCTGATTTTTACATATATGATTTTTCCTATCAATATAATTAATTTTATTAAGAATTTATAATAATAACTGTGTATTACTAGCTTATATGGTTAAAGTAAAATGGAACGGGTATAAAGTACATTTTTTTCTATAGATTTTTTTACTATCGTTATTATTATCATCATCGTTATCATTAATATCTTGGAGTATGATTGATTTATTAAATTAAAAGGGTCTATTGGGGGATTGCCCTTTGGCAAAGCTTAGAGATATCCTCCGCAATAAAGAAAAAACAGTCTCACAGATGCAAGTCATGCTGGGAGTTGTAGTTTTTAACTGCTTGAAAGCTAAAGGATTAAGACAACTGCAAAATGAGATTAGCTCTTTGATTCTGTATCTGCTCTACCTCTGTATCTAAAACCTCAAGGAAGAGATATTCATTGTTGCTCTTCCTGGTACTCAACACCAAGGGCACATGCCCCATTAGTCTCCCCCTACATGTGGTGCTATGATTCCACTATGTCGTGACACATGGTCTTTCATGATTCTTAGGTCGTGAGTTTGGGAGACTAGTCAGTGGGTACACTAACTTGCCATTTTTAGGAAGCATAAAAAGTATACTATTACTAACCTAAAAGAGGTTTCCTATTACGTACAACTACTTTCAAAATACCACCATCAGGGCAATCAGTTGGGTTCCCCATTTGACAAGAGCTGGATCCTCCTTGGATTCTTCCTCTCATTTCTACTGAGCAGGTCTTTCTACCGCTCAAATAACTGTTCATTAAAGGAAAGAGAATAATTTCTTGATCTCTGGAGGTCCAAACATTGGAACCCCATGAAATTTTGAGAATTGGTCACTGGATTGAGAACCAGGATTGATTGGTAGACCCCCATCTTGAATGGAGCAGAGGTATGCATGATTGTCTTTTTACAATTCATTTTCTGTCACACAGCCAAAAAATAGCACACTGCTGTATCGAGCTTCTTTAGTTGTTGTACCATAGACAATGAATAGGTCAGCCGTTCAGCAAGCATACATCTACTGTAAGCAAAACAGGGCTCTGCGGAGCTCCTTTCTCAGGATTGTTGATTTTTTTTAAGGGTATTGAAGAGGACCGACTTGCCATCACTTGCTTTGACATCACTTGCCATCACTAAATAATTGGTGAGGAGTCGAGCTGCTGAGACCACCACACCTCCCTAGAATGAAGAAGCCTCCTACTACACTTGTTGTCCTTTTTGTTCTTTTTCTTCCCTAATGTTTTTAAGACTGCGGATAGAACATATTTCTAAACTTCTTATCAGGATGAACCTGAGACCTGATTGAGGTATGATTTTTAGACTATGAACTGTGACCGTGCACAAAAATACCCAAAGGATCGGGCAAGCCAGTTACGTTATTGATTACCTGACTTAAGGAAGACACCTTTTAAAGCAAACACACATTATTTTGAAGTCACTTAAAGGGTGTTAAGTAACAGACAATGTTCCATGTCATTCTTCATCTGTGTCCAAAAAACATTTTCCTGCCTTAAAAATCCTTGAATTGATTTTTTATTTTTCCATTTATAAGGTTTGTGCTTTGCCATTTACACACTTGTTTGCACAGATTCCTACCTACAGTTCAAAAGTTTAAAATAAATTCACATCCCAGATGCTACAGAACATCATTTTTTTTTAATGTAATTATTATTATCCACCATTGAGTCTTGATGCAGCATATGCATTTACATTGCACTTTACTGAGCATGTGCTGTACTATCGCCGGTGTGCCCCGGCTGTCAGAGGTTGTATCTCCCCGGTAATGTATAAGTCAATAAATTTAATGCTCTTGTATATTCTGTCTTTTTTTTCTGGCTGACTTTGCCTTTTTGTCTTAGGATTTGAAAAAAAAAAATGATATCAGAAAGGTAGAGATGATTTTTTATAAGCTTCTTAATTGGGATTGACAAAACTTTAACACTGATTGGACAGTTGCAGATTGTGTAGGAAAACACTCCCAATGGGTAACGCCCACTTGTCAATTTATGTATACATTTCCAGGAGGAAAATTACAGAAATGGAACGATGCACAGTTTTAGGAAACAATGCTCCAGAATTCTTATTTAGGTGAAAATATGAATTTCCTAAAAAGAAAGACAAGGAAGATGATACTCTTTAGAGATAAGCAAATTAAGTTGATGAAAATAAAATTCCTGTAGAATTTTATAAAAATTCAAAGAATTTGCTATTTGATTTGCATGAATCACAAAAAAATGCACACTATCGCTTTTCATATTGAAGAAGATTGCATCAGCCACAGAAGGTTTACAGGACCTCAGGTGTCACCACACGGGCTTCTCTCTAGTGCCTTACAGCTATCATATCACATAGTATATTATAGCCAAAAAAGAGAGAATGTCTAAGCCTGTATTAAAGCTGAGGCAGGACATGCAGCCGTCATTTTAAAGTTATTTTAATAGAGAGATGATGTCAGAGCTCACAGTTCAGAAATAGAGATAGTAAAATAAAGCCTTAAAGCAGGGTTCAAATACTCCTGACAAAAATATCTTGTGAAACTGCAACTGTGAAGAAAATGAGTGCAGTAGCCTGTCAATAATATATTAATTTAAATGTTAGGATGAGCGATTGATAGGGGAGGTGACAGAGGCAGTGCCATACTCAGTATGTTTTATCCGTGATGTAGCTGACATCTGTCCTGTTCTATTTAAATTACAATTATACCTTTTTTTCATTTTTAGTGTAGTAGAAAGCAGTGGCAAGGCAGTACAATACTTGTACAGAAAAAAAGTCTGAAATCGGTGTCTGATAGTGTTGTTGTTTGTTACAAATGAGGTACTAGGTTTTTGCATTTCTTGAACAATTGTTTTTGTGAAGGGTTATTTATTTATTTTTTTAATACAAAAAAATTACCAAATCCAGATATTTCACTGTGACTGTTTACCTCACAAATTGTGCATGTTGCAAACTGTTTCTTTTTGCACATTTGTTCTCTAGGTCGATGGACCAGGCTAGTGGTACCTCTCTTGTATCAGGGCCAGAACTATTGGGACTGTCACCATTGTTGCCGCGGGAGAGCACTTTCTGACCTGGACAGTCCTTTGCACTTGACTACAGGGGGCAGGTCAGATATAAAAGGGACGGAGTGCGCCAAGCACACTCTTTGGCAGAAAGACAGCGTGCGCAGCAGGAGAAGGTTGACTCACTCTCCACAGCGCGACGCCAGGAGACCAGGCCGCTTTTCCGATGGACGACACACACGCAGCCAGACTTCGAGCAGCGCGTAACTGTGGGCCCTCTCACCTCCGACACTGGGGAGGCGTCCTGTACCATACCACTGTCTGTCCTCGGTGCGTGCTGTAGGTCTGACCGGGGTACACACGCAGAGCCTGCCAGGATATTCCTGGTCCCCATCGCTGACCTCCATCCTTCTGCACTGGTGCCATAGATGCCTCCTCCACGGACAGTTCACCCCGGTACCGCAAGGCTATACCTAGGAGAGCCAGGATAAGTCGCGGCTGTCAGGAGACAGTGTCTCACATTCCTCCAGGACCAGGCTAGAGACTTCACGTGTCTCCTACTATGCCACCATGGGATCTCCAAGCCTCTATCCTCTGGAAACATCAGACTGATAAGTTTACCTATTATTTGAACACTTATTCTCATCCTAAACCTTAACTCCCCCATACCTCCCCTCTTCTCTCGCTGCATGGAGTATTCCCTGTATTAAACATCGGTTAACTCTTGATCTGCCTCCTGCTCGTCACTGCATCTCGCATTCCTGCTTAACCTTACACTTGGCGTAGTCGGAAGGATGCAGTCTAACAGCACGGAGGCAGCAGATCAAGCAGTTGGGGCGGCCCTAGATCCAGTATTTCCCTGGGAGCAATGTTGAACAATCTACCTAAGTTCGTGGGGAACAATACCATCTTATGGAGCTGGACTCAACACCTAAGGGGGATGATGAGAATGCACCCCATGGCCCCTGCATTAGAAGCCAAGGTTGTCCATAATGGTGCTAGATGGGGAAGCTAGAGTATCAGTTATGCTACGACCCCCCAGAGAATGGGACACCTTTAATAAGGTGCTGCAAATTTTGGAAGAGACTCATGGGGACCCCACGGATGTACAGTAGGGGAGCTGAGGATGCATCTGTTTAGCCATATGCAGAGGGAGGGGGAGACTGTGACATAGTATATGAATGTTCTTCAGGAGTTACACACTGCTATCGCTAGAAAAGATAGGCATAGGCCCTACTGATGTAATTTTGCAGGATCGGTTGGTGACGGGCATGAGGGACGTGCTGATGAAACGGGCCCTATGGGAGCGCTTGCGGGTGAACCCGTGCTTGACTTTTTCTGAAATGGGAAGTGAAGCCCACACACGGGAACAAGAGCAGGAGGTGACAGTCCCGATAGGGAAAGTCCCGAGCAGAGAGGTATCTGTAAACAAGATCACCAAACCCCAATGGGTGGAAGAATTGTGGAGAGAACTTCAAGATATTAGAGGGGAGTTGGCTGAGGTAAAGAAGTCTGGGGGAACCCCGAATCTGCCAGGGAGCAGAGATGATCCGGACCTCCAACAGGAATCCAGAATGTTCTGCCGACAGAAGCCCCTCACCTGCTTTAATTGTGGAGAGAATGGACATTTGGCTAGAGAGTATCCACATAAGGGGAGACCCCCACCACGCTGACCGCTAAACTAGAAGGCTCCGAGCCTGGGGGACGCCACCCAGAGCCTGAACAGTCAAGAGGGAGTAGTAGAGGTCCCACAAATCTAGTCTCAACGTGCCCTTTGGTCTGGGCTGAAATGGATGGTTGAGCGGTACGTTGCCTGGTGGATACTGGCTACGATGCCTGAAACCTATTTCCAGTGGCATTTTCCTGAAGAAGTGAGGTCTGAATGGGGTCCGGTGTTAAAGTTGACAGCTGCCAATCACTTGCCCATTCCGATCGCAGGAGTGGTGTGGATGCATATAACCCTTTCTGGCAAGGACCTGGGGTGCAAGGGTGTGGTGCAGACCCATGGAGAAGTAAGTAGTGGGCATGCCATCACTCTGGAGTTCAGGAGCCTCTTAATCAGTGAGCCCTCTGATGCAATTCTGAAGCATTGGAGCCAGCACACCCCCCAGAGGAGAGTGTTCCAACAGTTGATTCATGTAGCTCAGGCTCAAGAATCCTCCAGTGACGGGGAGACGTTGGGAAAAGTGATTGTTCCAGCCTCGACCAAACTTGTTCTGCCGCCAGGGCAGACCGTCATTACCCTGCCCATCCAGGCTCGCACACCACTTTAAGGGGAAGAGATCCAAATTGAACCTTCTATTCCGGACCAACTATCTCTCGGGCTCCTGGTGGCCCATTCGCTTGCCATTGTTCATGATGGAATGGTCGCAGTGCGCTGTGTCAACTTAGGAGAGCAAGACATCACGATTTCTTGAGGAGTGAAGTAGCTCATTTTAGGGGTATGCCCAAAGAAGTGATACCACCTCAGGCTGTGCAACTGACGGCGAAGCAGGGAGACCCTTGGACAGTGGAGGTGGAATAATCTCGGGCAACAGAGCCCCAGCATGTACAGGAAGGATGACAGATATTGGAACAGATGCAGGCTGAGCTATTTGATCACACTTCATCACAAGTCCAGCAGGTGGAGGCTCTACTAGGACGATATCTGGATGCATTCACACGTCATGAGGATGATTTTGGCTGCACCACCGCCATCACCAATGAGATACCAACAGGAAACACTGCGCCCATAAGACAGGGATACTGACAAATTCTTCCACAACTGTACCAAGAGGTAAAAAGTATGCTTAGCCAGATGCTGCAGAAGGGCGTCATAAGGGAGAGTCAAAGTCTGTGGGCTGCACCTATAGTGCTATTGAAGAAAAAGGATGGCACACTACGTATTTGTGTGGATTACCGTAAGCTTAATGCCTGTACTGTGAAAGATGTGTATCCACTACCTAGAATTGAAGAATCCTTGTTGGCTTTGGGGAAAGACAAATTCTTTTTAACGTTGGACCTGGCCAGTGGATACTGGCAAATGCCAATGAGGATCGGCCCAAGATAGTCTTTATACTCACAATGGGCCTGTATGAATTCAACTGCATGCTGTTCGGGTTAGCCACTGCCCCTGGAACATTTCAACAGTTAATGGAAAGGTGCTTAGGTGATTTAAATTTCAAAGCCACGCTCATCTATCTGGACGACATTATCGTTTATGCCGCTTCTTTTGAGGACCATCTACAAAGACTGGAACAGGTGCTAAGCTGCCTTCAGAGACACAGACTAAAGGTGAAACCACAGATATGTCATTTGGTTCTGCACCCAAATTGAATACCTGGGCCATGTAGCCTCTGCTGAAGGAGTAAAGCCATCCCGAGAAAAAATTGCTGTGGTGCAGGATTGGCCCACACCGGAGATGGTGAAAGATGTCCGAGCCTTCTTGTGACTGACCGGGTATTACCAGCGTTTCGTGAAAAATGTTGCTATTATAGTGAATCCTCTGCTGGAGCTCTTGAAGGGAGTGCCCTCACGTGCAAAGGACTGAACCATCTGTTGGGGAGAAAAACAGGAAAAAGCCTTTCAGGATCTGAAGAGGGCACTGAAAGAAGCCCTGACAATATTGGCTTAGGCGGACTTTTCTCAACCGTTCATTCTCCACACTGATGGGAGCCTACATGGGCTTGGGGCTGTGTTGTCGCAGATACAGGATGGGAGGGAGAAGGTGATCGCTTATGCTTATGCAAGTCGATCCCTTCATGTCTCCGAACAAAATCCGGACAACTATAGTTCCTTTAAGCTAGAGCTGCTTGCATTGGTGTGGGTTATGATGGAGAAGTTCGCGGAGTACTTCTCCAGGTCTGAAGTATTGGTGCGTACGGCTGAAGGCTATAGTGGAAGAGACTTGTTGGCTCTGCAGAACTTGTGAGTTAGCCAAACAATGGAACAGCAAGCCCCCATGCAAACTGTAGTGTCATCTGCCCCTCTGGAACTATTAATGATAGACTATCTGGCCATAGGACCAGCTCATCAGGGGTGTGAATATTGCCTGGTAATGGTAGACCACTTCACGAAATTCGACGTCATGATCCCGATTCGGGATCAAACCGTGGAATCTTCCGCTCATGCCATCTGCAGAAATTTCATTCAGGTTTACAGTTGTCCAAAGCATATCCATTCGGACCAGGGGGCCTGCTTCCTAGGGAAAGTGATGGAAGAACTACACCGAATGTACCAAATTGAGAAGTTTTGCACCACGCCATACCAGGGTAATGGAGCCTTAGAACGGTTCAACCGGATGCTAATTCAAATGCTGAGGAACCTGGAGGAAGACTTGAAGGCCCGGTGGCCTGAGTACATAGCCAAATTAGTCTGAGTGTATAATAATTGGGTACACTTGACCACCGGGTATACCCCATATACTTTGCTGTTTGGTCGTGCAGGAAAAGAGATCACCGAGTTGGAGCTGGACCCAGAGGAGGACTACCCATGGACAGGGGTGTCCAATTGGATCCGAGAACATCGTCATCACTTACAGACTTTGCATCGCCTGGTGCAGACCAAATTTCAACAGTTGGAGCATGCAGAACAAGCTCCTCTACGCGGTACAGATATCCAAGTTGATGACTGTGTATTAGTGCGAGAAAAACACCCCTGCAACAAAATGGTGAACCGGTGGGAGAAAAATCTGTATAGGATAAAACAAATCAATTCTGAAGGTCCTGTATATGAAATTCAGCCCGAGGGAGGGGAGGGCCTCGCTACTCGGGTGGTCCACCAGAATATGCATTGTCCCTGTCTGTCAAAAAATACTGTTCAACAGGAAGGAATTCCAGATGCTCCAGAAATATCCCCATCAGTTGTAGTAGAATATGAAGAAGAAGATGACTGAAAAACCACCTGAAGATATACTGAAGGAACAAGCACCTGAAGTCCTCGAAGTTGCTCCGGTAGGAGCCAACACCTCATCACCCAGCTCTTATGCAACTGGACTCAACCACTCTAGGGGATGCAACTACTCCTTCTGACTTATGGTGCTCCGAGCGAGCCACAGCTGGAATACCCCCCAATCGTTACAATCGGAATCAATTTGTTTGGCAGCAGACAGTCCAAAAAGACAAAGAAGAAGCTTATCCATTGTTTTACCAGAACCCTCGCCCATGGAATGACGAGCAAAAGGAGAGGGGGAGTGTAGGGAGATGGACCGGGCTAGTGATACCTCTCTCGTATTCCTTGTATTAAACACCGGTTAACTCTTGATCTGCCTCCTGCTCGTCACTGCATCCCGCGTTCCTGCTTAACCCTAATGTTCTACTAATCAAATTTTAAGTTTGTACACTTCATAACAATACAGCGCTTGTTGCAGATTTTGGCTTTTTAGATATGAATTTACCCAGCATTTCTTTTTTCATAATTTTTTTGAAATGCAGTTAAATTTATTAAAAAAAAAATCAGACATATAATTATGTATGTCTATTTTTCCACACCTGTTTTACTAGTCCAATTAGATAAATACACATTCCACACTTTTATTGTGATTGCCCCAACCCATTTTAGTTTCTACATGTCCCCCTACCTACCTAGCAATTTTTGTTTCAAAAGATTGGTCATAATGTTCAACAAAATGTAGTCACTAGTGTTGAGCATTCCGATACCGCAAGTATCGGGTATCGGCCGATACTTGCTGTATCGGAATTCCGATACCGACTTCCGATATTTTTTCAATATCGGAATTCGGCATCGGAATCGGAAGTTCAGTTGATTGACGGCCTGACGTCATCATGATGCGCGGTGTGTGCGCATCATGATGCGCCGTCATTTCGGGCCTTCCGGGGGTCTCTGCCGGCCTGCCGGGGGGCTGTGCCGGCCTGCCGGGGGGCTGTGTGGACTGCCCGGGGTCTGTACCGGCCTGCCGGGGGGCTGTGCCGGCCTGCCGGTGGTCTGTGCACCCTGTGGGGGTCTGTACCGGCCTGCCGGGGGGCTGTGCCGGCCTGCCGGGGGGCTGTGCTGATGTCCGGGGGTCTGTGCAAGCATCGTCCGATGGGACTACAAGTCCCATCGGGCGATGCCTGCTACCATGACAGTGATTGACACATTAGCCAATGATGGGACAGTAGTAGTCCCATCATCCGGCTAATGTGTTAAATGTTAAAAAAAAAAAAAAAAAATACTACATACATACTACATGCATGCTACATACATACTACATGCTACATACATACTACATACATGCTACATACATACTACATACATGCTACATACATACTACATGCATGCTACATACATACTACATGCTACATACATACTACATGCATGCTACATACATACTACATATATACTACATACATACTACATACATGCTACATACATACTGCATGCTACATACATACTACATACATACTACATACATACTACATGCATGCTACATACATACTACATACATACTACATGCATGCTACATACATACTACATGCTACATACATACTACATACATGCTACATACATACTACATACATGCTACATACATACTACATGCATGCTACATACATACTACATGCTACATACATACTACATGCATGCTACATACATACTACATATATACTACATACATACTACATACATGCTACATACATACTGCATGCTACATACATACTACATACATACTACATACATACTACATGCATGCTACATACATACTACATATATACTACATGCATGCTACATACATACTACATGCTACATACATACTACATATATACTACATACATACTACATACATGCTACATACATACTGCATGCTACATACATACTACATACATACTACATGCTACATACATACTACATATATACTACATGCATGCTACATACATACTACATGCTACATACATACCACATACATACTACATACATACTACATACATACTACATGCTACATACATACTACATATATACTACATGCATGCTACATACATACTACATGCTACATACATACCACATACATACTACATACATGCTACATATATACTACATGCATGCTACATACATACTACATATATACTACATGCATGCTACATACATACTACATGCTACATGCATGCTACATACATACTACATACATACTACATGCTACATACATACCACATATATACTACATACATACAATACATTCATACAATACATACATAGACATACAGTACATATAACATAGAGTAACATACTTACCAATACTTGTCACATTGTTCCCCGAAGCCATTGTCTTTTCCGGAATAAATATTAACATAACAAACCACAAAAATACTCACCCACGATCCGAAGCAGTCCACGAGTGTGTCCCACGACGATCTTGGGTAGAGAACTGCAGCATCAGATGATGCTGCCGTTCTCTACGGGCTGCAGGAATCCAATGACGAAAGGTAGGTATCCTTCCGCACTGTATTCCTCCGCCACTTAAAAAAAAAAAAAGTCCCTAGTCTCACTTTATGCCATTGCTGTGTGGGAAATTCCCACACAGCAATGGCATAAAGTGAGACTAGGGACTTTTTTTTTTTTTAAGTGGCGGAGGAATACAGTGCGGAAGGATACCTACCTTCCGTCATTGGATTCCTGCAGCCCGTAGAGAACGGCAGCAACAGCTGATGCTGCAGTTCTCTACCCAAGATCGTCGTGGGACACACTCGTGGACTGCTTCGGATCGTGGGTGAGTATTTTTGTGGTTTGTTATGTTAATATTTATTCCGGAAAAGACAATGGCTTCGGGGAACAATGTGACAAGTATTGGTAAGTATGTTACTCTATGTTATATGTACTGTATGTCTATGTATGTATTGTATGAATGTATTGTATGTATGTAGTATATATGTGGTATGTATGTAGCATGTAGTATGTATGTAGTATGTATGTAGCATGCATGTAGCATGCAGTATGTATGTAGCATGCATGTAGTATATATGTAGTATGTATGTGGTATGTATGTAGCATGTAGTATGTATGTAGCATGCATGTAGTATATATGTAGTATGTATGTAGCATGTAGTATGTAGCATGCATGTAGTATATATGTAGTATGTATGTAGCATGTAGTATGTATGTAGCATGCATGTAGTATATATGTAGTATGTATGTAGCATGTAGTATGTATGTATCATGCATGTAGTATGTATGTAGCATGCATGTAGTATGTATATGGTATGTATGTAGCATGTAGTATGTATGTAGCATGCATGTAGTATATATGTGTTATGTATGTGGTATGTATGTAGCATGCATGTAGCATGCATGTAGTATGTATGTAGTATGTATGTAGTACATATGTAGTATGTATGTAGCATGTAGTATGTATGTAGTATGTATGTAGCATGCATGTAGCATGCAGTATGTATGTAGCATGCATGTAGTATATATGTAGTATGTATGTAGCATGTAGTATGTAGCATGCATGTAGTATATATGTAGTATGTAGCATGTAGTATGTATGTAGCATGCATGTAGTATATATGTGTTATGTATGTAGCATGTAGCATGCATGTAGCATGCATGTAGTATGTATGTAGTATATATGTGGTATGTATGTAGCATGCAGTATGTATGTAGCATGCATGTAGTATATATGTAGTATGTATGTTGCATGTAGTATTTATGTAGTATGAATGTAGCATGTATGTAGTATGTAGTATGAATGTAGCATGTATGTAGTATGCATGTTGTATGTATGTAGCATGTAATTTTTTTTTTTTTTTTTTTTTTACATTTAACACATTAGCCGGATGATGGGACTACTACTGTCCCATCATTGGCTAATGTGTCAATCACTGTCATGGTAGCAGGCATCGCCCGATGGGACTTGTAGTCCCATCGGACGATGCCTGCACAGACCCCCGGAGCCTGCACAGCCCCCCGGCAGGCCGGCACAGCCCCCCGGCAGGCCGGCACAGCCCCCCGGCAGGCCGGCACAGCCCCCCGGAGCCTGCACAGCCCCCCGGCAGGCCGGCACAGCCCCCCGGCAGGCCGGCACAGCCCCCCGGAGCCTGCACAGACCACCGGCAGGCCGGCACAGACCACCGGAGCCTGCACAGACCCCCTGGCAGGCCGGCACAGCCCCCCGAAAGGCCCGTACAGACCCCAGAGAGGCTGTACAAGGGCAGGAAAGGGTTTTTCTTATTCCGATACCGGAAGTCCCATAGACTTGAATGGGACTTCCGGTATCGGAATCGGCGATACCGATACTTTTTTTAAAGATCGGCCGATACCATCCGATACGATACTTTGAAGTATCGGACGGTATCGCTCAACTCTAGTAGTCACAGAAAAAGTGTAAATGGAAATGAACAGAGTAGTGTAAAAGAAAATAAAACAAACATGCCATAACTAAGAATGTGGTAGCAGCATCTGAAGCACCACCACCTTCACAGGCTCCACTCATTTGGGCAGTTGAAAATAAAGGAAGTGTCTGGATTCAAATCCTTGATTCTGTGGTTGTTGTCTCTTTTTGCTGAACCACAACTGATATACCTTTGCTACAGGTGTTTTAGTTCAGTTATCTTTGTTTCTGTCAGTTTTGGGCAACAGGTGTTTTTTATTTACTTTGTTCATCTTATCACCTTTTGGGTGCAGCTTTAAATACCTTCCCCCACTGCTGGTGTTAGACTTTGTTGGATTCATTCACTGTGTTGTAGCTTGTGTTGGTGGCGATTACTTTGTGTGTGATTCCCTTTCTCATTAGGGAACTACTACTCTAGCAATTCTAGCAGCTGCTACGGATATTTATTGTAAACGCTGTTGAGTGGGGTTGCCATTGCCTTACCTTAGGGTGCTAACCTCCACGGTTAGGCAGGGACAGACCAGGGTCACAGAAGGGCAATTCCTAGTCTGAACATGGAACTGTTAGGTTCAGGTATTTGACTTTCGAGTTTGTATGTTATCCATGTGAATGTGCTTTGGCAGTCATAACAGGGAGGAAGTGAGGGCATTATTTAATATATGGCAGTTAACTCGTCTGAGTCACAGCAGGATGATGTCACCTCTGACAGTGTTGTGCACGGAACAGTCTGCCTGATTACAAATGACTAAGAGGGATAACTTTTTTATTTAAAAAATATTAAAGGTGTGGTTGCCACCTCTTTCTTTGGTGAGATAATTTTGACATTACTATGGCTGTGTTTGTGTCAAAGAGCTTGAAAGAGGTTGGATAGGAGATCTCAGAGTGTCGCACACTTATTTTTAGGCATGGAAAGAAATTGAAGCGGTGGTGTCTGGGCTTTCCTCCATGGCAATTCCCAGACATCACCACTGCAATTTCTTCCTATGCCTTGTTCCTTCTCTCCTTCTTTTGGGTGTGAGTGTAGTGGCTGGAGCAGCAACCTTCTATCGTTTGGTTCCATACTGACATCAGAGTTGTGCTATGTACAGTACAACTCACTCAGGTGAGCGATCTATATCCCATCATCTTTTCAATTACCCTGTGGTATTACCCAAAGACCGTTCCCTCTTTTTCTCCTTTTTCTTTACACTTATTTTTAGGGCAATTTTAGGCTTTGCAGCATTACAACTTGTGGAGAAACAATTAATAGCAAATCAAATTTTTGCAAAAAATTAATTCAACCTGGTAAATTTGAATTTCAAACATTCGATCATTTGTGGCTTTCTGCATAATATAATTCAATCATATGATTCAAGAGTAAAATTACTGTATAAAAGAGGGTCGCATTTTATGTTTGTTTTACAGAGATAAAGTCTATTATTCTGTGATTGGTGTGGTTTTAGCATTATTTATATCCAATCCATGCGAATACCTCCAGAGATGTCTGCCTTCTCAGCATATTTCCTTACGGGTGTTCATCTTTACATAATGGATGTCATGAATTTGGAGAGGATTCAAAAACAAGCTTATCATTTGTCTATGGGTTCATTTATTAATATCATTTATGCATAATATTATTGGAAAATGAACTGTAAACATGAAGAATTGTAAAAATTAGAATAATCTATGTAGACCCTTATGACATGTCCTCCTTACTCCCCCCTGGGACATTTATAGACTTGTCAACACTCAGGTTTAGCACAAGTGATAGATGCATTTTATTCAGATTTTTGTGCTTGATAGTTGAGAAAGAGAGTTTTTTTTCTTAATCAATAACTAAAATAAGACTCCATCCATAGTGGCAGCTACCAGGATGGTAATACATTTGGAGCAGGGCATCTAATAAATGGAGACACATTCAGCAATCGAACATTAAGACACAGCGTGTCTGCTCAGCCCTGAAAGCCAAGAGCAGAGGTTGTGAAAGGAGGATAGTGATTTATATATGTATACTGTAAAGTAAGTTATTATCTAGGGGTCACAATCACAAACTATAGAGGAAAGTCATCTTTTTGGAGCCATAATCTCAAACCAACACTTACTTTATTACCACTCTTATCGAACATTCGATGCAAGGATCACAAAAGCTACAACTTGGCTACTTTGGACACATCATTCAAAGAGAAAAATCACTAGAGAAGGACATCATGGTCAGAAGAATAGAAGTAACAAGTTAAAGAGAAAGACCAGCAACCCGATGATACTATCAAGATAATGGTAGAGAAGACCCTGGTGCACTTATCTAGCCTTGCAGAAGAATAATCTTCCTACAGAGGGTTAATCCATCAAGTCGCAATGGCTCGAGATTGAGTCGCAGGTTTTAAAAAAAATAAAATTGTGCATTTTGCGTCAATTATAGCTAAAATTGCCATTGTACTAATTTGGCAGGTACAGTGAGTACGGAAAGTATTCAGACCCCTTTACATTGTTCAATCTTTGTTTCAGTGCGTCCATTTGGTAAATTCAAAAAAGTTCATTTTTTTTCACCCCATTTGCGCTGAAAAAAACAGAAATGTAGAAATTTTTTCAAATTTATTAAAAAAGAAAAACTGAAATATCACATGGTCATAAGTATTCAGACCTTTTGCTCAGACACTCATATTTAAGTCACATGCTGTCCATTTCCTTGTGATCCTCCTTGTTACACCGCTCCATCATACTCACCCGGCCTCCGCTCCCACGCCGCAGCCGGCCTCCGCTCCCACACCACAGCCTTTCTCCACCCGATGGCCACGGCGGTCACCTCTGACGGGTTCGCTGCCGACGCCATCCCTGCATGCAATGCACTTGCGCCATAGGCCGCGGCCGCGCCTCCCTGCTGCTTCTTGTGCTCCGGCTGTGCCCTGACCCGGAAGCACCTTCGAACCATTGGCAGACTAGACAGGGCTATATCAGGCCGATTCCCCCTGAGGGAGGCGCCTGATCGTTGTGTTACCTTGCACACTGGGCCCTGCGTCCTCCTGTGCTCTCTACAATCTCTCGGTGCCGTCCTCAGTGTTTCCTGCAGCAGCCTCGCAGCCTGTCTTCTGTGTTCGCTAACAGTTATTCTCAGTCCTGCTCCAGTGTTCCTGTTTTCTCTGTCTCCTGCCTCCGGTGTTCCTGTTCCAACCTGTTCCAGTCCTGCCGTCCTACTCCAGTCCTGCCTCCGGTGTTCCTGTTCCATCCTGTTCCAGTCCTGCTGTCCTACTCCAGTCATGCCTCCGGTGTTCCAGTTCCATCCTGCACCAGTCCTTCTGTCCTCCTTTATTCCTGTCTCCTGTGTTCCAGTCCTGCCTCCGGTGTTCCTGTTCCATCCTGTTCCAGTCCTGCCGTCCTTCCAGTCCTGCACCAAGTGTTCCAGTTCCATCCTGCTCCAGTCCTTCCGTCCTCCTTTATTCCTGTCTCCTGTGTTCCAACTCTGTCCTGTCATCTACACTTCAGTTCCTCCACGTTCCAGTCTATAGTCTTACTCCATTCCTGTCTCATGTGTGCCAGCCCTGTTCTGTCATCTACACTTCAGTCTCACTGTCCTACTCCAGTCCATCCTGAGCTGCCCCTCTCGGTACCGGCTACCGTGGTACTCGAACCCCTGGGCCTGCTCCTAATGGTCCCTGTATAGGGGTCGGTTCCACCTGGCAGCTCGGACTGGGCCCCTCGGTGCCACGGTCCAGAGGGTCCACTCCTGGAGATTCCGGCTCCTGACCACCCACACTAACACTCCTTGAGATGGTTCTACTCCTTCATTGGAGTCAAGCTCTGTTTAATTAATGTGATAGGACTTGATTTGTAAAGGCACACACCTGTCTATATAAGACCTCACAGCTCACAGTGCATGTCAGACCAAATGAGAATCATGAGGTCAAAGGAACTGGCCAAGAAGACTCATGGCTGTACTAGCTCAAAAGGGTGCTTCTACTCAATACTGAGCAAAGGGTTTGAATACTTATGACCATGTGATATTTCAGTTTTTCTTTTTTAATAAATTTGCACAAATTTTTACATTTCTGCTTTTTTCAGTATAGATGGGGTGCAGAGTGTACATTAATGAGAAAAAATGAACTTTTTTGAATTTATCAAATGACTGCAATGAAACAAAGAGTGAAAAATTTAAAGGGGTCTGATTAATTTACATACCCACTGCATTTGTCTGAGAAGTTGGGTTAAAAGAGTCAACATTAGATGCATCTAGAATAAGTAATGGCAAATTGTCATGGCTCATTAAATTTCACAACGAAAACTGTATACATCAATAGACTTGTTGAGAATGTTTCACTTACTTTGAAATGTTAGAATAGCTAAATAACCCTTCAGGAAAGTTTCATATCAGTTTCCTCTCCTAGCTTGATTGACAGCTGCTCAGTGTCGCTCCACCAACTTAGCATGATTGATAGCTCCACAGTGCCCCTCTCCTTGCTCCTGAGGAAAATTAATACTACCCAGTAAAACTGACAGCTGTCACTCAGATTGGGTAGATTGAAACCGAATACACTGTGACTCATGAGATCTCTCACTCCATAGCTGAACTCATAAAATGCTTATTTTAATATGATTATTAAGCAGCCACCCTGGCATGGATGAAGTAAGTACACCAGTCTCATCGAGTCTAGGAACTTTACTTAATAATGTATGCAGATTGTACAGTGAAATCTGTTAATTCTCTCTTATATCAAACAGTCTTTGTCTTGTATTATGTACATTTGCTGGGCACCTGAGGATGAGGGTCTTCTCACTTCACACAGAAACTCACTGATTTATTTAATTGATTTATATTTAGTAAGTCCATAAGGAAACAAGTTATTAATAGAGATCATTTATACTCATGTAAGATAAGGGCTATGCTAATAACATGTTTGGCACAATTTGTTTAAAGGGGCTAATTAACCAGTATATTGGCCCTTTTGATTGCTAGGAATCTTAACAGTATTACCTTTTATATTATTGTATCCTCCATATGTACAGGGTCTATGATGGATCTGTTATGACTAGTGTTGAGCATTCCGATACCGCAAGTATCGGGTATCGGCCGATACTTGCTGTATCGGAATTCCGATACCGACTTCCGATATTTTTTCAATATCGGAAGTCGGCATCGGAATCGGAAGTTCAAAGTTGATTGACAGCCTGACGTCATCATGATGCGCGGTGTGTGCGCATCATGATGCGCCGTCATTTCGGGCCTTCCGGGGGTCTCTGCCGGCCTGCCGGGGGGCTGTGTGGACTGCCCGGGGTCTGTACCGGCCTGCCGGGGGGCTGTGCCGGCCTGCCGGGGGGCTGTGTGGACTGCCCGGGGTCTGTACCGGCCTGCCGGGGGGCTGTGCCGGCCTGCCGGGGGGCTGTGTGGACTGCCGGGGGGCTGTGCCGGCCTGCCGGGGGGCTGTGTGGACTGCCCGGGGTCTGTACCGGCCTGCCGGGGGGCTGTGCACCCTGTGGGGGTCTGTACCGGCCTGCCGGGGGGCTGTGCCGGCCTGCCGGGGGGCTGTGCTGATGTCCGGGGGTCTGTGCAAGCATCGTCCGATGGGACTATAAGTCCCATCTGGCGATGCCTGCTACCATGACAGTGATTGACACATTAGCCAATGATGGGACAGTAGTAGTCCCATCATCCGGCTAATGTGTTAAATGTTAAAAAAAAAAAAAAAAAAATACTACATACATACTACATGCTACATACATACTACATATATACTACATGCATGCTACATACATACTGCATGCTACATGCTACATGCATGCTACATACATACTACATACATACTACATGCTACATACATACCACATATATACTACATACATACTACATACAATACATTCATACAATACATACATAGACATACAGTACATATAACATAGAGTAACATACTTACCAATACTTGTCACATTGTTCCCCGAAGCCATTGTCTTTTACGGAATAAATATTAACATAACAAACCACAAAAATACTCACCCACGATCCGAAGCAGTCCACAAGTGTGTCCCACGACGATCTTGGGTAGAGAACTGCAGCATCAGCTGATGCCGCCGTTCTCTACGGGCTGCAGGAATCCAATGACGGAAGGTAGGTATCCTTCCGCACTGTATTCCTCCGCCACTTAAAAAAAAAAAAGTCCCTAGTCTCACTTTATGCCATTGCTGCGTGGGAAATTCCCACACAGCAATGGCATAAAGTGAGACTAGGGACTTTTTTTTTTTAAGTGGCGGAGGAATACAGTGCAGAAGGATACCTACCTTCCGTCATTGGATTCCTGCAGCCCGTAGAGAATGGCGGCATCAGCTGATGCTGCAGTTCTCTACCCAAGATCGTCATGGGACACACTCGTGGACTGCTTCGGATCGTGGGTGAGTATTTTTGTGGTTTGTTATGTTAATATTTATTCCGTAAAAGACAATGGCTTCGGGGAACAATGTGACAAGTATTGGTAAGTATGTTACTCTATGTTATATGTACTGTATGTCTATGTATGTATTGTATGAATGTATTGTATGTAGTATGTATGTAGTATATATGTAGTATGTATGTAGCATGCAGTATGTATGTAGCATGCATGTAGTATATATGTAGTATGTATGTAGCATATATGTAGTATGTATGTAGCATGTAGTATATATGTAGTATGCATGTTGCATGCATGTAGTATATATGTAGTATGTATGTTGCATGTAGTATATATGTAGTATGTATGTTGCATGTAGTATATATGTAGTATGAATGTAGCATGTATGTAGTATGTAGTATGAATGTAGCATGTATGTAGCATGTAATTTTTTTTTTTTTTTTTTTTTTTTTTACATTCAACACATTAGCCGGATGATGGGACTACTACTGTCCCATCATTGGCTAATGTGTCAATTACTGTCATGGTAGCAGGCATCGCCCGATGGGACTTGTAGTCCCATCGGACGATGCCTGCACAGACCCCCGAAGCCTGCACAGCCCCCCGGCAGGCCGGCACAGCCCCCCGGCAGGCCGGCACAGCCCACCGGAGCCTGCACAGACCACCGGCAGGCTGGCACAGCCCCCCGGCAGGCCGGCACAGCCCACCGGAGCCTGCACAGCCCCCCGGCAGGCCGGCACAGCCCACCGGAGCCTGCACAGCCCCCCGGCAGGCCGGCACAGACCACCGGAGCCTGCACAGACCCCCTGGCAGGCCGGCACAGCCCCCCGAAAGGCCCGTACAGACCCCAGAGAGGCTGTACAAGGCAAAAACAGGGTTTTTCTTATTCCGATACCGGAAGTCCCATAGACTTGAATGGGACTTCCGGTATCGGAATCGGCGATACCGATACTTTTTTTTAAGATCGGCCGATCCATTCCGATCCGATACTTTGAAGTATCGGACGGTATCGCTCAACTCTAGTTATGACCAGAGACAGAATAATCTTAAGAAATTTATTTTTTTTTTAAAAACCTTCTTTCCCTATCTCTGAGGCTAAGCTGTGAGCTGTGACATCCTCTCACTATCCATGTGTAGCTGAATTCCCTGCCTTAGCTTTTATACAGGCTTTGATAGTTCTCTCTCATTGGCTATGCTATATCATATGATGTGATGTGATAGCTGCAAGACATTATGGGAAACCAACACCTGAGGTCTTGTGAACCTTCTCTGGCTCATGAAATATTCTCCTTTGTGTAAAATAAGGCAGGAAAGATATATATCTTTGTACCGTGTTAGCCAGTAAATAGAAGAATATTTAGAATTGAGAGTCCTCAGTGGTTGATACCTTTTAATGGCTAACTGAAAAGATGGTAACAAATTGCAAGCTTTCGAGACTATGCAGGTCTCTAATTTTGTATTATTCTAGTCTGATGAAGAGACCTGCGTAGTCTCGAAAGCTTGCAATTTGTTACCATCTTTTCAGTTAGCCATTAAAAGGTATCAACCACTGAGGACTCTCAATTCTAAATATTCTTCTAAAATAAGGCAGTCATTTTTTTGTGGATTCATGCAAATCGAATTGAAATTTTTTAAATTTGACAAGAATTTCCTAAAATTCAACACTAATCGAATTGAACCTTTGATCACTAGTTATGTGCCACTAGACTGATCTGATCTTATTTTTTTTCCAATATTAACCCATATTTACCTCTAAAGTAATAGTGTAAGAGACCAAAAACACAAGAGCTTCTCAGGCCCCTTCTGTTATGATTGAGTCACCGTAGGAGGCAAAAACAGAAATGCTAGCTAAGTCCAGAAAACCAGAGAGGTTGGCAGCTATCGGATTGCAGACCCCTGAACCTATCAACACAACTAGCAGTAGCCGTGGGGGGTTCCTACGATGCCCTAGACCCCTCGATCACAGCCGGAGAATTAAATAGCCTAAAGACAGAAAGGGAAATCTAAACTGCCCCAGAGCAGACCGCAAAGCAAAAGGCAGCCCCCCACATATAATGACGGTGAAGCAAGAAGAAAGAACACAACACAGACAGAAAGATAGACTGAGCAAAGACGGGGCCCAAGCTAACTAGGTAGGAAAGGACAGGAAGGCTGCTGTCTGCAATCCATGAAAAACCCTATGAAAATAAGAGCCAACAGACTGACAGTGAAAAAGGCCCTGAAGACGCTAGGCTTCAAAAAGACTATGTCAGTACTCAGGAATATTCTGAAGACAGAGCAACAGGCAAAAGAAGAATCAGCTCACCCCAGCAGGGAATGGCAGAATCCAGAAAAGCAAGGCAAACAAAAACAAAACACAAATGCTAAAAGGCAAAGCAGAAAACTTAGCTTTAGAGGAGCAGGAATCAGACTGGTTTCCTAGAAGTCCACAGAGAAATCACCCGCAGGGCAGAAGGGCGTCGGCAGCCTTATATCCAGCCCGTGACTCCACTCAGCCAGTCATCATCATTAGACTCAGGTGCCTGATAATCAGGCTCATTACCTTCCTTTACCAGAATAGGGAGTTCACCAGACTTCAGTGACGAAGGGGAAAATGAACTCACAACAGTACCTCCCCCTTGAGGAGGGGTCACCGAACCCTCAACCACGCCACCAGGGCGATCAGGGTGAGCCCGATAAAAGGCACGCACCAATCTTTTGGCATGAATATCAGAGGCAGAGACCCAGGAATTATCCTCCTGACCATAACCCTTCCACTTAACCAAATACTGGAGTCTCCGTCTAGCCAGACGGGAATCCAGTATTTTCTCTACCTCATATTCCATGTTACCTTCAACTAGAGTTGAGCGACTTTTGTTTTTTTAGGGTCGCGTTTCATTTCGTGAAACCCGACTTTTCAAAAAGTCGGGTCGAGCAAGATCGTCCGATTATAGGTAAAAGTCGGGGTCGTACCGAAACACGAAACCCAATGTAAGTCAATGGGGAATAAAAGTCGGCAGTGAGAGGAGGACAGGAAACACACCAACAGTGCCCATTTGAATGCCAAAAGCATCAATTCTTCTTACTTAAGCTTGTCAACCTTAATTAACTTCATAATACAAGTTACGCACTGAAAAATGGGGGTTATTTGGCTA